>NC_084921.1:36286388-36611111 GCF_958298935.1 Phragmites australis
GGTCGCCCCCGAGCACCCTAGTCCCCCGATGATCAGAAGAGCTAAGTTCCGGGAGAGAGCACTCGGGGGCTGCGTGCGGCAGCCCCCGAGCGCTCAGTTCCCCGAGGGTCAGTGCAAAAGTGCTCGGGAGAGAGTGCCCGGGGTTGCACGTGGCAGCCCCCGAGCACTTGGTTCCCTGAAGGTTCGAGCAAAAGCGCTCGGGAGAGAGTGCCCGGGGTTGCACGTGGCAGCCCCCGAGCACTTGGTTCCCCGAAGGGTCAGCGCAAGAGTGCTCGGGAGAGAGCGCTCAGGGTGGCACGTGGCAGCCCCCGAGCACTCGGTTCCCCGAAGGTTCGTGCGAGAGTGCCCGGGAGAGAGTGCTCGGGGAGATGAACAGTACCCCCGAGCACTCGGTGCCCCGACGACCCAGAAGGGCCCCCGAGGGGCCCGCCGACGAGGTGTTAACCAGTCAGAGGTCCGAGACCGCATTTAATGGGCGTGAGCGGCCTGACATCCTGACATCCCCAACTGCTCCCGCCGCAGTGTCAGTCCCTGCCATGCTTTGGCAGAGAGGCGTGAGGCCATTAATTGCACGGGTCCCGTCCCGTATCATCCGGTGTATCTCCGGATAACGTTGCCAGGATCAAGGCGTTTCGCCTGCCACCTGCCGTGGCAGAGGAACAAGACAGGGTGGGCGCGCCGGGTGCCTCTGTGGCTGCTCGGTGGGCCCTCTCAACGGCGCCCGGCGCCAGGGCGTCCACAGTGACGAGTCCACCGCCCCTGTCACTTCGCCCAGAGGAAATGATGACGCCTTTCTCAGTCGTGGCGTCTGGGAACTTGTGCCCCTTCTTTCCCGTTCGGGGTATGTCGTGGCCGGCGAGTGCATAAAAGGATGGGCATACGGAAAGAGGAAGAGGAGGAAAAAAAATCAGACAACATCGGAAAAAGATCGACTCGAGGCATCGGAGGAGAGAACAAACCCAAGCAATCGACTGTGCCACACTTAGACGAAGAACACTGCAAGCAAGCCTGAGCAGAGTTAGAACAAGGAGCCTCAATCTCTTAGTTAGACAATATATTTTTGTAACCAGACATATTCCTGGAGGGATCCCCCCAGGGAAAGTTATTGCATCCATACAGGAATAGGGTATTACGCCCCCGTGCGGCCCGAACCTGTCTAAACTCCGGTGCATTTACTTCCCTTTACACTAGGTCGATCATCCCCCACCACCGGCCGTTGTATTTATTTCCACTTCCATTTATTTCTCCGACGAACTTATTCAGGATCATCCCCCCGGCCGAATCTCTAAAAAGGGGTCTCCCGGGATCCCTGCGACAGGAGTTCACCCTCCGACACACTCCATTATAGTGTGTGATTTGAGAAGAAAAGTGATTTAGATTGAGAGATTGGAAGATTAAGTGCAAGTGAGCTAAAATCCAATCTTGAGTCCTTGAGTTCATCGGCAAGAAGTTCGTCATCGCGTTTGTTACTCTTGGAACTTAGAGCTCCTAGCCGGCTAGGTGTTGCCGGTGAGCACCCAAGGTTGTGGTGTACTGCGGAAGTTTGTGAAGGATTTAATTTCGCCTCCGCAAGGGAAGAAATCAAGAGTGGAAGCCAAGCTCAAGTGTGACCGAGCTTGGAGAGGAAAATATTTGAAAGAGACCTGGCTCATTGGAGCTTCCTCAACAGAGACGTAGGATTCACAGTGGTGAATCCGAACTTCGGAAAATAAATCTTGTGTCTCCTCTATTGTTCCCTTTCATTTGAGTTCTTGCTTAATATTTATGCATATTACTCGATCTACTTGTTCGTGTGTATTTGATTGTAGTTTCTCCGTGGATCTACTCGAAATCATCACTTGGAACGCATGACATCACTTGGTGTGAGCTAGAACTCTTTAGACGTACTTTAAATTCAGTTTCGAGCTCAGTTCTGTACAGAATCCAGAGAATCCGAATTACCCGGAGGTTCCAGAACTGCACAACCCGGAATATCCAGATTAACCCGAATACTCCGGTGAACAGTATTTTCAGCCTTTTCTAATTAGCGTTTTCTTGCATGTCTTTTACTAGAATTGAATAGTTTTGTCACCCTAGGATTGTGATTTTTACACATATTTATGGTGATTGTGCAATAGTTGAGCCTAACATATTTAGGTTTTTCACTTGTGAAAAATAATTTATATTCCGCTGCAAGTTTAGGTCAACGGTAAAAGGGGACGAATTTTTGTAAAAACGCCTATCCACCCCCCTCTAGGCGACATCATTGTCCTTTCAGTTTTCAATGAGTGTTGGTTATTTATCCGACTAGACTTGCTCGTAGGTTCGCGACTTCGGAAATCTGAAGACGCGGGTTGCTTGTTTTAAGGCTTCTGTTTGATCTGAGATTTTATTGGCTCCTGATCGACTTCTCAGATTTGATTGGTTCCTGATTGACCTCTCCTTGGATATGCCCTTCTCCCCGTCTTATATAGTTAGGGGAAGTAAGGTGTGACCTAACCAGACTCCTCCGGACACAATATGTTCAAATTGCTAGACTTCAAAATATATAGGAATCCTTCCCAAATTAGGGGATATCCCTATTCGGTACAATTACTTTCTCTTATGCTTTATCTTCATATCCTACTCCATGGTGGCCACGACTAGCTTTGGATCAAGTAGAATATGGAAGATCCCCGTATACATTTATAGATATGCGATATTATAGAATGTATAATATTAATTATGTATCTCGTTAGTTGTTAGTCCTTATAGGTTTATTGTTAGATTGAATCGACCTCAGAGACCGGCTCAACAAGGTCTTAGATTAGGGAACCAATGGCAGGAGGAGAAAGAGTACAAAATTTCCCTCGACCCAAGGTAGCCTAGTCCTAACCCGAGCCATGAAGAAGGCATGAGTCATAGCAGATGACTCAGAGATGGAGTCCAAGGATGTGAATATCCACGTCATACCTACTCGAAGCCCTACTCCAAGAACGAGGATTTTGTTTGAGGTAATCCTCAACCCCAAGTCCCACGCATTGAAGTCCACCCTTGCCATGTAAAGAGACTTCAACGACTTGAGTGGTCTTTTTTACTTACCAAATCGAAAAGAACTCGAGCTTACCTCAGACAGAGGCCTAAAGGGAAACAGAGGCACCACAACCACGACATCTATGCCTTTTTTTGTTAGATAAGTTGCAGGAGAAAAGGTCTGATGCAGAAAGTGTCGTTCTGATGATCATCGGCCCTTGAGTCTGGCACACATCTTGTCGACTCTGGAATTCCTTCCCTTGAGGTGAGAGTGAATGTCACAACCCAAAATTTTGCATTTCATGTCTTTGATCATTCATGGGCATCATCTCTGCATTTTTTTTGTGCATTTGTTGAATGCATTTAAATCCAAATTCGAATTAATGAATTTTAGTAGAAATGATGCACTATGAAGCAACTCAAAATTTTACTATGTAAGTTAGGGCTAGAACTAATTCTAAAAATTACAAAATTAGTTAAGGTGAAATAGTGAATTTTCCTAGATGTCTTGGAATCAAACGAAACTTATAAAAATTCATGCAAGATTTAAAAGTTATCAAATTTAAAGAATTTTAATTTTAATTTGGTTGAGGCTTTTTGAGTCAATCCAATTAAAATAGGTTTTTTAGTATAGAACCACCAGAAAAGTTAGCCTAAAATTTAAGGGCTTCTAGTAGGTCCAAACCAACACAGAAGGAGTGGTAAGGATTTAGAATTTCTGGTACTGTTCATCCGAGCCCCACATGTCATCTTGTGCTCTCTTATCTTTGTCCTATCTGTCCCATGCAGACTGATAATATTTTAAGTTTCCAACATTATTATACTTAACATATATTTTATACGAATAATTAGTGGTTAAAGTAGTATACTGTGACCGTGTCCTATCAAAACGACACTCTTTTATGGTTAGAGAGTAGTAAGATAATTACACTGTAACATAAATGTTTATACTGAAGTGATAATACAGCCAAAATAGGTGCGTGGCAGATTATTTTCAGATCCGTCTTCCACCTGCCGGATAGTTTGAGTTCCTACCAGTATCAGAAGAAAAATTAAACCATATGCATAATCATTCCAGCCAAGGTGGAAAATACGGAACGGCGTTTATACATGATGGCTACGCAAAGCTGCACGAGAGCGGCAAGCCGGTGGACCACTCGACTCCAGTGCTCCACATCACGGGCCCAGACGGCGGAAACGGACAGCGCTAGCGCACGTCCGAGCTGGTGCACCGCGCATAAAAAAAATCGCGCCCCTGCTCGGCCGCACGGTCGCTGGGCCTGAGGCGAACGCGCGCCGAGCTCATGGCTGCTGCACCCCCGCCGCTTCCCCGCACGCAACTGCCTCGCGCCCCCGCCTCTTCTTAACTCGAGCCCCAGCCTCCCTCTTCCGCTGCGGCTGCGTTGCGACGATCTCCTCCTCACTCGTAGACCAACGGTACTAAACTAGTACCCACCACACATGCCTCTCGCGGCGGCGGCCGCCGCCTCCTGCCCGTCCCCTGTCGGCCTCGCACGCCCCTTATGCCGTGTCTACGCGCATCTGCGATGCCGGCGAAGGTTCCGATTGGAGGCGAGCTCGTCGGCGCCCGCGCCGGTCGCGGCGGATGAGGGGGCCGGAGCGGGGCCGTGCCCCGTGGCCAGGTTCGACATGGCCGACTTCGCCGTCGCCGACCGCGTCAGCGTCGGGCTCCACGGACGGGTGGGTGCTGACTGGGATCCTCTGATTCACTCTCCAGCTCGCTAATTTTGTCGCGCTTCTCCTCCCGTGTCGCGAATGGTTAGTGATTTTTTTTTTTTTTTTTTTGTTTCGTGATGCAGTCGGACGAGATGATCTTCGAGGCCACGGTGCGCGATCCGAGCAGGTCAGTGGCCTAGGACACTCTAGATACTACGAATCCGTTGCATCCGTGGTGAATCTTTCTGATTTTGGTGTTCAGCGAGCTGTACGGGTCAACCGTGGTGCTGCGGCAGCTGAAGAGCTCGCAAGCGAAGCGCAGGGGCCGACGCGCGTTGGAGGTGGTTTTCCTCGCTGGTGAACTGGTGTTTTAGTGCGTTGGAGTACATGTGGAACTCGCTGGTTTAGCTCTAGTGGGTTGTGTGATCGCAGGTGCTGAAGAAGCTGGCTCGCCGCCAGATGATGTACCACTCGTACGCGCTGCAGGTCCATGGCTACATCACTCCGGGCAATGCCGTGGAGGAGGAAGATGGCCCATTCATATTGGTGCATGGGGTTAGAGCTTTTCTCTTACTTCCTCAAGCTGATCTGGCTGGCCTTAAATGCGGTGGTGTCACTTTCAGATTTCAATGGGGCCTAATTGCAGTATGCAGTCATTTTCATGTCAGTTCATGGGTTTAGGGTGTATGTAGATGTGACTGATACCTTGGATTTGCTTGTTCTTCCAACATAATATTTGCACTCTTCAGAGCTATTCTTGTGTATTTTCACTTAACATTTTACAAAATGAGCTAGATTAGCGTCGCCCTGGATTGAGCAATGAGCTGCTAGAAGCACTGGTTTCGTTGATTCACCATTTCAGAGTCTATTTATTTTTATGCAGTATCATGGGAGTTATTCCTTGCGTCACTGGCTGCAACTCTCGGATTGGCTCCCAACCTTAGAAGCAACATTAGCATTGGATGAAGAACAAGTTAGGAGGGTAGGAGATGACTCCGTAGGAGGACCAGCTGTAACTCGACAGCTACGTTTAATCAGGATATTGATGAGAGACCTTTTGATTGGTGTAAGCTACATACACTAAATTTCTTGACGTGTGCTAATTACAAGTTGATCTGGAATTGAAGATACGTCTTTTTTGATGCAGGTAAATTATCTGCATAGCCATGGGCTGGCACATACTGAGCTTAGACTAGAGAATGTTCACGTGAGCCCAATAGACAAGCATGTTAAAGTAAGCAGACTTTCTTTTTGTTCATGTTTCTGTAAATGGTTGTCTTCTGTCCGTGCAATCATTCTTGATAGTTTACTGTGAACATTAAATAACGTTTTCATGTAATGCGGTTGAACAGCCAAAAATTACATTCCTTTTTCCACATGATTTTTCATCAATATGTGGTCACTATATCTGTCCTGGCATGTCCAAAGTGGTATCGTACTTCTTGGCTGCAATTTAACAGTGTACTTGCATATTTAATTGTTCACATTGCAATTTTTAAGAGTGCTTTATATATTATGTCATCCTATTTGTTGTTTTCAGGTGAATCATATATATAAATGCAACCTGCTAAATGCCGAAACCAACACTCGTCTCTAACCTTTTGTGTGTTAATAAACAACCAATTTATGTTTGACTCCTTTTGAATTTAATAATTAGGTTCCATGATATCATAGGCTCTCAAACGTGAGACAATTCCTTGTGTACCACTGAATGATGCCGAAATCCCTAATTTACCACTAACAAATTGTTGGTTCCTCTGATGCCACTACATTAATTTTTTTGTTCCATCTGTGCCACTACCGTCACTTAGACACCAAATGTCTGTTATGTGGTGAAGGGAAAGACATTATTGCACATCTGTCCACATGTCAGGTCACCTCTTTCATCTTTCTCCATTTTCTATCTTGGTTGTAGGACCCACTTGTCATCTCCCTTGTTCTTCCTCCACTCTCGTTCTCTCTCTCTCTCTCTCTCTCTCTCTCTCTCTCTCTCCCCCGCACGAATGGATAACCGGAGACGAAAACCAAAATCAATAGGACCGCAACTGGGACGCAAATCTCCTCCACCATGAAAAACCACGGGTGCTGGAAGAGCACTGTCGCGATGCTAGAGGGAGCAACTTGGCGAGCAACACTGCCCGACCTCGACATCAGCAGCACAACCACGGTAAAGTACCAGATGTGCATGTCGATGTCCACGAGGTACGGTGCGACCGCCGCCTACGCTGTTGTTGGGTTGCTTCGTGTCTAGCAGCCGCCCCACCTCCAGTTCCTCGACTCCTCCACCTCGACTAGGGTCTTGCGCTTCCCACGCGAGCTCCGGCAGAGAAATCCCAATCCACTCACTGACGGCCGAGCTTGTAGTCGAGACCCACATTGATCGTGTTGTGTCAATGATGCGAGGATGCATAACGGGCAAGATCCGGTGATGGCGCGGCCTGATCTGCTCTTCCAGGCGATTCTAGTGCGTGCTCCTCGACTGCGTAGGGTCGCTGAAGGGATGGAGGGCGGTGGTGGAGCGAAGAACTGGAGGAGAGATGGTGTTAGTTGGATTGGAGCCTTACATGTGGGGCCGCTTGTGAGCAAGGGCACTTTGGCCATTTTTGCAAAATAATGACAGCTTCTAGAGCTCTAACGGCGAGTCGAAGTAACGGAGGTGACGGAAGTGGCATGGAAGGAAGGGAAGATTTCAAATAGTGGGAAGGGACCTGAATTTTTCTAGTGGTAAATCGGGGATTTTGGCATCATTCAGTGGCACACAAGGAATTATCTCCTCAAATGTTAACCATCGTTAATTATTATAGCTACAACTTGGAACACAACTGAGCAACTAAATGATTGTCATGTGGGATACACATTTCTCTTTGCTCTTTCTGCAGCTTAAGCTCTTAGGGCCTGTTTGTTTCAAGCTGCTTCTGACTTCTACTTCTGTCAGAAGCCCAGAAGCCAGAAGCACAAACAAACAGGTTTGCTGAAAAGTGGTTTCTGGAGAAGCCAGAAGCCTGCTTCTGAGAAAATGAACTAGAAGCTGAGAAGCTAGCTAAGAATAGCTTTTCTGAGAAGTAGTGTGCTGAGAAACCAAAAAATTATTGTAAAGTCTAACAGCTAAAATTCAAAAGTAGCTTTTCAAAAAAGCCAAAAGCACAGCTTTTCAGAAAAGCCAGAAGCAGAAGTCCAAACAAACAGGCCCTTAATAAATGCGCAACTACATTCCACATAATTTAAAGATAATGTCTCTCTTCTAGCTATGAAGTCGCTGCTCAACAATCAAGCTATTTGGTTATCAGTATGACAAAAATGCTGTATGACAGTTATTGAAAACTAAGTTATCAATGTTGTTGAAATGGCATACCAGTATCTTTGTACAACAACAATCTTACATTCTGATTATTATAATGTTTTTCAGTGTCTTGCAAATATTTTGTGTTTCCTAGACTCATTTTCTAATTATCGATGAGCTAATAATCCTCTTTTTAGGGGAAAATATATTTCAGATTCGTACTGTGGCAAAGAATCCAAACATCAAAAACTTGGTTTGGTTTACAAAACATTCGTAAATTGTGTTGATTCTTTTTTCAGCAAAATGTCTGTGGACCACCAAACGTTTTGATGGGAATATTATGTGCATTATTGATAGAAACAAACACCTAGAAGCTTCTGCCTCTTGAATGATATGATGTACACCAGGCCAGCAAGAATAGTATTTTCTTTTCTTTGTATAATTGAATATGACATTTGAACGCATTTTTTAAACAGACTTGTTATGGTCCTTGCAATCTTAGTTAATTCTATCCCTAACAAAACTAATCTCTAATTGAGGGAGCTACTTTACTTGGTGACAACTTGCCATGCACCCATTTGGCCCGGCTGCACCCTTGACCCATGCCCATGACAATACTGATGTACAGAAATGCACTTGTATGACTTGCATATAAGCATATTCATGACATTAATCTAGGAAATATAGAAATTGAGCCAAGCCATAGAGTTAATGTTCAAGGACTGCTGAGTCCATGACCTAGAATCTCCATATAGTACAGAGTCTAAGTTATCTTGTGTAATCTTTGTCTCCCAATATGTTCTGTAGCTATTTTTCCATCTAAACCTAACATAACTAGGCACTTTGATTTGATGGTTTATTTATTTTTAGGTTGGTATTCTTGGAAATGCTGCTGATTTTCATGACAGTGATCCTAGCAGTAGTACAGAAGCAAGTAACAAAGAAAGGCGGAAAATGATGATAGCATTTGACATGAGGTAAGGTGTAGATTAAACAAAGAAACTTCTGTAGACATCTGTTTTACCACTTTTAAAACAGTAGTTAGCATGAAGTATGAAACCTTATATGCTTTCATTTAGAAGTTTAAATTACTTTTGTTCTCTAGATGCGTTGGCTTCATCATGGCAAAGATGGTTTTGAGAGAGCTAATGGATTCTTCAACTTTCTTTAAATTCAAATCATTCATGACAAAGGTTTGTTTTGCATACTTCCCTCTAATTGTATCCTTTTTGCCAGTTTGCAATTCATGCCTTTATCTCACTAAAATCTGTGGTAGCCATAGTATGCTCACACTGACACAGTATAGCACCTTGCACTGAAGCACTGAAGGTTCAATGCTTTTTTCATGAACTTTGCACGGCAGTAAGTACAGAATTATGGAAATACCATACTGAGCTAATGAACGGCCTGGCTAATGAAATTATACGCTCCAGAATTCTCAGTCATATCAGGGTTTCGTTTTATTGCAAGATGTTAGATGTTCTTCGGACCTGCAGTATTAAACATAAAGCTTTGAAACTTCTTAGTTTCAAGATTTAATGCCACATGCTGATGCAGGTGGCTTCATTTTTTGTTTTTTGAGAAATCTTAGTAGTGGAACTGACAAAACTATTTTCTTTCTTTCTTGTTATCCTCTATTTCAGGGAAATGACCCATCCTGTTTGCGTGAGTTCCTTCTACCAACTCTGTCCCAAAATTATCCATCTGGGAATATTGGTTTGCAGGCAAGGATTTATATTTCTGGTAATTTATTGGCTTATTATTTCTTCAAGCAGTCTGATGGTGTCTCTTGTTACTGTTCCTTAGATGCTAGATAGGCACTGGGGTGCTGGTTGGAATCTTTTGGCCTTATTGCTTGCGACAAAACCTGACAAAAGGATAAGGTAAGATAATCAACATTGCTTTTACATCCACAATCTAAGCGCTGCAAAATTAAAACATGGTTGCTTTTCAGCATTATAGAATTGCAAATTCTTACTTTGTCGCGACAAGTTAATCTGCAGTTGTCTTGATGCATTGCGGCACCCCTTCCTCTGTGGACCTAAATGGCGTATAAATCCATCAGTGAATATCATACGATGGGGCTTGGGATCAACTGCTGTCCGCATGGCTGAAGATTATATCTATGGACGTCATCAGGTACTAATTTACTGCACATGGGTGGTTCATATTTGATATCTCAAGCTGCATCTCCATTCCAAATCTTGCCAAAAGGCTTGATCTTGCACCCAAACTGGAAACTGACATATCTTTAGTGAGGAACTCATAGAGCTCACTTTCTCATATTTACAGCGTAGACGGTTAGCATATTTCGTTGAATTGATGGAGGTGCTAAACCCTAATTTAAGAACAGAGGTAACTTCTACTGCTCCTATTCCTGATAATAATGAACTCTATGTGATTTTTTTAGAAACTAACTCTATGTGATTTGAACTTTCTCCTGAGATAATTATCTAGGTAGAGTACTCTCCACTTTTGAGAACTCCGTTTTTTGAGAAATGAACTCTATGTGATTTGAACTTTCTCCTGAGATAATTATCTAGGTAGAGTACTCTCCACTTTTGAGATCAGCCATTATATTTTCTTGATAACAATATTTGTTAGGGTATATATGCCATGAATTCACTTGATTTGTTTGTACGCTGTTGTCACTACAAAGAAGTGGAGATCGATTTTTTTTTGTATTTCCTATTCTGTTTTGCTTTATGATGGATGGTTTTTGCTATCAATCTGGTTTCAGTTTATTTTAGTTCTCTCCCTTTTTTCCATTTCTTGTTCTCTGTTTGACAATTTTTTAAATTCCATTATGCTTTTGTTTACTTAGAATTGGCTTCACCATCTACCTGGTCGTTGGCGTCTCTTATACTGTACTGGAAGACACATTGGTCTAACACTTCGTCAGCCTTCCCCTAGAATCCTCATCAGCGATGTGTTCCTCACATTTGCACAAACTTCAGAGTCCATGGAGCCAGTCTTCTCTCTGACCTCAGATATTGGTTTCAGAATTATGCCAGAATCTAATTGGCCTCATGACAAATCTGGCACTGAAGGAACTTTGTCTGTTACAACATCAGCAGGGATAGCTTCTGGTAGGATTTATATCAATGAAGAGGATAGTACGGAGAGCAGGATCACATCTTCTAGATCTTCTAGGAAATATCTTCGTGATAGATGGGGAAAATTTTCAAAAATGAAGGAGCTGCCATCTAGCCTCCCCACTGTAAGCATTGCTATGGATGAAGTCGACGTATCCATGAGCTGCAGCTCGACTTTGAATGTCGACTCTGCACAAAAGGTGCTGCAAGAGGTCCGTACACAGACCCCACCGGAAATGTTTGATTTATCAAAGATTGTCTGCGGGACATACATTGATGCAAGGCTGATGATTCTTCGTGGTGTTAATGGGTCGGCTTTACTTTTCATTAGATCAAATCCTACAGCTGACTCCTGAGGAGAATCACCATGAGCCTTGTAATGCAAAATAATTTGCCTGTACATTCTTGTATTTGTAGCTGTACATTCATTTGCAATAAGTGTACATAATAAGGTGTGTAGGCCCAAGTTGGACTGTTATATTCTTTGTGATGGGCTTTTGGTCTAAGCCTCACGGCTGAAGCTCCTCCAGCAGCATGAGTCTAAGTTCGCCCTTGTCAATAGAACCGCAGCTGATGGCCTTATGATGGTCATGTTCTTATTTCTCGTCGCAGCTTTAGGTGGAGTGACTCAGATTATCATGACTGTTTGGCTAATGCATTTTGTAGGATCCTGGTAAACATACTCGTGAACCTTCTGATATTCACCTTGACATCCACGTCAAGGGATTCGGATCTAACTGAGATGAGGATCTTCTGATATTGCGTGTCATTGCTAACGTGTAGGATTAAATTCATGCGTCAGCGACGAAGTTACCGTGACATCGACCTAAACAGATCCGGATCCTACTAACTGGGTACCTGGAGTTATCAGGTTACGTGCCTCGGCTACCAACGCAGCCCAGGAGAGCACGAGGTCGCCTTTCAGTAGTAGCCAATAGCCCACGAAACATTTCATGTTACGTGTACTCCTTTTAGACATAAATGAACTTTTGAGCTCCTAATGTATGTCTTAATACTTTACAAAAGAAAATAAAAAATGTATTTGAACAAATGGAAATCATATTCCAATAAGGCTGAACAAGATCTGTACAACAATTGAAGCCTATATTAAAAAACATTTGTAGGTCATCCTCCATCACAATAATGCAAAAAGTGAGAAGCCGTGTTGAGAAGTGCTATGGTTTAAGTTTTGAGAAAATCTACGATTTGTCATCGAATAACTACTGATTCTACAATCCGCCATCGAATGAATTCTGTTTACTTCTATACCATCGAATAAATGTTTCAGTTCCTTATATGCCATCGGCTTCCGATACTACCCCATTATACTGTTCATAAACAGTATGAACAGTACCCGAGAATAAAAAAAGTCACAAAAAATATGTCGATTTTTGTGCATGCTCTATAATTCATAATCAACCCGTTTTAACTGTATTCACCTAAAAAAACTGTATAGAATTCAAACTAAAATTCTTCAAAATATACTACTTTTGTAACTTCTTGCAATTTTTAAGCCTCATAAAAATTTACAAAAAATCTGAGAAAATTTACTAATATTCCTCTAATGTGATGTAATAATTTCTAAAATTATCTCCCGCGATGAAAAAAATTAGTTCTTTGTAATGCACAGTATTACAAAAGTAGCTCATTTTGAGAAATTTTAGTTTGAATTTTACACAGTATTTTTAGGTGAATACAGTTAAAATGGGTTGATTATGAATTATAGAGCGTGCACAAAAATCGACATATTTTTTTGACCTTTTTTATTCTCGGGTACTGTTCATGAACAGTATAACGAAGGGCAGTATCGGAAGCCGATGTCATATAAGGAACTGAAACATTTATTCGATGGTATAGAAGTAAACAGAATTTATTCGATGGCGGATTGTAGAATCAGTAGTTATTCGATGGTAAATCGTAGATTTTCTCTTAAGTTTTTGTGATAAGTAATGACAAGTTTAGTTTGTAGTTAAGTTGAAATATGGGAGTTTGGGGATTGCATGAGTATCTCTATTTGTTGCAATGCATGATTTTTATTTATGACTCAGAGTTGGTGAAGGCTATGAAAAATATTGGAGGAAAGAAAGTGTTTTCTTGTGTCATGATATGGAGGTTAATAAAGTTAACTTAGCGGTCAACGATGAGATGCCAAGGACTAAGAGGCTTTGAGACCGAACGCTCAGGATACTGGATGAAGTCAAAGGTGATCTACACTAGGAGTCAGACAACCAGAATTTGCAGTTAGACTGCTAGAACAGGAGTCAGATCGCCATGGATACAAAGTTTTCAAATTTCTTTGCTCTCCTCGCGGTCAGATCGCTGGAGCTCAATTTGTATTGTTTTGTTTCCTCCTTTTGCATTCTTGCTTCTGCTTTGCATCGAGGGGTTCCTAGTTTAGCTCCTAGGGTCAATAGTTTCTTAGTAATTACGTGATCTTATAAGAAAAGGGAGACATGTTAGATGATAATTAGGAAAGATTACCGAAAATTTTGGTGAGACTTATTCATCCTCTAGTCGCCTTGTTCAGTCATTGGAAAAGAAAATAAAAGGACAATCTGATGTTTGCAGGACAAGGCTTAAAGTAGTCACAAGCTATACAAATTCTTTGCAAAAAAAAAGTTGTGTCAGCTCAGGGCTATTAGACTGCTATATTCCTATTAATGGGCTTTGGTCCTTGACTCAGGTCTGAAAGCTCCGGCAGTCCCTTGTATAGAACCACAAAATCTTCGGTAATCTGATGGACATATGATCGTCATGTTTTTAGTTATCGTCGCAGGTTTAAGTGCAATGACTGTTATGATTGTTTTGCAATGTATTTTGTAGGATCGTGGCGAACATACTCGTGAACCTTCTGGTGATGTCTTTTTTTTTGGCTACTTTTGGCACGTGTTTCATATATTGTGAGCAATTCGGTGCCGTAGCATTTGTA
This sequence comes from Phragmites australis, assembly GCF_958298935.1. Classification (NCBI taxonomy): domain Eukaryota; kingdom Viridiplantae; phylum Streptophyta; class Magnoliopsida; order Poales; family Poaceae; genus Phragmites; species Phragmites australis. The sequence goes on from NC_084921.1 coordinate 36,300,361, forward strand.
GTGTGTGTTTAGGCTAACAATCTCCCGGTACGTTACGAATTGGATCCCTGGAGTTGTTATCTTGAGTTAAGCATTCAACCCTGCACATATAGGCTCCGAACCTCGACTACCAACGCAGCGCAGGCGAGCACGAGGCCGCCGGTTCCTTAGCCTTTCTCCTTGACTCCTCCGCCCGCCGCTCCTCAATCCGCCGCCGCCATAGCGCCTCTCGGTGTTAGTGGAGCAGCAGGAGATCCATCCATCCGGACCTGGATTGGTTTCTTCTTCCGTTGGTAAGCAATCCTGCTTGCAACTGTACTGTTTGGATGGATTCTCGTGTTCTTACGGTTTGTTTGGTTGGAGGATATCTTTGGACGAGAGATAACTATTCTGTTTTTTAGTGTTTGTTAGAAGATCAGCGGGATGGGATACCCATTTAGAGAATTTTTTCTTTCATGCTGAATAAACCTATTCGTCAAAAACAGTTGAACAGAACTATCCATATTTTAGAAGAGCTTTATATGACATGTTCTGATTGGTCAAAGTAAATATTTTTTAACACGTTTTAAATGATATTATCTCATAAATCGTTTATCTGATTTACAATCTGATTATATCATTGTATTTATTGCAATTAAGTCAACAAACACAAGATCTCGCATAATTGTATTTTGATGAAAAAAATAAATATATGATAAGTGGGTCCTACAAAATTTTGACTAACTCCATTCAAGTTATATCCGTCCAACTAAACAAGAAATTATATCATCCTATCCAATTAAATATGAATAACTATATTTTATCCAAAATTATCCTCTAAGCCAAACGTACTTTAGAGAGCTTGTTTTGTTGGGATCTGTGTGTTGCATGTTACCCTACCCTTACATACTAATCTAACTATTAGGTTCTACCTATCAAAAAAATTATTAGATTCTAATACCATCATATACAGTTTATTATTATTAGGTTCTTCATCTTTGGCGCTCAAACTCGACAATATCAATTGAGACACAGGGTTTCTTGGTACGCAGTTAAGGTGCGGGTGCAGTTCATTTTCCAGTAACTTTGGGCTCCATGTCCCACGCCAAGTCCACCCCCTGCTCGCAAAGATGATGCCAGTGTTGATGACGGTTACCGGCGGATTACTCAAAGCCGCATAGCAGCCTTCGTCTTTGGCACCCTCCTCAATACACTTATGCTCCTGTATCATCTTGACCGTATCGCACGACCGTGCGAGCTGGGCCACGGCCAACGTGTCCAAACCCAACCTCTTCATCCGGCTCGTAGGTGCCGAGGGGCTCGGCACCGGCGTCTCACCGTCGCTGACTTTCCACCTAACCATCGACGCAGATGGGGTGTCGCGACACTACCATATTTGCAGCGGAGGCGGGAACTCGATGCTGCACGTCTCCTGCCACAGCATGCTCCTGGCGTGGAGCCATGTGCCGTTGCTCTGTGTCCAAGGCGGTTGGAGCATGAACAACATGGTCACTGTGGAGACCGAGGCAGAGGCCTCCATGCTACGTGAGGAGGTGCACATCTTGGTACAAAGCGAGATGCACGTCGTGGGGAAGGTTGAGTTTGATGTGGAGGGAGAGGTGTGGCCAGGCTCAGATATCTTCGCTTCAAGGTCGGTGGTAGGGCTACCGAGTCCAAGGGCCTGTGCGTGGTCCTCTGAGTGCTCTAGCTCCACGCGCCTGCCATCGTGGACGATCGGGCTTTGCATTATGGCCCGCTCACAGTCTGCAATGCTCATGAAACAGAACATCATGGGCCCGCACGAGGACGGTAGGAGCTCAAAGTGCAAATCCAGCTCGTCAGAGTTCACCGCCTCGCGGATTAAAGGAGTCGGGTTGGTCGTAACAATGATGGGACTGAGGAATGCGTAGTCATATCAGGCCGCCTAGTGCCACCTTGTTGTGGCGGTGGCGACTCCCACGACAGACATGAGTGAAGGCGCGAAGGCGTGATTTGATTAGAGTGGTGTGTGTGGCGTGGGTTGGGCATTGATGTTGTGGACCCAGTGCAAAGGAACATGTGGCTCAAGGGTGCGTTCCCGTCGGTTTGGAGGTTGAATCCCAGGCTTGCACTTCTATTAAAAGGTGTCCAATGAAGGTCCTGGGAAAAGGATTCGATGCTAAAAAATATGTTGTGGACCCAGAGGGTCAGTGGGTGTATGAGACATAGTTATAAGTCGATGTGTATGAACTCTGAATGATTATTGAAAAAAAGGAAAAACTCTATCGTCCTACCTGTGTTGTATCCTTCTTCCCCAAGTTTTTTTCTCGATCCAATCTATCTATGTGTGCGTGTGATTCCAGTACCAGAGAACCTTTCAACAGTGATGTACATACCTACCCTATAGAACCTAGATGTCTAGGAAGTTGGGGTGTCCCTCGTGGGGCTCCTTGCCGCTTTTGCTTTCCACCGTTTCCTCCTCGTCATCATCTTCATCCAACGGCGAAGCATCAAACTACGGTGGGGTAGGAGCAGGAGGGGCCACCACCGGAGGATGAACGGGCTGGGGGATGCGACCAGTGGTGCTGAGCGAGTCACATGAGAGGCTGGTCCAGGAGATGCGGCCCTGGTCGATGAGGTCATGTTGCGGCTTCTGGGCATGGAATGAGCAACATCCCCTTCTAGCGCCTGAGGTAGTGGTTGCAGTGCGTGGGCTGAGCTCACAAAAAGGGTGCCGTGGTGTAGGGACTCAAGCAAAGATGAGCATGAGCGGATGCGACCGACATGCGGGGGCGGGGGGAGGGGGTTAGAGATGGAGGAAGGCACCATGTGTAGTGGGTTGAAAGCAGTTGATAAGGCTGGGAGCTCGTGCGTTGGGGTAGACGGTGGAGGGTTGAAGGTGGGTGCTGGTGGGGTGGTGCGCATTGCCAAGGGCATTGGCTGGATCAGGACGTGGGTGGTGGGTACTAGGATGGTGGGGGCAGTGGCAATGTGTGGGGGGTTTGCAGGTGTTGGATCGGCATCTTACTGTGATTTTGTCGATGCTTGTTGTTGTGACGGTTTCGATAGCTAACCGGGTCCCATTAGTCTCGCACTTGGTGGTCAAGGGTGAGGCATCGAAAGGTGCCGACAACAGTGGAGATGGGAGGGCGTCGGAGTGGGAGGCATTGTGGTGAAGGGGGTGGGTGAGTAAGGCTTGGAGGTAGGGCTTTTGGGTTGGTAGTTGGGGAAGAATTATAGCTGATGTGATGGAAGAAGGATAGCTATGGCTCGGCGCATCTGGGGGGCACATGGCTGTCACTGGGAGGGGGAGCGATGGGGCATGGTGGGGAGCAACGGAGGGAAGATACGGATCTCTCTAGGCTCACTTTCTACTAAGCAGAGAGGAACAAAGCATGAATGCAAGCGTCTAGAGCCGTCTGTCGGCTTAATTCATGCCGTATAGTGCCCTAGTTGAAGCGGACAATGACATGTGGTAGTTGTTGGGCAATTGATGAGGAGCTGGTTTTGGAAGGCAACCCTGACTTGACATGTCTGCCTTGAAATGATGGCGTGCCACATGCGTGCAAAGCATAAAGGTGGGACTCTATACTCAACATTAACTGGTAGTGGACTACAGCGGTGGGGTAGGTGGTGGTGGAGGGCATGGTGGCTGGTGAACGACGACGTCGAGAGGTTCAACTCCGTCGACACCGCTGCCACTAGGAGCACTTGAGCTCATGTCCTTCCCCTTCGTTTTTTGTTGCATCTGCATGTGCATACACGCACATAACAATGGCTATGGCATGGCATGGTCCTGCACAATTGCTTTGCCATGTTTTGATAGTGATCGCAATCCTATTGTCCCCATGGTTGGTTTAGGTCGTGTTGTGCTTGCTCTGCAAGCTAGTCTGTTCATGTGTGTTAGCCTTCAGGTCGTGTGATCTAGTTAATTCGTATCTAGCCCACGTTTGTGTCATCAGTTTAACCTATCGAGTTACAGTCTTAGCCACTTGTTGTTAGTTGTGATCTCAAGCTGATTCTAACTAACTGACCAAGTCCAAGAGGATCACATCGCACCATGATCGATGGCCTAACCAACCTAATTGGTTACGGTCCCTTCTACCAGTGCTATCTAAATTGAGGGGAGCCAGTGGCCTAGGTCCTCTCTTGCCTCATGCTCACAAAACCTTCATACATGTCCTGATCAAAACTGGTGGCGCTCAGGTGCCCAAAGGCTATCATCAACTCATCTACAACACCAACATGTCACTAGCGATCTTCTCACACTCACCGGCAACATCTACGGATCGACTTCATCAAAGTACAATATCCTATCACTGCTCTTCGCCGATCCTTCAAGACCCACATCCCTAATGGCTTCTCCTAACCAAGGTAATGCCAATTCCGCTACTCAATTTTGGAGTGCTTAGTTAATTAGTTTGGAATTTAGTGGTCAATTAGGCTTAGATTAACCTAATACTTGTAACTAGTCGGTGCTAACTGATCAAACATGAATGGCAACATGTCAACTTAATTAATTTGGTTTCCTGGAATGTTCGTGGTTTGGGCGACCACGATAAATGCATCTCGATTCTAGATGTGCTTATCTCATGCGCTCCTGCCATTGTGTGCTTGCAGGAAAACAAAATTGAGCGCGCTCAAAGCAAACTCTTTTCTCCCTCCTCATTTCTCCTTCAAATACATCGACATGTTTGGTTCCCGTGGTGGCATCTTCACCGCTTGGGATCCAGTGGTGTTCATGATGCGCTCCTTCATCACGCGACACCATAGATTAACCATTGCCCTCTCTTCTTCTCTAACTGACTTAGAGTACATGGTTACCAATGTATATGCACCATTTGATCACCGTGACTCGGTGGCCTTCTTGGAAGGACTCACCGAGCTTGCTCCTCAGATTGCTGGCCCGTGGGTCATGGCCAATGACTTTAACTTGATTCACGGCGCAAGCGATAATGACACAGCTCCCCTTGACATCCACCTCTGCTCTGCTTTCAATACAGCTAGCCAATGGCGAGCTAGAACTAATGGAACTCCCCCTCCTTGATTGTAGTTTTACATGGTCCAAGAAATGCTCACAACCAACCCTTGCGCACTTGGACTGCATGTTCTTCAACCTTGTCATGAGCAACCTGTTCCCAAATTCCTCCCTCACCTCGGTGGTTCCCTAATGCTGCTTTCCGCGCTGACACCGCACTCATTGACGCCAGTGGCGAAGCCATGGTATGGGCCAGAGGGGGCCTGGCACCCCCAACGACGCTGTCATCTCGCTAATAAAATACTAATCAGCACGTGTTAACTGCAGTTCAGTCTAATTGGCCCCCTCCATGTCTTATTGGCCCCTCCCATGTCTAATTTCTGGCTTCGCCCCTGATTGACGCCCTCCTGGGGCTCGAGATTGTCACCTCCTTATCTGTCGGCATCGACCGCGTCGACCTCGCCAAGTGCCACGAGCGCGGGATCTGGGTCACCAACACCCCCGACATCCTCACCGACGATGTCGCTGACCTGGCAGTTGGGCTCATCTCCGTGCTACGCAGGATCTCGCAGGCCAACCATTACGTCCGCACCGAGCAATGGAAGGCCAAAGGCGACTACACCCTCACCACACGGGTTAGTGTTTCCGTTCCGTGCTTGCTTTGCCCGAGTGTTGACACAAAGAAGCTTGGATTCTGCTCAAGGATTTTGTTCATGTGTTGGCTTTGCTTCATCAGTGTTCTGCAATTGAACTATTCATACAGCTTTCCTCGTGTTGTTCTATAGCTCATAATTGCCATTACTTCTCTATCTACTTCAGGATTAAACTATCCTATGAGGAGGATATTGAGAAGGAGATTCAAAATGGAATCAATTTGTGATAGGTAACATCACAATTTTCAGATTTGTTTTATAATTTCATTATGTATTTCATTGATTTTGCGATAGACGTTAGTACCACCGATGGCGATTTTCCCCCCTTTGTCGAGTAGGGTTGATGCAAATTCGATGCATGGATCTAATCACGATGTAGAAATCGATAGCTCTAATGCATCGGTGCCGGCAACCTTTGGCTCAGTGGATTGGCCAGCTATTGTCATTGAACAAGATACAAATGACTTCAATGTACCTATGGAGGAGCAAACGTTGTATAATATGCTTGGTTTGAGATAGGAGGACGAGAGGGCCATGGTATTGCACATGACATCTTTTGATGTTTTAGTTTTTGTTATTGATGCACATGATACTGAGGCTGCAACTTTACCCGTTCATGACCATGTACCTAAGGAGCAGTACACTATCTTTGATAGGGACAATCCAAATATGGCTGAAAACGACACTTTTCCTTCGATGAATAGCTTTAGAATGGCATTCAAACACTATTCTATCAAAAGGGAGTTTGGCATAAAAATTAAGAAGTCTAATAAGGAAAAATATGTGGCCGTTTGCAAGGTTTTAGAAGAAGGATGCCCTTGGAAGATTACGGTTAAAAAGAAGCAAGAGGGTAATGTTGTGGTGGTACTAACTTGTTGCTATTTTTTCTTATCCATTACGTGTACTAAATTTATAACTTACCCTCTATTGTCCATTATTTTTACTTGTAGGTGACAGAGTTGCTGGACAACCATATTTGTGCTTTTAGAAGCAGGAAGATAAGTAGTATGACATCTCAGAGCTAGGTGGCTGATAGGGCAGAGTCGATCTTGAAGAAGAATCCGAACATGAGTGCCATTGATCTGCAAAAAGAGCTTCATGATGACTATAATTGCAAGGCTAGATATCACACTGTATATAAGGGTGTGCAAAGAGCTATTGTTGATCTATATGGGAGTTGGGAAGAGACCTTCTGGTTGCTTTATAACTTCAAAGCTGAAATTGAGCTTAGATCCCCAGGGAGTATTGTAGAGATTGCCACTAAGTTCAATGTAATAAGTTTCTTGACAAGTTGTTCATTGCATTTAAACCCTGCATAGATGGATTTTTGAAGGGATGCAGACCATACGTAAGTATAGACTCAACTGCTTTAAATGACAAGTGGAATGAGCAGCTAGCTGCAGTTACAGCTTTGGATTCAACTTATACAATGGGGTAAAGAAAAGGTACAAGTATTTTATGTATTCAACTTATGCAGATGTGTGTGTTCTGAAATTAAACTTATGCAAATATGTATGTGCTTATTGTGGTAGGAAAAGTAGGAGAAATGCGGCTCCATGAGAAGCTGCAAGCAACGCCACAACTGTCGAGACACCAAGCAATGTAACTCCATCTAGTCCTAGACCTATCACAAGGAGGTAAAAACCTTGCTTGCTATCTTATTTGCAATGTTTTCATATGCATTCTTGTGATATCATCTTTTTTTTCAGTCCAAGAAATATCACTCCATCTAGTCATGAACCTGTCACAAGATCTCAAACTGGCATGTCACCTGTCAAGACTCCAAGAAATGCCACTCCATCTAGTCCTAAACCTGTCACAAGATCTCAAATTACCATGTCCCCTGCCAAGACTTGAGCCAAGTCTCTTGCAAAGTCAAAGGCAATAGCTTCCAAAAGTTGACTTCGAAGAAGAGAAAGATCTGCCATCTTTGATCTAAATGGTGTCATTTTGTCATTTGCAATACTTTTGTTTGATTGTTAGCATAAACTAATTATTGTGTGCTGTGTGGAATGAAGCTTTCCAGTGTAAGGTTTAGTACTTTTCTTAAGATGAGCTAGTACTTTCCACTGTAATTGCAATACTTATGTTTGATTTTCTGCATGTATGATGAGCTAGACATATGGTAGTTGTATCTCTGCTAAGGATGAAGCAATATCATACTGTGAGTTTCATCAAGTGAGTCCGCCCGTCAGAGCTGCACTTGAGCATTTTGTGCAGCAGTATGTCCATATATTGGCAAGTAGAAATGAACCCCAAAAGAAGTAAAGAGAGGTAGTGGCCACTGGCCAAGCAGGGATCAGAGCAGAGCACAAACCAAACAGAGAGACAAAAGAACATGGCCTGCAACGGCGCACTGCACTGCTGCCGACCAGACTATACCAAGCTGCATGCTAATACTATCACCAGAGCAGAGCAAAGGAGACGAGAGGAGGCAGACGCAGCTAGCTAGCTAGCGCCGGCTCGACAGATCCATCCATGCTAATGCTGCCAAACGGATATGGATTGAGATCTTTGTTTGTAAAAGGTAAACTTGTCTATTTATAGAATTATTTGCTTCTCATTTGTAAAAGAGATCAGTAGATATATTATTAAACTATACAATCAACTTTGAACATATGATCAAAGATTCATGAACTTTAAACATTTTATTAAATGCTCGCCAACTTTGGGACATACAGTCAATCCAGATAAGTGCACGTTCGGCATTCCATCCGGCAAGCTTTTTGGCTTCCTGGTGTCGAGTCGAGGCATTGCGGTCAATCCACGTAAAATTGAGACTCTCGACTAAATATGGTCACCTCAAACACTGAAGGAGGTTTAAAAATTAACATAATTCATTGCAACTCTTAGTCGATTTATTTTTAGGATGGACAAGTGAGGGATGCCTTTCTTCAAATTGCTAAAGAAGCATGATCGGTTCGAGTGGATGGAAGAAGCGGAGCGCACCTTCCATGACTTAAAAGAGGTATTTATCGTCTTCGCTAATTCTTACACCGCCTAATGAAAGAGGAACTCATTTTTACATTATAGTTACCCCACAAGTTGTAAGCACGATCCTGGTGGTCGAACGAGAATGTCTCGAGATGAAGGCTATGGTTCAGAGACCTATTTACTATATGAGCGAAGTCCTATATGACGCCAAGCTACGATACCCGCAAGTGCAGAAGTTGCTATATATAGTCTTAAAGTCTTCCAAAAAGCTACGACACTATTTTCAACACATAGGATCACTGTCGTGACGATATAACCGTTGAAGGATGTTATATGCAATAGGGAGGTCAATGGACAAATCACGTAATAGGCAATCGAGCTCAATGAATTCGACATCAGATATATACCACGCATAAGCGTGGAGTTAGGTATATTAGCGGAATTCATCGCCGAATGGTCAAACGTTGAAGAAACAAGACCAAGTGTGCTCGAGGAACACTGGATGCTTTTCTTTGATGGATCGCTCACGCTTCAAGGCTCGGGGGCTGGTATTGTGCTCAAATCTCCAACGGGTGATGAACTCAGATATGTTGTTCAATTAGATTTTAAAGCTTCCAACAATGTTGCAGAATACGAAGGACCGGTAAACGGGCTCTGCATAGCTGCATCACTTGGAATCGGGTGACTTCTTGTGAAAGGGGACTCACAGCTAGTTGTAATCTAAGTTCAAAAAGAGTACCAATGCTCGGACGACAACATGACAACTTACTTGAGTGAGGTGCAAAAGCTCGAGAAAAAGTTTAAAGGGCTAGAAGTAACGCACATCAAGAGGAGTGACAACTCTGGTGCGGATGAACTTGTTAGATTCGCTTCTTCTCGAGCTTTGGTACTTGTAGGAGTCTTTGTTGAGAAACTCCTCAAATCATTTGTCCCGACAGTTCGGCGAACGGATGCTACCCAAGTCGACCAGCAGTCTGGTCCAGTCAGCAAGGCAGGACCCGCGGACACGGATGCTGCACTACTCGAACACGAACTAATTTGGATAACTCCGTACCAAGCCTATCTCGAAGGTTAAGACATCCCTGATGGTGATACATCTGCAAAGAAAATTACTCCTAAGTCCAAGCTCCACTCTTTGGTAAATGGCAAGCTTTATCGAAAGAGGAGTAACAGAATTTTGATAAAGCACATCATGCAGGACGAGGGTAATAAAATATTGGTCGATATCCATGGAGGCATGTGTGGTAATCATACATCTTATCACATATTGGTCAGAAAAGCTTTTCGCTAAAGATTTTATTGGCGGACTACCTTCTAGGATACTTCTGAGTTGATCAAAAAATGCGAGAACTGCCAATTTTTCAGAAATCAAACCGATCAACTAGCCTAAGCTCTGCAAACAATCATCTTTTTTGGTCTTTCTTTGTCTGAGGTTTAGATATACTAAGACTATTTCCTAGGCCCAAGGTGGTTATAAATTTCTATTCATATTTATCGACACATTCACTAAGTAGATCGAGATAGAACACATAAAAAATATAACCGTATAAGTGGCTAAGAAATTTATGAGAAGTATAATTACTCGATTCGGTATTTTATATTATATAATTATGGATAATGATAATCAGTTAAAAACGAAACCTTCACTACTTTCTACAAAGAACTTAGATATTAAAATCTATTTCGCATGAGTAGCTCACCACAAAGTAACACTCAGGTCGACCGGGCCTCGGAGAGCAAGCGGGGGGCGATCTTCGCGGCGCGCTTGATAAAGTGCCGGAGGCGGGGACGCGATGCTGCGGGTCTCGTACTGAGGCATCATCCTGGCCTTGGCGAGCGTGGTGGCCACGGCGGAGGGGTCCGTGTTGCGGGAGCGACTGCGGAACTTGATATATACACGCCGAAATTCAGGCTCTCGGGAGGGCCGAGTTTGACGTGGAAGGGAGCCTTCCTGGATTGGGTCACCTCCACTGCAAAACGTACTTGTTTCAAGGCGAGCCGACGGAGGCGCTGCCTCATTGCTGCTGTCACAAAAAGCCGCGGCAGGACGTGCAGTGAATATTTCCAACTTTAGGGATCTTAAACTTGTCTCCAGACGTAACGCACTGTCCATATCTCGTAATGGATTTTTTTTTTTACAATTCAGTGTGTTTTTTATTGCTTGCCTAGTCAAAAGGTTTTTTTTAAAGTTCCACGTCAATCACTTGAAAACATCAAAAGATTCGGTCGATTCTGACCGTTCTCACCGCCGCCGCGTTTAATAATCATCTGGGTGGAGGCCGGGCTTAGAGAGAGGGCTGGGGCCACAGAAACGAAGTAGTTAGGAGGCGGTAGGGGACAGCAGTGGATCCGGCGACGGGAGCTGCCGGACATGGGGCAGGCAAGGCTGCGCGGAGGAGCATCGTCAGCGCTGAATTGAAGAAAGAGAGAAAGAAGAAGCAGTAGTTCAACAAATCCAGAGGTGGAATAATAAAGAACAAGTGGGGTGTTGGATACGCCCAGGATCAATCGATGAGATTAAACAAAATCTCAATCGACTAACAAAAAGATGCTCCTTTTTCTATTACAAGAATGACATACGCTCACACACACACCCATACATACTCACACACCAGCAAGTGCGTAAGTACGCATTCTACCAAATGCCTATAAATATAATCGCTAAAATCACTAGTATGTGTTTAAATCATGGACATCACTCACGCCTCAGTCATCATAACGTGAGGTGGTTCCTTCTGTATTGCTTTGTATAGCCAATGTTCTTTGGATTCTTTAGTTCTGTCCATCGGTTCTTAAAATATACAGAAACACACATATGGGATGGTTTGTTTCTGACGGTTCATTTGGAATAGTGTGAGGTATATTATCTTAGACGGTCAGATTTGGAAGTTGTATGAAATAAGTCATATGGCTGAAATCGTCGGAGATAAGAAAGTATCCTACTGTTCCAATATGACAATATCACGGGCGAGTCCACTTTAAAACCATTTGGAATACTACAGAAAGGGTGGGATACATATCTCACATGATGGCCTATGTCAGAGGAACCCAACAATGGTTGGCCCTCCTACTACTTCGGAGGGATGAAAGAGAAGAGAAAGAGAAGAACAAAAATTAGGGGAAAGAAGCACGATGGCAGTAGCGCGAAGAGCGTCACTAACGGTGGCGTCTCAGGCAACACCGGCGCCCGTGAGGTTGCAACCCCACCGGTGGCTGAGATTGTTGCAACCCCACTGGGTTTTCCTGGGCTAGGCAGCCACAGCTTGCAGCTTGCTCCTGGTTTGGACAATCTAGGCTGGTAGTCTCCAGGGTTCGGGCCATTCTTGGTGGGTGCCGATTCCTACTCCCGTGTTTGATGAGGCATTTCCGGACCGTCACACGTGATCCTACTCTCTAACATGGTGAAAGCCCACCACGGTGGTGCTGAGGATGAGGCCGGCTATGGCGGCACTAGCAACAGTGGCGCATCACACTGGTGAGAAAGGAGGAGGAGAGTGGTGGTCACCATAGACAACACTGACGACAAAGAAGGCTCTAGCTATGATAAAGTAGGAGTGTAGGATGGTAGACGTAGGTGTAGGTGATCTATCGATGCATGCATGCTACAATTCGAATTTAGCAAACCTTTTGCAATCCGTGTGGGAGGATTTGTGTAATGCGGATGGTAAAATGCAATAATCAAGTACTGATCTTGTGTTTAAATTATCTTGTGTTTAAATTTCTAAGTGAATGTATGATTTAATTTCGTTCTTGTGCTTAAATTTTGATACTAAATGAATGTATTACTAACAGGTTAGAAGAAATATATCTTGAAATCCTGGCACGAAACATAAGCTAGCACATGTGGTAAGAGGGTTGTCTCACTGGCATGAGGTTGTGAATTCAAATCCTAGCTGGCATATTGGCGAAAATGGTGAGAAAAAATATGGGCAGCTGGGGGCGATGCTTGGCGACATTGAGTGATTGTCTAAAAAAATATCTTATTTTTGCCCATTTTACTATTTTTTTTGACATTTTCCAATCTCTTGAACCAAGTATCACATGCAGTTCAGAATTTTTTTTTATCTCTGACTGTTCCAACTCAGCACTATGGGAGACAACCAGCCATTATCACCGACTCAGTTACTCTAACGGCTCAAAAACCGTCTGACATGGTTGTTTTCGAGTCATTTGTGTGGTAGTGAAAGCTTTTAGATTTTACGCAGATTTTATTCTAATTAGAAATTGTGCCACCAGATATAAAACTTTGTAGGGTCTTTGCCACTTTGACTTGGTCAAAAGAGACTTGATTAATAGAAAATTACTAAATCATCCTTTTGAATCAATACATGGTTCCAACTATATACTTGCAGCGCATATAAGATGGAGCGAGAACGATATGTACCATTCCATCCATCGATTGGTAGCCGTGGACCCAGAAACAGTAGTTCAGAAAAGAGGTGTTCAGAAACAGTAGTCCAGAAACATTAGTCATTTTCAAAAAGAATATGTGAAAAATGACATATTTCAAAAAGGTTTTGAGAAGAATGCCATGGAATGAATAACACCAAAAGTCATCTAAAAAAACATCAAAACAATCCTTGTTTGGCAAGTGAAAAGGGAGTTGCGAGGTAGTATTGATTTGTAAATTTTAAAGCATCCTAATTAAGTCAGGACAGATATCATTTTTCCTCTGGACATCAATTCCATACTTACAGCCTTGTCTCTATTAGTTAAAATTAAAATGATGGAAGTTGGACGTCAAGCTCCAAAAATCCTATCTCACCTAAACAATCAAAAGAAAATATATATGCAATATTAGCAACTAAAAAGTTTGTTAGTGAAACTCTCGTATCTAGATCTAGCTGGTACCACAGATGAGTACTCACTAGAATCCCACAAGCAATGTTCATGAAGTGCACACTCACACAAGAAAAATTGAGGAAGAGAGCCAGTATAAATTTCCAGAATTGAGGTTGTAACAATCAAAATAAAGATACCATTCCACATTCTGGGCATGCAGAATTGATGTGTTTCACCCACACAACCAAAAAAGAGATTTGATTAATGGAAAACTACTAAAACGTCCTTTTGAATCAATACATGGTTCCAACTATATATCTTGCAGCGCATATAAGATGGAGCAAGAACGATAGCGATTCCATCCAAGGATTGGTATCCGTGGACACGGAAACAATAGTTCAGAAAAGAGGGGCAAATTAGTCATTTAAAAAAAGAACAAGTGAAAGATGACATGTTCCAAAAAGGTTTTGAGAAAGAATACCATGGAACCAATAACACCAAAAGTCATCTAAAAGAATAACACCAAAAGCGTTCCATAGGAGAGAGTTTCCAAATCTGAAAGCGTTTACTGGATCCCTCTCAATGTTGTAGTTATAATTCTTGCTTATTGATCCTGTGGCGGTACAAAAGTATTCTGACTAGGAGTTTACTCATCAATTGGTTGGTCCGGTATTCTGACTAGGAGTTTACACATCAACCGGTTGGTCCGGTTTAATAGCTTGATCAATGGTTGAATTATAATTTTCAGCACAACCAGAACTTGAATTAATTGGCTTATAAAAACTATCATTGTGCTTGGCCTCTTTATGGCTAAACAAGTCAAAAACTAATTGCTATTTGTCATGGATTAGGCCCATATGGGCCTGTTCAGCCAGACCAGTAGAGAGGCGGCGACATGCAGGGCTAAGGTTATCGCCGACCTCTATAGGCGCAAGCGCCCTAGTACTGGTCGCCGTTGCCATGTCGTGATCGAGATCGAGTCATCATCAAGTTATTATTTTCAGATTAGAAAATAAATATCTTTTAAATAGGAATACTTTATCTATAGATAAGGAATAGTTTGGATTTAAATTAGGAAAGAGATTGTAGTTCACTTGGTAGTCAAGTTGAGTCATCTCTATATAATGAGAGGCACTGTATCACACTTCTTCGATGGGCAACACACGCCGGACATGGAGATGGTCTGGCTAGCTTCCTTCCACATGACAGGTATTGCACAATAGTGGTATATACGCTTGTCCAAGGACCACGACCCTCTCATCCAGGAGTCCTTCTCTCACCTCGTCAACATCCGTTTTGGCCCTCTGACACGCCATAATTCGTTGGGTGAGCTTGCTGCCCTACAGAAGACGGGCTCCATGGATGAGTACACGGAGAAGTTCCTTGGTCTCGTTGCTCGAGCAGGGAAATTTGATGAGATTCAATAGGTAAACATCTATACTGTAGGACGGACAAAGCCCCTCAAGACAGACGTGGAACTCTAGGAGCTCAAGGACATGTAGGAGGCCATGAGTTTGGGGCACGCATACAGGCATGCCCATGTTGTGGCCGAGGTTAGGTAGCATGTGGCTATATCAAAACTTGATGTCCGCCTGTCTGCCTCACGCTCTACAACCTTGTTAGCCAAGGCCAGGGGAACGACGACGATTGTAGGCACCCCTGGGGTGGTTCCTCACTCGATGCTCCTCAGGCTGGAGGCACCAACCCTAGGGTCTTTAAGAGGCTCACATTCGAGGAGATGACAGAACGTCGCTGTCTCAACTTGTTCTTCAACTGCGATGAGCAGTTCTCAAGGGACACAAGTGTAAGCAGTTGTTCCTCCTGAAACTCATCGACAACGACATGGATGCAGAGGACGAGGGTGAGGCGTCCCTCATGATGATGAGGGGTGATCAGGAGGATCGCCTTCCCTATGGCCGCACCATGCGGCACTTGGTAGCCTTGCACGAGGGTGGACTCCACATTCTTGTGGACACCGGTGTGACACATAACATCATCGACGAGTCTCTCGCACTTCGATTGGGTTTGACAATGCGCCGCTTTCAGATGCGGGTCACTATCAGCACTGACGATCGCATCATCAGCCGTGACCTACCGCTTGTCATTGAGTGGGAGGTCTTCTTCATTGACGGCTACACCTTCCCTTTGGTGGGTGACACCAACATCATCTTAGGGACTCCGTGGCTTTGCAGCTTGGGTCCTATTCTCTGGGACTTTGCTCGCTTGGAGGTGAGTTTCCACCGTGGTGGTTGGACTATTTGTTTCCTCAGTGTCAACATTGCACCACCTCCTCCTCCTCAAGCACCATTCATGCTGGCGCCCGTTCCTGCCCTACAACCGCCAACACCTCTGCTGGCCTTGCCTACCTCATCTTCAGCACCATCGGGTGGCCACTCTTGTTCGTTCATTAGGGTGGGTGGCACCCGTACTTCAGCGACAATCATGGAGGTTCTCTCACAACACGTGTACCTTCTCGATGAGGTCCGTCGCATGGTCTGGGCCAACCCGGAGCTAGCCAACCTCATGGCGCACATCCAATAGGAGGAGGCCGCACTAGCCTGGGCAGTGGTTAATGGTGTCATCTTATTTCACCATTGCCTCTACAAGCTTGCTTCGTTATCACTTCTTCACCGCCTGGTACATGCTCTCTTTGACTCAGGTGATGAGGCCCTCGTTCGTCAACTTGGTTGTGGGCGTTCATATGCTTTCTTCTGTGAGCACCCACAATGTTTTTCAGAAGTCCGTGTTGCTTCTTCAGGAGATGCACCATTTTTCGTTCGTGCTGTCGACTTGATTTTTTTTACCATACTCGTTGTGAGTTTATCACCATTGCACAAGTCATTTATAGAGTTTGCAATTCTTCTGGCGCCCCATCACTTGCCCCACTTGGAGATGCTTACACACGGCTACTGTTTGGTCATTGCATTGACCTTGCTGCCAATTGCTTGACTCCGACCGAAACATTCCTCTTCGGCTTGGACATGACTCTGTTTCCTAGCGTCGTCCTCTACCATCGATTCTTCGACACACCTCCACCAGTAGGTCAGCTCTGCCACCACGTGGGTATCTGGCATTACCTAGTGGATGTGCTTAGCATACCTGCCATGAGGGGGTACACCAGGCGCCCGACGTCTCGACGCTTCACTCTTCGCAACATCGGTAATGTGTCCTATGAGTTCACCCTATGCATCGACAACACCATTTGTAACCTCACTAATGCAATGGTTTTGGGTGAGTTACGCTCCAGGGTGTGGCTTGGGGACATTTATTCTTCACCACGCCAGGAGGACAGGACCGACTGGAGCATGGACACCCATCGTGAGAACGTGCTGAAATTCGAAGGCGGAGGAGATGTCATGGGTCAAGCTCATATGGGCCTGTTCGGTTGGCCAAACAGAGAGGACAACTAGGGCTAAGGCTGCCGTTGACCTCCACCATGTGTGGAAGGCGCAAATGCCCTAGGGATGGCCGCCGCCGCCACGCCATTGTTGGGATCTAGTCATCATCAAGTCATTTTTAGATTAAAAAATAAATATCTTTTAAATAGAAATAGTTTATCTGTAGATAAGAAAGAGTTTAGATTTAAATTAAGAGATTGTAGTTCTCTTGATAGTCAAATTGAGTCATCTCTATATAATGAGAGGTATTATATCTTTTAGAATTAAGAAAAAAAAAGATGTTGCATCTCTTATCTCTCTCCCTCAATACTTGCCAAAACTGTTTACCGACGTAAACGGTACTGCACTACACCGCCTCTAGCTACATGCCGCCATCTCCCCACTTCCTTACAGCGGCCACCACGGGATGCAAGAACTCCAAGCCACGTCCTACGACCTCCTTCGACTACGATCTCCGCTACCCTCCTCTCATAAATCAGCGTCCACTACACTATTAAAGCATACTGTAATTAGAAAAAAAAGAATTAGATTTTCCATGCATCATCAATTAATCATCAGAACTAAAAATACCTAATACAAGATTAATCCTCATTAACTAAATCATACTGTTTAGTGATTAATATAATATTATACATTTACACAGCACCGCGGGAAGGCTTGCGGCAGACTGAAGCTCACATCACATGTCCAGCGCTCACTATAGCTGCAGAATGTTAGAAGATAAGTTGTACGTGTTTATCTTGTAACCTATAACAACTAGAGATAAGTATCGGCCTGGAGTTCTAGAGTCTGTTTGCGCAGTTGTAGTTTGTTGTAGAAGTCAAGAACTCCCGGCTGACTCTCTCCAAGTTGTTACAGCCATGTAAATCCTTGCGCGATTAGGCGCCTATTTAACATGTAACAGCGGCTCCTACGGGAGTTAAGACGCTTCACCTGCCCTCTGAATTTCACATGGTATACAGAGCAAATCCTTGCTTCTAGATCGCATCTACGATGGCCAGTTCTTCCACCTCCCATCCAATCCTCTCCTCACCAGCACCATCTCTGAGAAACTTTCCAAAGCCAACCATGCTTTGTGGAAGGCGCAAGTGCGGGCTGCGATTCGCGGCGCACGTCTTGACGGCCATCTTACAGGTGCGTCCAAGGCACCTGATGCTGAGATCAAAGACAAGGACAGGAAGAAGGTTCCCAACCCGGCGTTTGAAGAATGGGACGCTGTCGATCAGCAGATCCTCAGCTTCCTGCTTTCATCGCTAAGCCGGGAGATCCTGATACAAGTCTCCACCGCCAGCACTGCAGCACAAGCATGGCGGTCCATTGAAGACATCTTCGGCTCACAAACTCGAGCAAGGACTGTAAATCTACGGATTGCATTGTCCACTACTAAGAAGGGTAGCTCGACCGTAGCTGAGTACTTCGCCAAGATGAAGAGCTACGGCGACGACATGGCGGCAGCCGGACGACCATATCCTAGATCTGTTAGCAAGTCGAGTGCTCCATTGGAACTTGTGTTTTCTGATGTTTGGGGTCCAGCACCCGAGTCAGTCGGTCGGAAACAATATTATGTTAGTTTTATAGATGATTACAACAAGTTTGTTTGGGTTTATATTATCAAGTTTAAATCTGAGGTTTTTCAAAAATTCAATGACTTTCAAAACCTTATTGAAAGAATGTTCGATCAAAAAATCATTACTGTTCAAACCGACTAGGGAGGTGAATATCAAAAGTTGAATTCTGTCGGAGGGTGAACTCCTGTCGCAGGGATCCCGAGAGACCCCTTTTTAGAGATTCGGCCGGGGGGATGATCCTGGAAAAGCTTGTTTGGGAAATAAGCGGGAACGGAAACAAATGTGATGGCTGGTGGGAGATGATCGCCCTAATGCGAGAAAAATGGGTGCACCGGGGTTTAGACAGGTTCGGGCCGCACGGAGGCGTAACACCCTACTCCTGTGTGAGCGCTATATTTATCCTTGAAGGGAATTCTTCAAGGATGTATCTGGTTCCAAGGGGAGAGCCGTTTACAAAGAGCTTGAGGCTCTCGTGTTCTAGCTTGGCTTGAGCTGGTTCGAGCGTCTGCGTCCTCTTCTTCACACACTTCCGGTCCCTCTTTTACGTGTTCTCTATCCTTTCCTTTTATAGGCGCGCCGACCTCAACATATCCTGAATGGGAAAGAGGGGATGCGAATGTCAAGGTGCCACGGAGAAAGGCGTAATCATTTCGTCTTGGCGAAGTGACAGGGGTGGTGGAGAAATGCGGCGCGCATTCGACCACCCGCCACTGTGGAAGCCCTCGGGCGCCATAAAGGGGGCCCGCCGGGCGGCCTCAGAGGTGTCCGGTGCGCCCACCCTGTCTTGTTCTTCCGCCATGGCAGGGTGGCAGATGGAGTGCTTCGATCTTGGCAACGTTATCCCGAGGCACCCGGATGAAACGGGACGGGACCCGTGCATTTAATGGACCCACGCCCCCCCTGCCAGTGCATGGCAGGGTCTGACACTGGGGCGTGGGCAGCTGAGAATGTCAGGATGTCTGGATGTCAGGCCGCGCGTGCCTATTAAATGCGGCATTGGGCCTTTGACTGGATGACACCCTGACGACGGGACCCTTCGGGTCGTCGAATGATCTTGCGCGAACCTTCGGGGAACCGAGTCCTCGGGGGCTGCCACGTGCAGCCCCGAGCACTCTCCCCCGAGCACTTGAGTGAGACCTTCGGGGAACCGAGTCCTCGGGGGCTACCACGTGCAGCCCCGAGCACTCTCTCCCGAGCACTTCGGTGGGACCTTCGGGGAACCGAGTCCTCGGGGGCTGCCACGTGCAGCCCCGAGCACTCTCTCCCGAGCACTTCGGTGGGACCTTCGGGGCACCGAGTCCTCGGGGGCTGCCACGTGCAGCCCCGAGCACTTCGGTGGGACCTTTGGGGCACTGAGTCCTCGGGGGCTGCCACGTGCAGCCCCGAGAACTCTCTCTCGAGCACTTCGGTGGGACCTTCGGGGCACCGAGTCCTCGGGGGCTGCCACGTGCAGCCCCGAGCACTCTCTCCCGAGCACTTCGGTGGGACCTTCGGGGCACCGAGTCCTCGGGGGCTGCCACGTGCAGCCCCGAGCACTCTCTCCCGAGCACTTTGGTGGGACCTTCGGGGCACCGAGTCCTCGGGGGCTGCCACGTGCAGCCCCGAGCACTCTCTCCCGAGCACTTCCTTCTTGGTATTTGGGCTCTGCGGATCATCGGGGAACTAGGGTGCTCGCGAACCAGAGGCGGCGGCCTCGAGCACCTTCTCCCGGGACTTAGCTTCTTCTTACCTTGCAGGGTGGTGACATGTGGCGGATGGCCGGCCTGGTCTCGGGACTTAGGGACCCCTGGTTCTGAATACACCGACAGTAGCCCCCGGGCCCATTGGTAGCCGACGGGACGGAGACTGCGAATGGGCCCTTCGTCGCGACCGAGGCCAAGGCTGGCGCGGACGCCATGTGGCAAGCTTTCGAGAGGTGGCCCTTGCGGACCTAGACCTCAAGTACGCTCCAACGGGAAAATGAGTGGACGCGTGTCCACACAACTTCCGAAGGGTATGATGACCATACGGGCGGCACGCTGCTTCGCCATTTCTTCGTCCTTCGGCCGGTGGGGAAGAAGAGGGGGCACTCCACGGCGGACGTCGCGGGGTGCTGCAACCTTCGGCTCCGGGAAGGCCTGGGGGACCATTACATTCCCCAGGTGCTGCGCAGCAAGTGGGAGGAATGGCGACGGGACTGGTTCTTCGTCGACATCGACCCCCACGAGCGCCTCGAATTGCCAGAGAAGGCGGCGGAACCTCGGCGATCGACGTGGGAGGCGCCGCCACCAGAAGATGCGAGACTGAAGCCGGTGCTGGAGCGCATCCTGGAACTACGCGAGGGCGGGCTGACCTCAGTCATGGTGGTTGTGGACTTTCTGCGCCGTCGGTTGGCGCCCTTGCGAGAGCGGGCCCGGCCAAGCTGGTTCTACACCGGGCCGGAGGACATCACCAGGACCCAGATTGGCGCGAGCTGGGATCTGGGGCAGGCGGAGCTGCGGGGGATGACCTGAGTGATCACCAGAACGGAGGACATGAGCCGGACGGAGCTCCCGTGGCCGGAGATGGCGCTCTGCGCCAACCCCAGCCGGGTGGCCATTATGGCGGGGCTGCCGGAGTTCGATGCCCAGGGGCCCGAGGACCGGCCAAGAAGCCGGAGTCCTGAGGCCTCCGAACTCCCCGGGCTGGAGGAACTACTTGGCGATGAGGTTGCTGGCAGTTCGGCGCAGGCTGGCGAAGGGGTCGCCGCAGGCGGCAGCCGCCGTGCCAGAGAGGAGGGCGCCACTGAAGTTGTTGGGGAGTTGGCGCCGGGAGACCGGGGAAAGCGTCCCCGGGCCTTGATCCTAGTGCCGGACTCTCCGCCGTCGCCGACGGCAGCGGCGGCATTTCCGGTGCTGGAGCCGCGCCTGGTGCGGATGGGGCCTGCATCGGCGCCCGCGACCCGCACGGCGGAGACTGAGACCCGTGCGGCGGCACCCGAGGCCCGCACGACGGCGCCCGTGGCCCGCGCAGCGGCTCAGCCGAGCCCCTAGCTGAAGAGGCGGCGGGAGGAGTCTGGACCGACGGCGCCGGACCCGGACATCAGGCTCCCAGCGGCCAAATGGCTGTATCGGTGAGTCTTCTTTCTTGCTTTTCCATGGGCATTTCCGGCCCGAACTAAGTTTTGACAATTTTCACTTGTCTCCCGTAGGCCGGCCGCAGGCGCTGCTGCGACGGAGAGAGAACAGGCGCCGGGGCCAGAGCCGAGCCCGCCCGCTGCGCCGACGAAGGCCGGCACAGGAACGGCGGAGGCGCCAATTGACGTGGCGGCCCCTGGGAGAGAGGCGGAGGCGGCGGCCAAGAGAAGGGCGCCGGCGGAACCTACCCTGGGCGCGGAGAGCCCGGGGCGGATAACGGTGGAGGTGGATGTTCTGCCGGGGCCGGTGGACAGGGCGGCCGATGCGGGAATGCGGCCGCCGTCCGAGACCTTGGCGCCGGCGGAGCCTACCCCGGGCAGGCAGAGCCCGGGGCGGATGGCGGTGCAAGGCCCTGCGGAGAGCTCGGCCCCCCTGGAGGCACTCTGCGGAGAAGCCTGGGCCCCACCGGTGCCCGGTCAGCCCGCTGATCCTTTCCTGGCCGCCATTGAAGGCGTCCAAGTAGCGGTTGGGCGGCTGGGCGCAGTGGTGAATGCCAAGGAGGGGGAGCTCGAGGCCGAGCGCGCCCGCCTGGCACTGGAGAAGGCGCAGCTGGCGGGCGCCCAGGAGGAGGCCCGTGCGGCAGCCGCGCGGGAGCAGAAGCTCCTAGAAGACATCCGCGCGGAAGCCGCGCGGGAACGAGAAACTCTGAAGACCGCACGGGCAGAAGCCGCGCGGGAACGAGAAGACGCCGCCCGCTTGGCTGAGGCGTCGAGGCAGCAAGCTGCCGAGGCCCTCGCCAGGATGGGGCAGGCGCAGGAGAGGGAGGTGGCAGTCGCAGCCCGGGAGCAGGCTGCGGAGGAGCGGCAAGCCGAGCTGGCCTGCCGGGAGGGCGCGGCCGAGAAGACGCGCGCCGACCTCCAGCGCTGGGAAGACGACCTCCGGAAGATCAGAGAAGAATTCAAGCGCTGGGAGGAGGACGTCTCCATCCGGGAAGTGGACAATGAGCTATCGGCGTCGGATCTCGGTGCCCGGGAGGATTCGGTGGCCCAGCAAGAGGATGTGTTGGCCCGGCGGGAGAATGAGCTGAGTCGCCGAGAAGGCGAACTGAGTCGCCGAGAGGGCGAAGCTGCTGCTGCGGCGGCCGCCGCGGCTACCAGGGCGGAGGAGAATGCGAAGCACGAGGCGGAACTGGCCGCCCGCGAACGCGCCTTGTCCGAGATGGTGGCCAAGACGAAGCAGGCTGCCGCCCCCGCCGCGGCTGGCGGTTCTTCCGGTCCGGCCGGGGACCAGGGACTCGAGGCACAGCTGCGGGCCGCCAAGGAGAAGCTCGAGACCGCCTTTGTCTCGCGGGTCAACCTCGAGCATATGCTGGAGAACATAATCCGGCGGATGCGACGGGCCGTGGAGAAGGGTGGTCTCGGACGGCTTGTCGACGACAAGAAGGGCGACGGCCCCGCACGACAAGTGTTGGGGCTGCAGCAGGTCTGCGAGCGCCTCGAGACCCTGCCTTGGGCAGTCCAGGAACTTGCCACCCGGGAGGGACGTGGCTTGGCACGTGCCGTGGCCGAGCACGTCCTGGCCTGCTACCGAAGCAGGGACCCGAACTTCCCACTGGAGCCGGCGCGGGAGGGAGTGGTCGAGGCTGAGGGGGAGGCCGCCCGGGCAGCGGTCCGGAGTACCGCCTCCGTGGTGGCGGCCGGCTTGAGGCGAGAGGTGCCACCGCCGCCAGCCCCCGGGGACGACTCTGAGGATTCAGCCGACGCTTCCGCCGCCGACTAGATCTTTTGTAGCCTTTGTCTTTCTTTTGCCGTCTTAATGGATGTAAATATTAGGAGTGAACCCTTAGAAAACGCCTTGTATATGTCTTGTGAATATAATGGCAGCTTCTCCTTGGGCTCGCAACTCCAATTTCTCTGTGTGTTTGATGTTTCTTCTGGTGTTCTGCCTGGAAGTCCCGGGGAGTACTCAGTCGGGCCGTTCCCGACCTTCCCATCCCCGAGAAACGAAGTTGTTCCGATCGCTGACGTTGGCGCAGCCAGCCCTCGAGCTCTCGCGAGTCCGCATTGCCTAGGTTAAGAAATGAAGACACAGACTCCCTTGTCCGGGAGATAGATCGATCCCGCTCGGAACACGCCGTGCCTAATGAACACTTTTTCACTTTCCGACCACTCAGTTAGTAGAAGGGAGACGCATGCGGGCGAGAATGTGACCAAGAGTCCTCACGGTCCGGTGGTGCCCGGGCTTAAAACGGGCCAGACCGAGCACTGACAGCCCGCCCCCGAGGCCTGAGCTCCGGACTACCCGAGTAGCTCGAGCGATAGGATTACCCAGGGCACCCGAGGACTCGGTAGTGCTCGGGGTCCTTAAAAGCGGATCGAACACCACGACCACCACGAAGGGCTTCGGTCAGACATTATCGCAAGCACGCTACTCTTTTCTGCAAACTGCTCTGTCGTTCTGGGAAAAAGTAGACACGCGACAGGGTTTTTTGCGTGCGAGGAAACCACCTCACCGAACAGATTAAGGCGCGAGAGCCCCCGAGAATGACTCGGGAACATAAATTTACTGAAGGTAGATTTGTCTGAATATAACCACTCACCGGACAGCTGTCGGCCTTCCGGCCCATCGATCCAGGAGGGATGTGCTTCCGAGTTCAGGTGTCGGGAACTTAATTCTTTTAACGGGGCGCCCGAGCGCCTGGAGGTGCACGAGGCTCCTAGGGTCGGGTGATCTTGACCACCCACGCCTAAGTGGTAGGACCACCCGAGGACCCTTGGGGCCGACCAAAGACCGGGGCATTGAAGCCCTCGCGGCCGAGCTGCTTGTGATCGCCAGCCTGTGACTTTAAAAGAGAAAATAGGATTTCTTTGTCTGGCGCGCTCTGCCAGTGCGGTACTTGTTATAGACTACTCTTGTTTTCGACCCGAGACCTCTCGAACACCCAAACCGGCGGACAAGAGCAGGCAGAGGCATAACCCAGAGGTCCTATGGTTTGGTGGCGCCCGGGTATGACAGACCAGACCGAGCACCGACAGCCCGCTCCGGGGGCCCGAGCTCCGGACTACTCGAGCAGCTCGAGCGATGGGATTACCCGGAGCACCCCGAAACTCGGTAGTGCCCGGGAGCCTGTCACGACACCGAACACCACAGCCTACCATGGCGGACGTAAGTCACCGGCGACTGCTCGCATGCATACCGATCGGGATTCTTTTGTCAGCGGGGAAAAAGAGAGAGCGAACTTTTTCTCGCACAACCGAGCTCCTCACCAGACAGATTAAACATACGGAATCCAAAAAAAGTATTTTGACATAGCGATTGCTTATTGAAATACTTAATGTGCAACATTTACAAGGTTGGGCGACAGCGACTTACCCCACGGGGCGAAGCCTTCAGACTGCTCGGGCGGGGAGAAGCCCCCGGCCTTGCTGACCTGAGCCGCGAGCACGACCATCTACGGGTAGAAGCGTCGGAGATGCTCGATGTTCCACGGATTCGGGAGTGGCTATCCTTCCTCCGTCGCCAACCTGAAAGAACCTGCCCGGGGGACCGCGATCACGGTGAAGGGACCTTCCCACACAGGGGATAGCTTATTCATTCCTTCGCGCGACTGGACGCGTCGGAGAACTAGGTCCCCCACCTCGAGAGACCGGGCCCGGACATGGCGCAGATGGTAACGCCGCAGACTCTGCTGATACCGAGCCGCCCGGACAGCGGCACGCCGTCGGCGCTCTTCCAGGTAGTCCACGTCGTCGCGTCTTTGCCGCTCCTGCTCACCCTCAGAGTATGCATGCACTCGAGCTGAGCCCAGAGTGAGCTCGGAGGGGAGGACTGCTTCGGCGCCATAGACGAGGAAGAAAGGAGTCTCCCCGGTGGCGCGGCTTGGCGTAGTCCGATTGGCCCACAGCACGGCTGGCAGCTCGTCTACCCATCCCTTCCCGTGCTTAGCGAGCACGTTATAGGTCCGGGTTTTGAGGCCCTTTAGTATCTCCGCGTTGGCGCGCTCGACCTGCCCGTTACTCCGAGGATGAGCGACGGAAGCGAAGCAAAGCTTGATGCCGAGATCTTCGCAATAGTCCCCGAACAAGGCACTAGTGAACTGGGTGCCGTTGTCGGTGATGATCCGGTTCGGGACACCGAAGCGGCTGGTGATGCTGCAGATAAACTGGAGCGCCGTGTTTTTGGTCACCTTGACGACTGGGACCGCCTCCGGCCACTTGGTGAATTTGTCGATAGTGACATATAGGTATGCATAGCCCCCGACTGCTCAGGGGAATGGACCCAGAATGTCCAAACCCCAGACCGCGAAAGGCCATGACAGGGGAATGGTATGGAGAGCCTGAGCTGGCTGGTGAATCTGCTTTGCATGGAACTGGCACGCCCTGCAGCGCCGAACCAGCTCGGAAGCATCCTGGAGAGCTGTAGGCCAGTAGAAACCTTGCCGGAAGGCCTTCCCGACCAGCGTGCGGAACGATGAATGGCCACCGCACTCGCCCTCGTGGACCTCAGCGAGAAGATCGCCGCCTTCTGCCCGAGAGATGCATTTCAGGAGGACACCTCCTGCGCTACGTCGGTAGAGATCCCCATCTACTATGGCATAGCGCCTGGACTGGCGAGCAACTCTTTCGGCAGACGCCTCATCCTCGGGTAGGAACTTTTCTTTCAAGTACCCTCGGATGTCAGACATCCACGAGGCATCTTGAGAACATTCGGCGAGCACAGCGCACTCGCCGGACGGCGGCGCCCTGACGGGGCTTCCCACTGAGGGCACCGCCGGGGTCCCCTGAATTAAGTTCGAGGTTTCCCCTTCATCATGTTCGGCAGGCAGGACGGAAGGCCGCGCGAGTCTTTCTTCAAAGACTCCGGCAGGGACGCGCGCACGTGAGGAGGCCAGGCGAGAGAGCTCGTCGGCCGGAGCATTGTCGCGGCGAGGGATATGCCGCAATTCGAGGCCGTCGAAGCGTCTCTCGAGCTTTCTGACTGCAGCCACGTACGCCGCCATTTGAGGATCCGTGCACTGGTACTCCTTGGATACCTGGTTGACGACCAGTTGGGAGTCCCCTTTGACCAGGAGGCGATGAATCCCGAGCCCCACCGCAGCCCGGAGGCCAGCGATGAGACCTTCATACTCCGCCATGTTGTTGGATGCGCGGAACTGCAACTGTACGACGTACCGGAGCTCTTCACCCGTTGGGGAGGTGAGAACCACTCCGGCCCCTGCGCCTTTCAGCGAGAGGGAGCCATCGAAGTGCATAACCCAGTACCCGGGCGCGTCGTGCCCAGGATAGGCAGAGACCTCTTCTGGGACGACGCAGGGGACGGGCGTCCACTCTGCCAAAAAGTCGGAGAGCGCCTGGCTTTTGATTGCCTGGCGACAGACGAAGTGTTGGTCGAACTCCGCCAGCTCAACCGCCCATTTGACAACGCGCCCGGTGCCTTCCCGGTTCCGGAGAATGGGTCCCAGTGGATAAGTGGTAACCACCGAGATCTTGTGCGCCTGGAAGTAGTGGCGCAGCTTCCGGGAGGCGATGAGCACGGCATAGAGTAGCTTCTGCGCCTGGGGATACTTTATCTTGGCCTCCCGGAGGACCTCGCTGACGAAGTACACCGGTCGCTGTACCCGGCGAGCCCGGATGGTGGCCCCACCCGGGGGGCTGCCACAGCCCCCAGGGTCGGCGGTATGGTCGGGGCTAGCCGGGCATTCGGGCTCGATTCCTTGGCTGGGAAGAGCAGTGTGTTCGGGCTCGACCCCTTGCCCAGGGGGAGCGCGAGGACAAGTGAGTGGTCGGGGGCCTCTGGGAGCTGGGACCCAGCACCCGGCCCCGAACACTCGTCGCGCTCCACCACCAGTACTACGCTCACAACCTGAGGAGTGGCCGAAACGTAGAGCAGCAGGGGCTCACCTTGAGAAGGAGCCACCAACACGGGTGGTGAAGTAAGGTACTTCTTTAAGTCACGGAAGGCCTGCTCGGCCTCCGGCGTCCAGTCAAAATGACCGGATTTCTTCAGAAGCTTGAAGAGGGGGAGCCCTCGCTCCCCGAGCTTGGAGATGAAGCGCCCGAGGGCTGCCATGCAGCCGGCGAGGCGCTGGACTTCCTTGAGTCGAACCGGGGGTCGCATCTGCTCGATGGCCCGGATCTTCTCTGGATTGACCTCGATCCCTCGGCCAGAGACCAAGAAACCAAGGAGCTTGCCCGCCGGCACCCCGAAGACACATTTCTCCGGGTTGAGCTTGAGGCGGGTAGAGCGGAGACTGTTGAAAGTCTCGGGAAGGTCCTCGAGCAGGGTGGCGCGGTCTCGGGTTTTGACCACGAGATCGTCGATGTAAGCCTCGACGTTGCGGCCAACCTGCGAGTTAAGAGTGATACGAATAGCGCGCTGGAAAGAGGATCCAGCGTTGTGCAGGCCGAAAGGCATTGACATGTAGCAATAAGTCCCCACTGGGGTAGTAAAAGCAGTTTTTTCCTCGTCCCCCACGGCCATGCGAATCTGGTGATACCCAGAGTTTGCATCTAGGAAGCATAAAAGATCACATCCCGCAGTTGAATCTATAATTTGATCAATGCGAGGTAAGGGGAAGGGATCTTTAGGACAAGCCTTGTTAAGGTCGGTGTAGTCCACGCACATGCGAAGCTTGCCGTTGGCCTTCGGGACGATGACTGGGTTTGCTAGCCAGTCGGGGTGGAGGACTTCTCGGATGAATCCGGCGTCGAGGAGCTTGCTGACCTGCTCGCGGATAAACTCCTGGCGCTCTGGCTAGCAAACCCAGTCATCCGGGTGCCTCGGGATAACGTTGCCAAGATCGAAGCGCTCCGTCTGCCACCCTGCCATGGCGGAAGAACAAGACAGGGTGGGCGCACCGGACACCTCTGAGGCCGCCCGGCGGGCCCCCTTTATGGCGCCCGAGGGCTTCCACAGTGGCGGGTGGTCGAAATGCGCGCCGCATTTCTCCACCGCCCCTGTCACTTCGCCAAGACGAAATGATTACGCCTTTCTCCGTGGCACCTTGGCATTTGCATCCCCTCTTTCCCATTCAGGATATGTTGAGGTCGGCGCGGCTATAAAAGGAAAGGATAGAGAACACGTAAAAGAGGGATCGGAAGTGTGTGAAGAAGAGGACGCAGACGCTCGAACCAGCTCAAGCCAAGCTAGAACACGAGAGCCTCAAGCTCTTTGTAAATGGCTCTCCCCTTGGAACCAGATACATCCTTGAAGAATTCCCTTCAAGGATAAATATAGCGCTCACACAGGAGTAGGGTGTTACGCCTCCGTGCGGCCCGAACCTGTCTAAACCCCGGTGCACCCATTTTTCTTGCATTAGGGCGATCATCTCCCACCAGCCATCGCATTTGTTTCCGTTTCCAATTATTTCCCAAACAAGCTTTTCCAGGATCATCCCCCCGGCCGAATCTCTAAAAAGGGGTCTCTCGGGATCCCTGCGACAGGAGTTCACCCTCCGATAGCTGGCGCGCCAGGTAGGGGGGAATATCCCTGGATTGTTTGTTTCACTTTTTTTTCCAGGAAAAGATGGCCGGCGGGCACCGTCTCCAGCGTTCCGGCTCCACTTCCAGAGACGGAGCGCTGCCCGACGCCCGAGAGAGCCCCGTCGCTGCTGCGTACCAGCGGCAGCCGCCATCCACATGCGCGGTTTTTCCCGCTCAAGGGGATCAAGGCGCTGGGCCCATCAGGGCCGCCGCCGCCGCTGCCGACGTACTTTCTGACCCCCAGCAGGTGTCGGAACCCCGGCCGCTAGGTCCGCCTCTGGACCACATCGCTTTGGTTGGCACTGCTCGTCGCCAGGTGCAGGCCGGGAGTCCTCGCGCCACTTCTCAGCATGGTGCCGCCAGAGCTGGCTCCTCAACGGGCAACACCCGCACGGGCCGAGGGGTCTCCAGGCGGAGCGCCGTCCCCTTGGCCGTGTCTGAAGCCCGGACCTCCGCTTGCGCCTTGACGAGCGGAGGGGCCACGAGGATGCCCGAGTTACTCTCGAGCGTCAGCGGGAGACCCGGCAGGGGGTTGGGGCAGAGGACCAGGCTTCCTCTCTCCCGGCCCGCGGCCACCGGGGATCCCCGGCTCGCCGCTTCTCGCCACCGAGGACCCCCGCTCGCGCTGCGGGGTACGGCACCGGTTGCCGTGCCTTCACCACCGAGCTTCGCCGGGTTAGGTGGCCTTCCAAGTTCTGCCCCGAGCTGCCGGAGAAGTACGACGGGTCCATCGACCCCGTCGAGTTCCTCCAGATCTACACGACGGCCGTCCAAGCGGCCGGAGGCAGCGAAAAGGTGATGGTAAACTACTTTCATGTTGCCCTGAGGGGCTCCGCCCGCTCTTGGCTTATGAACTTACCCCCAGGGTCTATCGGCTCCTGGGATGACCTGTGCCACCAGTTCGTGGCCAACTTTCAGGGCACGTTTACGCGCCCCGGTTTGGAGTGCGACCTTCATGCCATCCAACAGCAGGAGGGGGAAACGCTACGGCGCTTTATACAGCGCTTCAGCCAGGTTCGCAACACCATTCCTCGAGTGGCCCCCCATGCTGTTATTGTTGCTTTCCGGCAGGGCGTCCGTGATGAGCGGATGCTCGAGAAGCTAGGTACGCACGAGATCGAGACCACTGCGTAACTCTTCGCACTGGCCGATAAGTGCACCAAGGCTGCGGAGGCCAGGGCGTGGCATGCTCCTCGCCCCGCTTCCGACCAGCCAAGTTCTTCCCGCTCTGATAAGCGGGAAAAGAAAAAGAGAAGGAAGCGCGAGGCCGCTCCCGTTGAGCCAGCCCAAGTCCCCGCTCACAGGGTGCCGCAAGAGCCCGATCACCGGCAAGAGCGTCGGCCGGGTGTCGATCGGCGCCCTGTCAGGGCCCCTGCTCGGGCTCCTCCTCGGGCCTCTGTGCCCGTGAGGGCCCCAGCACCGGCTAGGGCGCCAGCTCCAGCAAGAGCCCCGGCCCCTGGCCGAGCTCCTGTTCCAGCGAGGGCCCCCGCTCCCGCGGGGCCCGAGCCAGGTAAATGGTGTCCCATACACCTGACCAGATGGCACGACCTCACGGAGTGTCGTACGGTCAAAGGACTCGTGGAGCAGCGCCAGAGGGAGCGCGACGAGTCCCGCGGAGGAGGCGATACCGAGGTCGTCCCCAACAACGCCGAGCTCGGCTTCCAGGAGCCCGAGCATGCGGTCGCCTTCATCGACGGGGGCGCTTACACACCCTGCTCGCGCCGTGGCATCAAGTTCATGCGATGCGAAGTGTGCTCGGCAACCCCAAGCGAGGAGGTCACAAGGCCCCTAAGATGGTCGGATACTTCGATCACCTTTAGCATGGCTGATCACCCCGCTAGTACTGCAGCCGTGGGACGACTACCTCTGGTAGTATCCCCCACTGTCTGCAATGTCAAGGTCGGCAGGGTGCTGATCGACGGTGGTGCTGGCCTCAACCTCCTTTCTAAGGAGGCTTTTGAGAAGCTACAAGTATCTTCCTGACGCCTAAAGCCGTCACTCCCCTTCTGTGGAGTAACCCCCGGGCACTCCCTGCCCCTCGGGCAGGTTGAGTTGCCTATCACGTTCGGGAGCCGGGACAACTTCCGCACGGAGTGCGTCCTCTTCGATGTCGCGGAGCTCCCTCTCCCCTACAACGCCATCCTCGGGCGTCCGGTGCTTGCCAAGTTTATGATGGCCGTGCATTATGCATACCTTACGGTTAAGATGCCCGGCCCCGCAGGCTCTATCTCCGTGATCGCCGACTCCGGCGGCGCCGTCTCCTGCGCTGAACAATCATACATGGCTCTGGTCTCAGCGCAGGCCGAGGTTGATGGCTCTACAGGGGGCCCGGGACCCTCTTCATCCAGACCCCGACTCGCCGCCGACACCTCTGTTCCAACGAAGGAGGTCGAGGTGGGCGAAGACGCTACCCAGGTTGTCCGTATCGGCAGCGACCTGGGCAGCAAATAGGAAAGCGCGCTCGTCGCCTTCCTCCGGGCTAACGTAGACGTGTTTGCCTGGCAACCGTCCGACATGCCCGGGATCCCTAGGGAGGTGATCGAGCATCATTTAGCTGTGCGTCCGGACGCCCGCCCAGTGAAGCAGAAGGTCCGGTGGCAGGCGCCAGAGCGCCAGGAGTTTATCCGCGAGCAGGTCAGCAAGCTCCTCGACGCCGGATTCATCCGAGAAGTCCTCCACCCCGACTGGCTAGCAAAACCAGTCATCGTCCCGAAGGCCAACGGCAAGCTTCGCATGTGCGTGGACTACACTGACCTTAACAAGGCTTGTCCTAAAGATCCCTTCCCCTTACCTCGCATTGATCAAATTATAGATTCAACTGCGGGATGTGATCTTTTATGCTTCCTAGATGCAAACTCTGGGTATCACCAGATTCGCATGGCCGTGGGGGACGAGGAAAAAACTGCTTTTACTACCCCAGTGGGGACTTATTGCTACATGTCAATGCCTTTCGGCCTGCACAACGCTGGATCCTCTTTCCAGCGCGCTATTCGTATCACTCTTAACTCGCAGGTTGGCCGCAACGTCGAGGCTTACATCGACGATCTCGTGGTCAAAACCCGAGACCGCGCCACCCTGCTCGAGGACCTTGCCGAGACTTTCAACAGTCTCCGCTCTACCCGCCTCAAGCTCAACCCGGAGAAATGTGTCTTCGGGGTGCCGGCGGGCAAGCTCCTTGGTTTCTTGGTCTCTGGCCGAGGGATCGAGGTCAATCCAGAGAAGATCCGGGCCATCGAGCAGATGCGACCCCCGGTTCGACTCAAGGAAGTCCAGCGCCTCGCCGGCTGCATGGCAGCCCTCGGGCGCTTCATCTCCAAGCTCGGGGAGCGAGGGCTCCCCCTCTTCAAGCTTCTGAAGAAATCCGGTCATTTTGACTGGACGCCGGAGGCCGAGCAGGCCTTCCGTGACTTAAAGAAGTACCTTACTTCACCACCCGTGTTGGTGGCTCCTTCTCAAGGTGAGCCCCTGCTGCTCTACGTTTCGGCCACTCCTCAGGTTGTGAGCGTAGTACTGGTGGTGGAGCGCGACGAGTGTTCGGGGCCGGGTGCTGGGTCCCAGCTCCCAGAGGCCCCCGACCACTCACTTGTCCTCGCGCTCCCCCTGGGCAAGGGGTCGAGCCCGAACACACTGCTCTTCCCAGCCAAGGAATCGAGCCCGAATGCCCGGCTAGCCCCGACCATACCGCCGACCCTGGGGGCTGTGGCAGCCCCCCGGGTGGGGCCACCATCCGGGCTCGCCGGGTACAGCGACCGGTGTACTTCGTCAGCGAGGTCCTCCGGGAGGCCAAGATAAAGTATCCCCAGGCGCAGAAGCTACTCTATGCCGTGCTCATCGCCTCCCGGAAGCTGCGCCACTACTTCCAGGCGCACAAGATCTCGGTGGTTACCACTTATCCACTGGGACCCATTCTCCGGAACCGGGAAGGCACCGGGCGCGTTGTCAAATGGGCGGTTGAGCTGGCGGAGTTCGACCAACACTTCGTCTGTCGCCAGGCAATCAAAAGCCAGGCGCTCTCCGACTTTTTGGCAGAGTGGACGCCCGTCCCCTGCGTCGTCCCAGAAGAGGTCTCTGCCTATCCTGGGCACGACGCGCCCGGGTACTGGGTTATGCACTTCGATGGCTCCCTCTCGCTGAAAGGCGCAGGGGCCGGAGTGGTTCTCACCTCCCCAACGGGTGAAGAGCTCCGGTACGTCGTACAGTTGCAGTTCCGCGCATCCAACAACATGGCGGAGTATGAAGGTCTCATCGCTGGCCTCCGGGCTGCGGTGGGGCTCGGGATTCATCGCCTCCTGGTCAAAGGGGACTCCCAACTGGTCGTCAACCAGGTATCCAAGGAGTACCAGTGCACGGATCCTCAAATGGCGGCGTACGTGGCTGCAGTCAGAAAGCTCGAGAGACGCTTCGACGGCCTCGAATTGCGGCATATCCCTCGCCGCGACAATGCTCCGGCCGACGAGCTCTCTCGCCTGGCCTCCTCACGTGCGCGCGTCCCTGCCGGAGTCTTTGAAGAAAGACTCGCGCGGCCTTCCGTCCTGCCTGCCGAACATGATGAAGGGGAAACCTCGAACTTAATTCAGGGGACCCCGGCGGTGCCCTCAGTGGGAAGCCCCGTCAGGGCGCCGCCGTCCGGCGAGTGCGCTGTGCTCGCCGAATGTTCTCAAGATGCCTCGTGGATGTCTGACATCCGAGGGTACTTGAAAGAAAAGTTCCTACCCGAGGATGAGGCGTCTGCCGAAAGAGTTGCTCGCCAGTCCAGGCGCTATGCCATAGTAGATGGGGATCTCTACCGACGTAGCGCAGGAGGTGTCCTCCTGAAATGCATCTCTCGGGCAGAAGGCGGCGATCTTCTCGCTGAGGTCCACGAGGGCGAGTGCGGTGGCCATTCATCGTTCCGCACGCTGGTCGGGAAGGCCTTCCGGCAAGGTTTCTACTGGCCTACAGCTCTCCAGGATGCTTCCGAGCTGGTTCGGCGCTGCAGGGCGTGCCAGTTCCATGCAAAGCAGATTCACCAGCCAGCTCAGGCTCTCCATACCATTCCCCTGTCATGGCCTTTCGCGGTCTGGGGTTTGGACATTCTGGGTCCATTCCCCTGAGCAGTCGGGGGCTATGCATACCTATATGTCACTATCGA
The DNA here is from genome assembly GCF_958298935.1 of Phragmites australis. NCBI lineage: Eukaryota > Viridiplantae > Streptophyta > Magnoliopsida > Poales > Poaceae > Phragmites > Phragmites australis. Next base: position 36,334,318 of record NC_084921.1, read on the forward strand.
CAAATTCACCAAGTGGCCGGAGGCGGTCCCAGTCGTCAAGGTGACCAAAAACACGGCGCTCCAGTTTATCTGCAGCATCACCAGCCGCTTCGGTGTCCCGAACCGGATCATCACCGACAACGGCACCCAGTTCACTAGTGCCTTGTTCGGGGACTATTGCGAAGATCTCGGCATCAAGCTTTGCTTCGCTTCCGTCGCTCATCCTCGGAGTAACGGGCAGGTCGAGCGCGCCAACGCGGAGATACTAAAGGGCCTCAAAACCCGGACCTATAACGTGCTCGCTAAGCACGGGAAGGGATGGGTAGACGAGCTGCCAGCCGTGCTGTGGGCCAATCGGACTACGCCAAGCCGCGCCACCGGGGAGACTCCTTTCTTCCTCGTCTATGGCGCCGAAGCAGTCCTCCCCTCCGAGCTCACTCTGGGCTCAGCTCGAGTGCATGCATACTCTGAGGGTGAGCAGGAGCGGCAAAGACGCGACGACGTGGACTACCTGGAAGAGCGCCGACGGCGTGCCGCTGTCCGGGCGGCTCGGTATCAGCAGAGTCTGCGGCGTTACCATCTGCGCCATGTCCGGGCCCGGTCTCTCGAGGTGGGGGACCTAGTTCTCCGACGCGTCCAGTCGCGCGAAGGAATGAATAAGCTATCCCCTGTGTGGGAAGGTCCCTTCACCGTGATCGCGGTCCCCCGGGCAGGTTCTTTCAGGTTGGCGACGGAGGAAGGATAGCCACTCCCGAATCCGTGGAACATCGAGCATCTCCGACGCTTCTACCCGTAGATGGTCGTGCTCGCGGCTCAGGTCAGCAAGGCCGGGGGCTTCTCCCCGCCCGAGCAGTCTGAAGGCTTCGCCCCGTGGGGTAAGTCGCTGTCGCCCAACCTTGTAAATGTTGCACATTAAGTATTTCAATAAGCAATCGCTATGTCAAAATACTTTTTCTGGATTCCGTATGTTTAATCTGTCTGGTGAGGAGCTCGGTTGTGCGAGAAAAAGTTCGCTCTCTCTTTTTCCCCGCTGACAAAAGAATCCCGATCGGTATGCATGCGAGCAGTCGCCGGTGACTTACGTCCGCCATGGTAGGCTGTTGTGTTCGGTGTCGTGACAGGCTCCCGGGCACTACCGAGTTTCGGGGTGCTCCGGGTAATCCCATCGCTCGAGCTGCTCGAGTAGTCCGGAGCTCGGGCCCCCGGAGCGGGCTGTCGGTGCTCGGTCTGGTCTGTCATACCCGGGCGCCACCAAACCATAGGACCTCTGGGTTATGCCTCTGCCTGCTCTTGTCCGCCGGTTTGGGTGTTCGAGAGGTCTCGGGTCGAAAACAAGAGTAGTCTATAACAAGTACCGCACTGGCAGAGCGCGCCAGACAAAGAAATCCTATTTTCTCTTTTAAAGTCACAGGCTGGCGATCACAAGCAGCTCGGCCGCGAGGGCTTCAATGCCCCGGTCTTTGGTCGGCCCCAAGGGTCCTCGGGTGGTCCTACCACTTAGGCGTGGGTGGTCGAGATCACCCGACCCTAGGAGCCTCGTGCACCTCCAGGCGCTCGGGCGCCCCGTTAAAAGAATTAAGTTCCCGACACCTGAACTCGGAAGCACATCCCTCCTGGATCGATGGGCCGGAAGGCCGACAGCTGTCCGGTGAGTGGTTATATTCAGACAAATCTACCTTCAGTAAATTTATGTTCCCGAGTCATTCTCGGGGGCTCTCGCGCCTTAATCTGTTCGGTGAGGTGGTTTCCTCGCACGCAAAAAACCCTGCCGCGTGTCTACTTTTTCCCAGAACGACAGAGCAGTTTGCAGAAAAGAGTAGCGTGCTTGCGATAATGTCTGACCGAAGCCCTTCGTGGTGGTCGTGGTGTTCGGTCCGCTTTTAAGGACCCCGAGCACTACCGAGTCCTCGGGTGCCCTGGGTAATCCTATCGCTCGAGCTACTCGGGTAGTCCGGAGCTCAGGCCTCGGGGGCGGGCTGTCAGTGCTCGGTCTGGCCCGTTTTAAGCCCGGGCACCACCAGACCGCGAGGACTCTTGGTCACATTCTCGCCCGCACGCGTCTCCCTTCTACTAACTGAGTGGTCGGAAAGTGAAAAAGTGTTCATTAGGCACGGCGTGTTCCGAGCGGGATCGATCTATCTCCCGGACAAGGGAGTCTGTGTCTTCATTTCTTAACCTAGGCAATGCGGACTCGCGAGAGCTCGAGGGCTGGCTGCGCCAATGTCAGCGATCGGAACAACTTCGTTTCTCTAGGATGGGAAGGTCGGGAACGGCCCGACTGAGTACTCCCCGGGACTTCCATGCAGAACACCAGAAGAAACATCAAACACACAGAGAAATTGGAGTTGCGAGCCCAAGGAGAAGCTGCCATTATATTCACAAGACATATACAAGGCGTTTTCTAAGGGTTCACTCCTAATATTTACATCCATTAAGACGGCAAAAGAAAGACAAAGGCTACAAAAGATCTAGTCGGCGGCGGAAGCGTCGGCTGAATCCTCAGAGTCGTCCCCGGGGGCTGGCGGCGGTGGCACCTCTCGCCTCAAGCCGGCCGCCACCACGGAGGCGGTACTCCGGACCGCTGCCCGGGCGGCCTCCCCCTCAGCCTCGACCACTCCCTCCCGCGCCGGCTCCAGTGGAAAGTTCGGGTCCCTGCTTCGGTAGCAGGCCAGGACGTGCTCGGCCACGGCACGTGCCAAGCCACGTCCCTCCCGGGTGGCAAGTTCCTGGACTGCCCAAGGCAGGGTCTCGAGGCGCTCGCAGACCTGCTGCAGCCCCAACACTTGTCGTGCGGGGCCGTCGCCCTTCTTGTCGTCGACAAGCCGTCCGAGACCACCCTTCTCCACGGCCCGTCGCATCCGCCGGAGTATGTTCTCCAGCATATGCTCGAGGTTGACCCGCGAGACAAAGGCGGTCTCGAGCTTCTCCTTGGTGGCCCACAGCTGTGCCTCGAGTCCCTGGTCCCCGGCCGGACCAGAAGAACCGCCAGCCGCGGCGGGGGCGGTAGCCTGCTTCGTCTTGGCCACCATCTCGGACAAGGCGCGTTCGCGGGCGGCCAGTTCCGCCTCGTGCTTCGCATTCTCCTCCGCCCTGGTAGCCGCGGCGGCCGCCGCAGCAGCAGCTTCGCCCTCTCGGCGACTCAGTTCGCCTTCTCGGTGACTCAGCTCATTCTCCCGCCGGGCCAACACATCCTCTTGCTGGGCCACCGAATCCTCCCGGGCACCGAGATCCGACGCCGATAGCTCATTGTCCACTTCCCGGATGGAGACGTCCTCCTCCCAGCGCTTGAATTCTTCTCTGATCTTCCGGAGGTCGTCTTCCCAGCGCTGGAGGTCGGCGCGCGTCTTCTCGGCCGCGCCCTCCCGGCAGGCCAGCTCGGCTTGCCGCTCCTCCGCAGCCTGCTCCCGGGCTGCGACTGCCACCTCCCTCTCCTGCGCCTGCCCCATCCTGGCGAGGGCCTCGGCAACTTGCTGCCTCGACGCCTCAGCCAAGCGGGCGGCGTCTTCTCGTTCCCGCGCGGCTTCTGCCCGCGCGGTCTTCAGAGTTTCTCGTTCCCGCGCGGCTTCCGCGCGGATGTCTTCTAGGAGCTTCTGCTCCCGCGCGGCTGCCGCACGGGCCTCCTCCTGGGCGCCCGCCAGCTGCGCCTTCTCCAGTGCCAGGCGGGCGCGCTCGGCCTCGAGCTCCCCCTCCTTGGCGTTCACCACTGCGCCCAGCCGCCCAACCGCTACTTGGACGCCTTCAATGGCGGCCAGGAAAGGATCGGCGGGCTGACCGGGCACCGGTGGGGCCCAGGCTTCTCCGCAGAGTGCCTCCAGGGGGGCCGAGCTCTCCGCAGGGCCTTGCACCACCATCCGCCCAGGGCTCTGCCTGCCCGGGGTAGGCTCCGCCGGCGCCAAGGTCTCGGACGGCGGCCGCATTCCCGCATCGGCCGCCCTGTCCACCGGCCCCGGCAGAACATCCACCTCCACCGTTATCCGCCCCGGGCTCTCCGCGCCCGGGGTAGGTTCCGCCGGCGCCCTTCTCTTGGCCGCCGCCTCCACCTCTCTCCCAGGGGCCGCCACGTCAATTGGCGCCTCCGCCGTTCCTGTGCCGGCCTCCGTCGGCGCACCGGGCGGGCTCGGCTCTGGCCCCGGCGCCTGTTCTCTCTCCGTCGCAGCAGCGCCTGCGGCCGGCCTACGGGAGACAAGTGAAAATTGTCAAAACTTAGTTCGGGCCGGAAATGCCCATGGAAAAGCAAGAAAGAAGACTCACCGATACCGCCATTTGGCCGCTGGGAGCCTGATGTCCGGGTCCGGCGCCGTCGGTCCGGACTCCTCCCGCCGCCTCTTCCGCTGGGGGCTCGGCTGAGCCGCTGCGCGGGCCACGGGCGCCGTCGTGCGGGCCTCGGGTGCCGCCGCACGGGTCTCGGTCTCCGCCGTGCGGGTCGCGGGCGCCGATGCAGGCCCCATCCGCACCAGGCGCGGCTCCAGCACCGGAAATGCCGCCGCTGCCGTCGGCGACGGCGGAGAGTCCGGCACTAGGATCAAGGCCCGGGGACGTTTTCCCCGGTCTCCCGGCGCCAACTCCTCAACAACTTCAGTGGCGCCCTCCTCTCTGGCACGGCGGCTGCCGCCTGCGGCGACCCCTTCGCCAGCCTGCGCCGAACTGCCAGCAACCTCATCGCCAAGTAGTTCCTCCAGCCCGGGGAGTTCGGAGGCCTCAGGACTCCGGCTTCTTGGCCGTTCCACGGGCCCCTGGGCATCGAACTCCGGCAACCCCGCCATAATGGCCACCCGGCTGGGGTTGGCGCAGAGCGCCATCTCCGGCCACGGGAGCTCCGTCCGGCTCATGTCCTCCGTTCCGGTGATCACTCGGGTCATCCCCCGCAGCTCCGCCTGCCCCAGATCACAGCTCGCGCCAATCTGGGTCCTGGTGATGTCCTCCGGCCCGGTGTAGAACCAGCTTGGCCGGGCCCGCTCTCGCAAGGGCGCCAACCGACGGCGCAGAAAGTCCACAACCACCATGACTGAGGTCAGCCCGCCCTCGCGTAGTTCCAGGATGCGCTCCAGCACCGGCTTCAGTCTCGCATCTTCTGGTGGCGGCGCCTCCCACGTCGATCGCCGAGGTTCCGCCGCCTTCTCTGGCAATTCGAGGCGCTCGTGGGGGTCGATGTCGACGAAGAACCAGTCCCGTCGCCATTCCTCCCACTTGCTGCGCAGCACCTGGGGAATGTAATGGTCCCCCAGGCCTTCCCGGAGCCGAAGGTTGCAGCACCCCGCGACGTCCGCCGTGGAGTGCCCCCTCTTCTTCCCCACCGGCCGAAGGACGAAGAAATGGCGAAGCAGCGTCGCCGACGGCATCACCCCCACGAACATTTCGCAGAGATGCACGAAGACCGCCAACGCCACGACGGAATTGGGGCTTAGGTGCACCATTTGAATGCCGTACGTCTCCAGCACTTGCAGGAAGAAGGCGGAGAACGGCGGCACTAACCCCGCCGCCACAAAGGAAGTGAATAAGACGGTCCGCCCAGGGACGGTCGTCGCCGGCGTCAGAGTCGCCGGCCTCACCACCACGGCACCTTCCTGACCCTCCGGTACCAGCAGCTTCCTAATCTTATCCGCCGCCTCCTCGTTCCTCAGACGAGACTCCGGCAAGATGCTGTCCGAAGTCTTGTCCCGGCGACCTCCTCCAACCCTCGTCATCTCGTCAGGATGGAGGGTGTTTTTGGTGGTGAAGAGAGAGAGAAGGGAGAACGCTCCGGTCGCCTGGGAGTTTCCTGAGGGCTTCGGAGCACAAAGAAGGCAGGAGCGCAAGTGCGAGAGAGCGTAAAAAGGGGAATGGACCGATCCATTCCCCCTTTTATATCTCAAAGTTCAAAAACTGCCGCCCAAAACGGTTCGCTCGGCAAAGCGTCGCCTCGATCGGCGCAACTGCCAGGCAAATCTCCCACCGATCACGCGATATCAGCGGCTGCCAGGCGTATTTTCCTCGATCTGCGCGGCGACCGCGCGTGCCGCCCGTATGGTCATCATACCCTTCGGAAGTTGTGTGGACACGCGTCCACTCATTTTCCCGTTGGAGCGTACTTGAGGTCTAGGTCCGCAAGGGCCACCTCTCGAAAGCTTGCCACATGGCGTCCGCGCCAGCCTTGGCCTCGGTCGCGACGAAGGGTCCATTCGCAGTCTCCGTCCCGTCGGCTACCAATGGGCCCGGGGGCTACTGTCGGTGTATTCAGAACCAGGGGTCCCTAAGTCCCGAGACCAGGCCGGCCATCTGCCACATGTCACCACCCTGCAAGGTAAGAAGAAGCTAAGTCCCGGGAGAAGGTGCTCGGGGCCGCCGCCTCTGGTTCCCGAGCACCCTAGTTCCCCGATGATCCGCAGAGCCCAAATACCAAGAAGGAAGTGCTCGGGAGAGAGTGCTCGGGGCTGCACGTGGCAGCCCCCGAGGACTCGGTGCCCCGAAGGTCCCACCGAAGTGCTCGGGAGAGAGTGCTCGGGGCTGCACGTGGCAGCCCCCGAGGACTCGGTGCCCCGAAGGTCCCACCGAAGTGCTCGGGAGAGAGTGCTCGGGGCTGCACGTGGCAGACCCCGAGGACTCGGTGCCCCGAAGGTCCCACCGAAGTGCTCGGGAGAGAGTGCTCGGGGCTGCACGTGGCAGCCCCCGAGGACTCGGTTCCCCGAAGGTCCCACCGAAGTGCTCGGGAGAGAGTGCTCGGGGCTGCACGTGGCAGCCCCCGAGGACTCGGTTCCCCGAAGGTCTCACTCAAGTGCTCGGGGGAGAGTGCTCGGGGCTGCACGTGGCAGCCCCCGAGGACTCGGTTCCCCGAAGGTTCGCGCAAGATTATTCGACGACCCGAAGGGTCCCGTCGTCAGGGTGTCATCCAGTCAAAGGCCCAATGCCGCATTTAATAGGCACGCGCGGCCTGACATCCTGACATCCTGACATTCTCAGCTGCCCACGCCCCAGTGTCAGACCCTGCCATGCACTGGCAGGGGGGGCGTGGGTCCATTAAATGCACGGGTCCCGTCCCGTTTCATCCGGGTGCCTCGGGATAACGTTGCCAAGATCGAAGTGCTCCGTCTGCCACCCTGCCATGGCGGAAGAACAAGACAGGGTGGGCGCACCGGACACCTCTGAGGCCGCCCGACGGGCCCCCTTTATGGCGCCCGAGGGCTTCCACAGTGGCGGGTGGTCGAAATGCGCGCCGCATTTCTCCACCGCCCCTGTCACTTCGCCAAGACGAAATGATTACGCCTTTCTCCGTGGCACCTTGGCATTCGCATCCCCTCTTTCCCATTCAGGATATGTTGAGGTCGGCGCGCCTATAAAAGGAAAGGATAGAGAACACGTAAAAGAGGGACCGGAAGTGTGTGAAGAAGAGGACGCAGACGCTCGAACCAGCTCAAGCCAAGCTAGAACACGAGAGCCTCAAGCTCTTTGTAAACGGCTCTCCCCTTGAAACCAGATACATCCTTGAAGAATTTCCTTCAAGGATAAATATAGCGCTCACACAGAAGTAGGGTGTTACGCCTCCGTGCGGCCCGAACCTGTCTAAACCCCGGTGCACCCATTTTTCTCGCATTAGGGCGATCATCTCCCACCAGCCATCGCATTTGTTTCCGTTCCCGCTTATTTCCCAAACAAGCTTTTCCAGGATCATCCCCCCGGCCGAATCTCTAAAAAGGGGTCTCTCGAGATCCCTGCGACAGGAGTTCACCCTCCGACAGTAGTCATTAACAGCCACGACCTCGAGCTTTTTAGGAAGGAGAATTATATTGGCAGTGTTTACCAAATGTAGCTTATCCGATCCCATCCTATAGAAAGTTTGGATTACTTCCATTAGATCATCCTTGACTATGTCCCAGCATTTTCTATAGAACAGATCGATGTATCCGTCAAGGCCATGTGCTTTTTCTGGGTGCAAGGAGTTGATTGTGTCCCGTAGTTCTTGCTCATCGAAAGGTGCTTCAAGGCTTGAAAGGTCTCTTTGTTGATATCTCAGAGCATCCTAGTTGATAGCTAGCTAGCGTGGGATACTTGTGCTAAGCTGTTCAACATAATATTTGTGCAATAATGCTTCCTTGTCATGGTGTGAAGAGACCAATCCCTCATCTGTTTACGGCGCAATAATATTTGATGTGAATGAGCTGGACCTCAAAAACATCTTAGACACAAACTGTAGGCACTAGCGGTGCTAGAGTGAATAAGAGCCAAACAACACTCAAGATGCATCCACATCAAAAAGATAGATGCAAACACAAAGTTTTTTCACATCAAAGCCAATGGTAGGAGGTGGAAAAAAATTCATTTAGACTGTGCTGGACCGCATCTGCCCCTGCCATTCTTTCAACTCTAGTAGTGGTGAATGGTGGTGATTTCCACTCAAAGAAAAAAAAAAGAATGGTGGTGAATGTCCTTACTGCCCTTTGTCAAAATGTTATACGCATGGCTCAACATCAACAGTGCCCTAATTCCAATTTGGTCTTCAAATAGTACATCGTTCCACTGTTTCGTCGGAGTAGCCCTGAATTCTGTCTTGAAAGATGTCGTTTCGCGTCTCCATTGGTGATATATGCAGAATAAATATATTGAAATTGGAGTTCAGGTTAGTGCATTTTGAAGCTACGACTATTTGACAGAGGGGAGAAAACGTGAAAAATAAGAAGCAGGGAGCCAGTGACGGAGAGATGCCCATGCAATACCTGAAGAAGAGATACTCAAACTCAAGGCGAACAGTCGTTTAGTTCGTCCAACGTAGGACTGAAACTGCATGACCACCATTAATGTACGCGTATATCGTACACCTGATGTGACATCACTCCTGATTTTCCACTTGCTTCCTTGTCGCCCTAATAATGCACTCATTCTTAGTTGGATCGGACCCAGCCCAGATTTGAGCTAGCTATCGTGCTTTTATAGCTACAGTAAAAAATAGTCTACAATTTACTAAACAAATAAAAATGAATGGGGCCCATGCCCCCGCTCGGTATATGCTGGGTCCGCCCCTGCCGTGAATAATGTGTATTTGATCATATATAAGCTTTTAATTTCTAAGGCTACGAGGTTTTTGATTAATGACTTCGTTTAATTCGAGATGGAAATGTTCATAGCCCCTGTTAGTAGTACTACAGCAATACCATTTTGACCAAACATTTCTGACAAATTGCAACAGCAGCCATATGCGCCTGAAATACCTTTTTTTTGGGCGAGGGTCCCTGAAATAGTTACTCGTTGCAGTTATTGAATTTTGGTACTTGCTAATTATCATGCGCCTGGCCTGAATTTTGGGAAGCCGGGCACTTGGGGCAAGCGAACCGCCGCCGCTGACCTTGGCCACACGGCGAGCGGAGTTTGGAGAAGACGAAATGACTGCAGCAGTTGTGGACAGATTCGCCGCCTTCACCACGTCACAGTATGTGACCTGGGACGGACCACACTGTCCCGGATTCACTCTGCTGATCTGGATGGAGCAAGGGCTCTCATCGAGCCACCGCAGTTCTTTTGAACGATCTGCAGGGTGGTCTTAATGCTTAATGCCTATGGTGTGGTTTGCACCTTCGGATGTTAGTTTTTTTTTTCTGTTGACTTTACTTGTCCCATCAATAATCTTGAGGTGCTTTATTCAGATGGCCTACTCTACTATTCACCTTAACTTAATAGATTGGATATATCCGTATCATATCTAGTCTTTCGTACTTTATCTATCAATCCTTTTAATTTTAGTTCATTTTCTCAACTTGGCCACGAAAGCCTTCGCATATACCGTACAGTTTACCGCCTTAATCTGTTGTTCTATTTATGGATCTGCATGTTGTCCTTTGTGCTCTTAGTATATTAAGAATTGGTAGGCGAGGTTCTTTTAGTCATTGATGTAAGCTCATTCATGAACCTGGTGTATGTTCTTGGTCTGTCCATCAGTGCAGTTTTCTTCCACTGTTCAAAAGGATTTGAAACTGGTACTATGAGTGCTTGAGTGTTCATGGGTATACTCTTCCTTATACTTCACCTGATTTTTCAGGACTACAAGCTAAAATTTCCTCTGGTGGTTTTGTAAAGAATACACTGTTCAATCTTACTTACAAATTGTAAGTTTACTATCCTAAATATTTCAATTTCTAAACCCAATGTTTCTTCTGAGTGTGATATATGATAACTTTTTTTCTTTAATTAATAACTATTTGTAGTTGCAGTTAACCTTACCAAACAAATCCAAATATTGAATGCACATTGTATTTTGCAGCAAGCAGTTTAGAATGTTGAGAGGAGCTAAGCACAATGAAGCTGCTGCCATATGTGACAAAGTGGCTTTTAGTAAGGCAATTAATTTGGCAGTCAATGATTCTCAATTATATATGCTCTTTAATTATTATTTTTTGCCTCTTTAAGCTTTACTTATTGATCTTCAGGTGAAAGAGGGTCTTGGTGGAAATGTTAGAGTTATTTTATCTGGAGCTGCTCCACTCGCCACCCATGTTGAAGAATACTTGCGAGTGGTGACGTGCGCGCATGTCATACAAGGATATGGTACATTTCTTTTGCCCCTCTTGTGATGTGAAAACGATAACTTCCTACTCTTGTGATTGGTTCAAGTTGCAACCTTCCTCTTGACATTTTTCTGTTGTAGGTCATCTAGTTGGACACTCTTACAGTTTAGTAGTAACAATTAGATCTACCATCAAAGTATGGAAAATTGGTGTAACCGTGTAAATTAATTTACTACTTTGTAGTTTGCAGCTTAGTTTAATTACTTGATACTGATGCTGTTGGCTTCTTGGTTTATTCTACCATCAAAGCATGGAAAATTGAAGTAGAATATCTTCTTGGTTTTCTGCTCATGACATCACTCTAATGCTGTTGGCATGTATGATCTATGTAGTTAATAACAACTTCAACCCAACCAAGAAGGAATCTGTCAGGAGAATTTTCCACTTCTGTTTAAACATGCACTTTCTTTTAAGTTGGTTTTTAACATAAACAGCGAAAAAGTTAGTTTAGCATGTTATTTTTGCAGTTAGGTCATATCCCTTTATCTACGTAAACTGATGCTTTATTGGGGGTGCGAACAGAACTTTGTATGTCTTCTCCAACCTAACTCTCTGTACTGGAATGCTTTTAACTTCGTCTTCTTTCCTTTTAGGTCTCACGGAAACTTGTGCTGGGTCTTTTGTCTCGTTACCAAATCAGATGTCCATGATAGGGACTGTTGGTCCTCCAGTGCCAAATATTGATGTTTGTCTGGAGTCTGTCCCAGAAATGGATTATGATGCACTTGCGAGTTCAAGCAATGGACAAATCTGCATCAGGGGAGAAACGTTATTCTCAGGATATTACAAACGTGAAGACCTTACAAAGGAGGTCTTGGTTGATGGATGGTTCCATACTGGTATGTATTGCTCATTTATTATCCATACTATTGCTCTGTTTTTATAATGTGGTGGCTGCAAAATATGATAAAACCTTCTTGTAAGGTGACTTGCTGGGCTTATTAAGTAAACAATGTCACTGGAAACTACTTCCCTAATTAGTTTTAATACTGGGGGATAGGCTAAGCTCCCTCTAGTTGATCTGGGTCTGCATCTGTCGCTCTAGATTATGAGTCATCTTGCACAACCTGTTCGGTGAGAACAGCGCCAGAGTGATCACAATTTTTATGTTGGGTATTTTTAGCAGTTCAATTTCCATGTAGAAATCCACTTAGGGTTCTAGTCATGTATCAACATAAAAATGTTCTATTTTGTGCCTCAATCAAGTGGAGATTTGACGCATTTTCCTATTCTGCTTGCAGGTGACATTGGTGAGTGGCAACCTGATGGAATTATGAAAATCATAGATCGCAAAAAGAATATATTCAAACTTTCACAGGGAGAATATGTGGCGGTTGAAAATTTGGAAAATATTTATGCACTTGTTTCTGCTATAGACTCGGTGTGTGATGCTTGACCTTTTGATTTCTCTGGTCTTTAAATTTTTTCTGCAACTTTGTTATTTATATGATAATCGATAAATGGCTGAAATGTTTTACTCATGCTTCCCTCCCGTTTATTCTGTTGAAGGAAATTTAAAGTTATTCATTTTTTAACAACTTTTCAGATATGGGTATATGGGAGTAGCTTTGAGTCATTCCTTGTCGCTGTGATAAATCCCAACAAGGAAGCTCTTGAGAGTTGGGCTGCAGCGAATGGAATAGATGATGATTTTGAGGCATTGTGCCAGAATCCTAAAGCAAAAGAATACTTTTTAGGAGAACTGTCGAAAATAGGAAAAGAGAAGAAGGTGGGCACATAACTGTTCTCTTGTTCTTGTGTGTCGCTGTGATCAATCCCAACAAGGAAGCTCTTGAGAGTTGGGCTGCAGTGAATGGAATAGATGATGATTTTGAGGCATTGTGCCAGAATCCTAAAGCAAAAGAATACTTTTTAGGAGAACTGTCGAAAATAGGAAAAGAGAAGAAGGTGGGCTCATAACTGTTCTCTTGTTCTTGTGTGCTTGCTCCTGGTGCATACCATAACTCTCCACTTATTTCCTCAGCTCAAAGGTTTTGAATTCATAAAAGATATACATCTCGAACCAGTGCCGTTTGACATGGATCGTGACTTGATCACTCCAACATACAAAAAGAAGCGGCCACAGTTGCTCAAGTACTACCAGGTACTGCTCATTGAACTATTGTCACAAAGCAGGTCCGGCAAATGTTATTTACTTGCATGCATGACTCAGTCATTTGTTTAGCTGTTCATGGATTAATTTTAAGCTGTATGAATGGGATAGCATTTCTCCTTATGCCTGCAGCCATTATAGTGGATTATTGGATACCTCTGAGGCTATTATTGTTTTATCAGCGTGCTTTTGCTTGTTTATGGGTTTGTGATGTCATCTGTTCAAATAAGAGAACTTTTCTGAGTTCTTTCAGTTTTGCAGGGTGTGATTGACAACATGTACAAAAGGGCCAAGTGAGCTCACCATGCCATATATAAGAGCATCCGAGATGAAGATTCCCGACGATGAAGGAGCTGACAGGAGTACCAAACCGAAAAGTGTTCTTTTTTGTGCTGTGTATATGTTCATAGTTTGGATGCAAGAATGCTGTAACAGCTTTTCAGAAAACGATTAGTAAACGGGCAATGCGCTAGCATGCTGAACTACAGACACCGTTTCAAGCTTTTTGAAATCTGAAACTGCCAATTTTGCTATCACTGAATGCTGATTAGCAGTAGAGTTACATGTTGGGGGTGAAATTTCAGACATCACATTCTTGAATCGTGTCCTATGCTTGTGTCGTCCTCCAAATACCAAGATCCAGGAATACGTTTTTTTTTGTTGTGATCAGGAAGAATTTTGAAAGCAAATTTTATAAGATTCTATCTAGAAAGATTCTCATAAAACTCTATCCATACTATCTATTCCGTGATATAATAACTGACTTAAAGAGTAGAGAGAATGAACACATGTTATCGTAAGAGAGAAAGTCTTTCGTATGATAGTGTCTATAAAATATGCTTCTAAAAATCTTACATTTCTATCATCTTAGTATGTACTGCTTTTTTTTTTTGCATTGAAGGGATAGAGTAATGTGAAATCAATGCTGGCAGTTCCAGCGGTGGCGGTGTTCTGTCGAACTCCTATGTTTACACTGCTGATGAAACTGGTAACCCACCACAGCAACCTGCGCTGCTGCTGATTCGTTTCTGGAGCAGAAGTAGCTTGGACATTCCTTGGTGCCCATGTACTTTTCCTGAAGGCTGTTAACTCTTCAGATATCTGAGAGAGAATTGTTTTCCGACTTCAGCTGATCGGTCATCAGCACTGGTGCTGGGGCCGTGCCGACCGATCAGCACTATTGCTGCCCTGTCGGCACCATCTAGTTCTATTATATCTCGTATCATATCGTGTCATATTTACTAGGTATAATTAGTTATCTGTCATATCGTATTGGCACAAATCAATCTAGAAAGATCCAAATCCCTCAGCATATTGATCTATCCTCGTGACATACCGAGCCGTGTGGTACAATCTTATCTCTCACGCTCACACATATCTCTTAGTATCTCACATTTTATATTAGAGAAATTAGAGAATAAATATAAAAAATAGTCATACAGATTATACCATACACTTTTCATGCAATACCGACACGTACACGGCTCGAACTATCATGCTGTGTCAGCACACCTACTTATACTCTCATATTCATACTATACTGATCCGATTAAAAATATTTCATAGCGTGCCGTATTTTGGACCGTACCAAAACTCATACCAACCTAAGAGTGGTACGGCCAAGTCTCAGCTCTAATGAGCACGATATTCGGTCAATGATAGATAAGAACGCAGCAGCACTTGTTAACAACCACCTTCCAAGTGTAACGTTCTCGTTAGACGTCGTCTCGCAGACTGGACCGCGTTCCAGTCCAGTTCAGTTCAGCAGCAGTGGCCCATTTTGCTGCTCCATCGGCCATCGCGCCTGTGCTCCTCCAGCACTCAAGCATTGCTTCGGAGTTGAGACGAGTAGTGTCGATGCTATCAAATACGTACCGTGCGTTGTTCGCCTGGAACGGGAAGGAAGCCTTTATGCCAGTCAGCATCGGCCCGGGTACGGGGCACGTGTTTGGTCACTGGCTGGTCCGTACTGCGAGGCCCAACTACCCTGAACAAAAGCAAGCGACCTGTCGATTCGCCCCGTACGATGGACAAGGCCGAACCCTCCTGCAGGCTCCAGGCGTACTGAGGGAGACGTCTCCCGATCATATTCTTCCTTCAAATCTCACGCGCGCATCTGTAAAAGGAAATTTTATGTGATTTTTTATTGAATTTTTTTATGAGATTCTAATTTATACCAGTTGTAAGTATATTTTTTTAGTCGAACGGGAATGTCTTTTAAAAAAAAGGCTAAGGTTCAGAAATCTGTTTACTACGTGAATAAGATCCTACACGATACGAAATTACGATACCTGTAAGTGCAGAAATTGCTTTATATACGCTTGATGTCTTCTCGGAAGCTATGATACTATTTTCAGACGCATAAGGTCAATATCATGATAATATATTCATCAAAGAACGTCATACACAATAGAGAGGTTACTGAACGAATCGCCTATTGGGCGTTTGAACTCAATGAGTTCGACGTACACTATGCATCACGTATAAGCATGAAGTCAGGAGTACTGATGTAATTCATCACTGAATGGAAGCATTGATGAAACTAAGCCAAATGTGGTCGAGGACCACTAGACGCTATTCTTTGATGGATCGCTCACGCTTTAAGGTTTGGGGGCTAGCATAATACTCAAATCTCTGACAGGCGATGAACTCAGATACGTTGTTCAATTATATTTTAAAGCTTCTAATAATGTTGTAGAATATAAGGGACTAGTAAATGGCCTTTGTATAGCCGTGTCACTTAGAATTAGATGACTTCTCGTGAAAGAGGACTCACAGCTAATCATAAACCAAGTGCAGAAAGAGTACCAGTGCTTGAACGACAACATGACGGCTTACTTGTACGAGGTGCGAAAGCTTGAGGAAATGTTCGAAGGGCTAAAAGTAACACATATAAAAAGGAGTGATAAGTCTAGCGCGGATGAACTTCCTAGACTCACTTCTTCTTGAGCACCGGTGCCAGTAGGAGTCTTCATTGAGAAGCTCCTCGTACCATCTATCCTGAAAGTTCGACGAACGGATGCTGCCCATCCCGACCAGTAGTCTGGGCAGGTCAGCGAGGCAGAAACCGCAGACATGGTAGCCACACTACTTGAATGCGAGCCGACTCGGATGACTCCGTACCAAGCCTATCTCGAAGGTTAAGACATCCGTGATGATGGTGCGTCTATAGAGAAAATTACTTATAAGTCTAAGCTATACACTTTGGTAGATGGCAAGCTCTACCAAAAAGGGAGTAACGAAATTTTGTTAAAGTGCATCACTCATGAAGAGAGCAATAAATTATTGCTCAATATCCGTAGAGGCATGTGTGGTAATCATACGTCTTAGCGCACCATCGTCAGAAAAGCTTTGCACCAGGGATTCCATTGGCCGACTACCCTCCAGGATGCTTCCAAGCTAGTCAAAAAGTGCGAGAGCTGCCAATATTTATATAAGGTAGACCACTCGACCAACTTAAGCTTTGCAAACAATTCCTATTTCTTAGCCTTTCTCCGTTTGAGGCTTAAATATCCTGGGACCATTCCTAATGGCCCAAGGCGGTTACAAGTTTCTATTCGTGGCTATCGAAACATTCACTAAATGGATTAAGGCCGAACCAGTTGGGAAGATAACCACAAAAATGGCTAAGAAGTTCATGAGGATCATAATTACTCAATTCGGAATCCCGCATTGGATAATTACAAATAACGGTAGCCAGTTCAAAACCGGGACCTTTATTGCGTTCTGTGGAGAATTTGGCATTAAAACTTATTTCGCCTCTGTAGCTCACCCCTAGAGCAACAGTTTGATTGAGCGAGCCAATGGTATAGTCTTGTAGGGTCTCAACACTCGAATTTTTTATAGGCTGAAGGCCTACTCAAAACGATGGGTGAAAGAGCTTTCCTCAATACTATGGATCGTTCGTACCTCAACTAACAGGGCCGCCGGTGAAACTCCATTCTTTTTAGTTTACGGAGTAGAAGTAGTGCTCCCGACTGAATTGCAGTTTGGATTACCTCGAGTGGAAAATTACTCGGAAGAGAGGCAAGAGCAGTTACAAGTGGACGACATTAATTTACTCGAGGAGTACCCTAATCGAGGATCCATTCGAGCAGCTAAGTATCAGCAAGTGTTGTGTAGATATCATAGTCAAAAAGTCCAGCCTAGGAGACTCGCTACTGGAGATCTTGTCCTTTGAAAGGTGCAGAAACAAACCCAATACCAGAAGTTATCACCTAAATGGGAAGGACCCTTCATAGTAGTTGAAGTTACTCGATCTGGATGAGTATGATTATCTACTCCAAACGATGAGATACTTGAGAACTCGTGGCACATCAATCAACTTCAATAGTTTCATTCATAGATAAGATAATCTACAGGTAAGTCGATTACATTCGATCAGATTAACTAACCTATTATATACTTTTTCTTTTCCTCTTAACCTACGTGGAAAAAAGTAAAGATCCACCACGTCTAAGAGTTCAGAAGTGTGTGGACCCCTGTTCGCCCTTGAATGAGTTAAGAAACCTTTTATACTCTTCCCTAGGCCAACAGCTGATAATCCCCGGAATCGGACGCCGGCTAGCATAAGGGCCAGAAAAAATGGTTGACGTAAGGACCCTGCTGGAGCTACTTGAAAGGACAATGATGTCGCATTGCGGGAGGTGAATAGGCATTTTTATAAAAATTCATCCCTTTTTACCATTGGCCTAAACTTACAGCAGAAAATAAACTAACGGATTTTTCATAAGTGAAAATCCTAAATATGCTAGGCTCAACTAGTGCACAATCACCCTAAATAATTGTAAAATTTACAATCCTTGGGTAACAAAGATTATTTAAAACTAGCAAAAGATGTGCAAGAAAACTCTAGTTGAAAATCCTGAAAATACTATTCACCGGATGCTCCGAGTTGAATCCAGAACCTCCGGTTTCAAAGCTGATTGTACAGTATCCGAAGTTTTCGGGTTAAATTCGGAACTTCTGGGTTCAGCAGAGAATGAACTCAAAACTGAAATTAAAGGACGCATAAGGAGTTCTAGCTAAAACTGAATGAAGTCGCGTGTCCCAAATAATAATTCCAAATAGATCCATGGAGAACTTACAATCAATTTCACGTGAGCAAGTAGATCGAGCAATATGCATAAATATTGAGTAAGAAATCAAGAACAAGGAAACAAAAGAAGACACGTGATTTGTTTACTAAAGTTTGGACACCTCTACTAGAGGTTCCTACGTCTCCGTTGAGAGGCTCGGTCACACTTGAGTCGGGTCTCTCTCAACCCTTTTCCTCTTCAAGCTCGGTCACACTTGGGCTTGGATTTTCACTCTTGATTTCTTGCCTTCTAGAGGCGAAATCAAAGCCTTCACAAACTACCCGCGGCACACCACAACCTTATATGCTCGCCGGCGACGCCTAGCCGTCTAGAAGCTCAAAGCTTCAAGAGTAACAAACATGACAATGAACTTATTGCCAATGAACCCGAGTACTCAAGATAGGAGATATGCTCACTTGCACCTAAACTTGCAATATCTCAACCCAACTCACTTTTCTTCTCAAATCACACACTAGATTGAAGTGAGAGGGAATTTTTTTAGCTCTAGAAGTTTTTTCTTTCGTGCCCAATTAGCAGCAAACAAGGGTGGGAATGAGAGGTTATTTATACCCTCCCCTCAAAACTTAGCCGTTACACAACTTTTTTTACTTATCCGGAGTATTTGGGTTGGCATTTGAACACATAACTGAGAATCCTGGTCTGAGTACAATTCTGAGGGTCCGGATAACTACCATAATCCGGAGTCTACGGATCAACCCAGAGTATCTAGGTGTAACACTTAGGTCCTAACAGATCACCCGGCTCAGAGCTAAACACGGAGACTCCGGCTAACCCGGAGTATCCGGGTCAGCCCGGAGTGTCCGAGTTCAGCACAGCCGACCCCTGGAAAACGGTGATAACTTTTGATCCCGTCCGATTTCGACGATTTTGGACTCTACGGAAAGCTTATTCATAGGGCTACACTTTTCAATTAAATTCATGATCCCAAAAATATTTAATCAAATTAGGAACACTCTGAAACCGAATTCAGACACTTCCACACTGGATTCCTAAAGCGAACTCTCACTTTGGGTTGATTCGAAACTCTTGAGCACTAAGACACGATAAATTTCTCTACATTGCATCCCTCTTAATAGTACGGCATACCTATAATCAAATTCAAATGTAAAACTTGTTTTAACCAATTTGAGACTTTGAATACCTTCAAGTACCACTTTTTTCTTTCAAACCTTGAGGGTTTCCAACTTCTATATCGTATTCACTTTATCTTTTCATGATTCTTTATATGATTAATGCGAATCACTCATACCTTCTCATAGCCTCGCACGGTATTGGCACATACCCTTCATTCGCTCTTCACCACCGCCTTGGTCCTTCGGCGCGAAGCTATTTGCTTGCTCTTCACCACCAGATGGTCCATCGTAGCCGAGTCTTGCTTGTCCTTCACCGTCTTGCTGTAGAAAACCATTGTGTATATGACATCTTCAATAAATTTACTTTATCATATATAGAGTCTAATCTTGTTCTTCACTCTTGGCATATTAGATTTCAATTCAACTTATGCTTTTTTATGTATTCTAACCCCAACTCACTCTTAAGCATAAAGCACACGTGTTAGTCCTTAAAACTCTATTGACAATGGAATACTATTAGTTACTTGATCTCCACAAGTAACTTTGTATTCAAGCTTATCGCTAATCTTATATAAGTTTTTCCTTCTTCTTATTAGCATCATTAAGAGCTCATTCATCTTGATACATATGTCTCCTCCATGCATCACCTATGGAACAACTTACTAACAAACTCAACAACATTGTTAGTCCATAGGTATTATTATTAATTACTAAAACCACACATAAAGGCTAGTTGCTCTTTCAATCTCCACTATTTTGGCAACTCATGACAATCTCACTAGATGGTTATATTTGAAAATTTAAAGTTCTAGGTATACATATAATCCAAAGATGAATATATATAAAGAACAAGTTTTAGAAACATCAAATATCACAAGATATTTAAGGTTACCGAAACTAGTTTTAGTAGCATCAAACACCACAAAGATTTTAATGTTAGTAGAACTGAACATGTATAAAGCAAACTCCCCCATAATCTATGCATGTGTGAATGAATCTTGAATATCATTATATACATTATCTATCTCAAATTTTGGACGGAGTTTCTTTATACATATGAAGCAAGCATGAAAAAGTATATATGAAAATAAATATGCTCATGCAAAGCAAAAACTTTTCAAAAGCAAAAGAGTTGCATATTTTTGCTTTTAAAACTGAGTTGTATGATTTTTCTGTTAAAACTCCCCCAATTGACATTCTCTTTACAAACAAAATATCTATTACAAATTTTCTCTCATGAGCAATAATTCTCCCCCATAAGCAAAGTTCTCTTACAAAATATAACATCTAGTCCAAATTATCCTACAATTGAAATAAATGCCAAAATGGAATCATTGAAACGAATTCTTCTCCAATTGACGTCAAATTGATAAGAATTATGAAGGACTCACCAAAAGAGAAATTTTCTTCAAAGCACTTTAGATATATCCCACAAGAGGGCATCATTGAAAGCTAGTGTATGATATGTTCATTTCTCATAATTTGAGTTAAACAAAATACACTTATCCAATTATGAACTATGTGAGGAGAACAAGATATACAATAGGTCAAAGGGGCTCAAAGAGATACCAAATGAGATTTAAAAAAACTAATATATCATATAAAATCGCAAAGAATACCAACTAAAATTGCAAAGGATATCAATTGAATACCTACAAGAGATATCAATTGAAAATCCAAAGTATTCTATTTGAAAGAGATACCAATTCCAATTGAAATAGATGTCAATTGAAACAAATTTAATTGAAAGCAAAACAAGCATGAGTCCGAGATTAGACACAAAATTGAACAGTGCAAAATAGTTGACATTATAATGAATATTTCATTTATCACAAAGTATCAACATCTCATAAGCATACATGTTCAATAAGGCCAAACAAACCGGACTAAAATCCTTAAAAAAAAGATTTTGCAATTTTTATCAATATTGCATATAAGAGCAACTCAAGTATTTGATATGGATTCTTTTGCATATTTGGAATTGAATTAATCATAAACATCAATATAAAATTCCTACAAAAATATACTACTTTAAATTTCTCATCTTTGCAATAAAGAGTTTTTTAAGCACTTGCAAGAAAAATATTTTTTCGCAAGTCGTTTTCATGCTATGATATAATATTAAAACTTGTGTAGATTGCATAGATTTAGAGCAAGTTAATTGATCTCGGTGACTTATTCATCTCGGTGACTTGTTCATCTTTACTTGACATTACTTTAATATAATCCTCTCTTTTGATTCCAATTGAGGTTGAAGAAGACGATCTTGTTTATAAATACCAATTGAAATAGTGACCTTCTTAACAAAAATCCAATTGAAATGATCTTCAGTTTGGAAGAATCTTTATTATGATTAGTCCAAGATTCCAATGTATCTCCATTTTACCTAAAACTCATTTAAGTACAATTTAATCTCTAAACTTATTGGGTCCGAAAAGGCTAGTGAAAACTCACCATATAGAGTAAACTTTTCAAAAGACGGTGCATATAAAATAGATACCAATTGAAGGATTAAAATCATATATCCCAATTGAAAGTCAAGTAAAACTCTATGCACCTTTTATGCAACAAAAGATATTGAGAGAGGCTTACTCCATACGTTGGATCAAAGAAAGCAAACATGCTATAGATTTTAACATTTAAGTCAAACAAGCATGCCCGTCATTTTTAAGATCCAAAAAGATATAATTTGGACAAAATATAATATAAGACTTAAAGATACCAAATGAAAGAGAAAATACCAATAATGATGTCCAAATTATATCTGTGAACAGAAGATCAAAAAATGATCATTCACAAAGTTCAATAAATGAACTAAGTGAAGATTGAGCATATAGAGACATAAAGATGTTCTAAACATGCTTAAACACTTATCTCAAGGAAGTATATGGATAATGATTTAAGCATTGAGATAGCAAGCTTCCATAAACTCCAAAAGGAAAGTTTCCTTGAAGAAATAAATTTTCCTATCAAGAGAGTTGAATGAATTCTTTCAACAGAAGGAAATTACTTAGAAGAAAAAATTAAAACAAAGATGATCAACAAGGATTACCATTTGAATTACTGTCAATTGTAAGAAAATAATGGTATATGGAGATATTACAAGATGGTAATTGCAATAAGGCATATATCAACTTTCTTTCAAAAGGCATGGGAAGAAGGATTTTAAAAATTAAACATCATGCTTCAAAAATATTCTTCACAAAATCAACTATTACAAGTAAACACATAAAATCCATTGTTGATGTGATCCGAATGCGAGAAAGATTCAAATTAAAATCTTGAGATTAAGAGATTCACTAGAGAAGTATTAAGAATCTCAAGTTTAAGATCAAACTTGCAATATCTCAACCTAACTCACTTTTCTTCTCAAATCACACACTAGATTGGAGTGGGAGGGAGTTCTTTTTGCTCTAAAGGATTTTTCTTTCGTGCCCAAGCAGCAGCAAAAAAGGGTGAGGGTGAGGGGTTCTTTATACGCTTCCCCTAAAAATTAGCCATTACACAGCTTTTTGTACTTACCCAAAGTATCCGAGTCAACCTGGAGTATCCAAGTTGGCACTTGAATGTGTAATCGAGAACCCTGGCCAAAGTACAACTCAGAGGGTCCGGACAACTACCAGAACCTGGAGTCTCTGGGTCAACCTAGAGTATCCGGGTGAAACATTTAGGTCCTAACAGATCACCCGACTCGAAGCTTATCCCAGAGACTCCAGCCAACCCGGAGTATCCGTGTCTGTCTGGAATGTCCGAGTTTAGCATAGCTGACCCTCTGAAAATGACGATAACTTTTGATCCCGAAGTCCGTTTTGACGATTTTAGACTCTATAGAAAGATTCTTAATAGGGCTACATATCCCAAATAAATTCATAATCTCAAACACATTTTATCAAACTAGGAACACCCTGAAACCCAATTCAGACACTTTCAAACTTTCCGCATCGGATTCCTAAACAAACTCTCACTTTGGGTTGATTAGAAACTCTTGAGCATTGAGATATGACAAATAGCTCTATGTTGCATCCATCTTAATAGTGCGGCATACATATACTCAAATTCAAATATAAAACTCATTTGAACCAATTTGAGCCTTCGAATACCTTCAAGTATCGTTTCTTTATTGAGTGCAACTGCTACGAAGAATTATAGGACACTCATTGTGCAGCGAGTGTTAGTACTCAAATGAAGCAAGCGGAACAGTTACAACACCATAATCTATTTTAGATGTTCCTCATAGTCAAGGACTTTCGTGTTTGAGTCATTATTGATGAAGGAAGCTGCAATAATTTGGTAAGTTTCGATTTGATCAAGAAACTTTCTTTGCCGACAAGAACATATTCTCATCTATACCACATTCAGTGGTTCAACAATAACGGTAAGGTGAAGGTAATGCAAACAGCTAGAGTGCATTTTTCTATTGGTTCATATCATGATTGTGCTGATTTCGATGTAGTTCTCATGCAAGTATGCTCTTTTTTGCTAGGACGACCATGAGAGTTTGATATTGATGCAACACATCATGGTAGAAATAATAAATACACTCTTATGCATAAAGGAAAGAAAATAACTTTTCTACCTTTAACCCCTGTTGAAATTGTGAAATGTGAACAAGAGATAGCTGAAAATAAGAGAAAAGAGCTTGAGAATGAATATAAAAATCAACAAGTAGCGGAAAAAAAATTTTCACCCCAAAAGGAGAAAGCAACAACAACTTCTAAGTCCGATGAAATTAAACTGAAAGGGTGTGTAATGCTTGCCACTAAATCTGATCTTGCTGAAATTTGTGATAATGAGCTACCATGCTATGCTTTGATATGCAAAGATGCTTTAGTTTCACTTTAGGATATATCTACCCCTTTGTCTCCTGCTGTTGCTAACCTTTTGCGGGAGTTTGTGGATGTATTTCTAGCTGAGGTACCTCCGGGATTACCACCTATTCGAGGGATTAAGCATCAAATTGATTTGATTCTGGGAGCAACTTTGCCAAACCGTACTGCATATAGGACCAATTCGGAAGAGACTAAGGAAATTCAGCGACAAGTCCAAGACCTTTTGGACCGTGCGTATGTACAAGAAAGTCTTAGCTCTTGTGTTGTTCTCGTTCTTTTGGTTCCTAAGAAAGATGGTAGTTGGCGTATATGTGTTGATTGTAGAACCATCAATAATATTACTATCGGATATCATCACCCTATCCCTAGGTTAGATGACATGCTTGATGAATTGAGTGGTTCTATAATTTTCACTAAAATTGACTTGTGAAGCAGATACCATCAGATTAGAATGAAACTTAGAGATGAATGAAAGACTGCATTTAAAACTAAGTTTGGTTTGTATTAATGGTTAGTAATGCCTTTTGGGTTAACTAATGCACATAGTACTTTCATGCGATTGATGAACGAAGTTTTACGTGCTTTCATTGGAAGATTTGTGGTGGTTTATTTTGATGATATCTTGATTTACAGCAAGTCACAAGAACAACACTTTAATCATTTACGTGATATTTTTAATGCTTTGAAAGATGCCTGTTTGTTCAGTAACCTCGAAAAGTGCACCTTTTGCACGGATCGAGTTTCTTTTCTTGGCTATGTTGTTACTCCACAGGGCATAGAGGTGGATGAAGAAAAAAATTGAAGCCATAAAGAGCTAGCCGACCCCTGAGACTGTTACTCAAGTAAGAAGCTTTCATGGTCTTACGGGTTTCTATCGACGATTTGTGCGGTATTTCAGCACCATTGCTGCTCCATTAAATGAGTTGGCAAAAAAAGAGTAATTTTCAAATGGGGACCTGCACAAGAAAAAGCATTCAAGTTGTTATAAGAGAAACTTACCCATGCTCTATTGCTCTAACTCTCTGATTTTGGTAAGACCTTTGAACTAGAATGTGATGCTAGTGGAATTGGAATTGGAGGTATGCTAATTCAAGAAGGTAAACCTGTTGCTTATTTCAGTGAGAAATTAAGTGGGTCAAGTTTGAATTATTCCACTTACGATAAAGAATTGTATGCTTTAATTCGTGTTCTTGAAACTTGGCAATATTATCTATGGCCCAAAGAATTTATTATACATTCTAATCATAAATCGCTGAAACATATTAGAAGTCAAGATAAATTAAATAAACAACATGCTAAATGGATAGAATTTATTGAGTCATTTTCATATATCATAAAACATAAGAAAGGAAAAGACATTGTGATTATTGATGCGCTTTCTAGGTGTTATACCATGTTATCTCAACTTGATCATAAGATTTTTGGTTTAGAGACCATTAAGGACGTATATGCTGCTGATTTAGACTTTAAAGAAGTGCTTGAACATTTTACAGAAGGGAAAATATGAAATAAATATGTGCTGAATGACGGATTGCTCTATCGTGCTAACAAGCTATGCATTCCAGCTAGCTCCGTTTATCTTTTGTTGTTGAAGGAGGCGTATAGAGGAGGATTGATGACATATTTTAGAGCAAAGAAGACTGAAGATGTGCTGGCCGCTTATTTCTTTTGACCAAAGATGAGACATG
Organism: Phragmites australis; assembly: GCF_958298935.1. Taxonomy (NCBI): domain Eukaryota; kingdom Viridiplantae; phylum Streptophyta; class Magnoliopsida; order Poales; family Poaceae; genus Phragmites; species Phragmites australis. The sequence goes on from NC_084921.1 coordinate 36,359,628, forward strand.
ACATCGAGTGCTACGTGTCACATTGCACCACTTGCAATAAAGCTAAGTCTCGCTTAAATTCACATGATCTTTACATGCCTCTTCCTGTTCCTAGTGTACCTTGGGAGGATATTTCATAAATTTTATTTTAGGATTGCCTAAGACAATGAGGGGAAGAGATAGCATATTTGTAGTTGTGGATAGATTCTCTAAAATGGCACATTTTATACCTTGTCACAAGAGCGATGATGCTAGAAACATAGTTGATTTGTTTTTTAGGAAAATCGTTCGACTATTTGGAGTGCCTAATACTATTATCTCAAATCATGACACAAAGTTTTTGAGTCACTTTTGAAGATCACTTTAGAATAAACTGAGGACAAAGCTGCTATTTTCTACTACGTGTCATCTCCAAACTAATGGTCAAAGAGAGGTCGTCAATGGCACATTATCGACCATGTTATGGGTAGTTGTAAAGAAGAATTTGAGGATGTGGGAAGAGTGTTTACCACATATTGAATTTACTTACAATTGGTCGGTACACTCCACCACCAAGGTAAGTCCGTTCCAGATAGTGTATGAATTTAATCCCCGTGCTCCTATTGATTTACTACCTTTGTCTATTTTTGGAAGACTTAATATAGATGCTAAGAAATGTGCTGAGTTTATTCTTAAGTTGCATGACACAACTAAAAAAAATATAGAGAGCATGACTGAAAAATATAAGATTGCTAGAAGTAAAGGTAGGAAGGAAATAAATTTTGAACCGGGTGATTTAGTTTGGTTGCATTTGAGGGAGGATAGGTTTCCAGAACTAAGAAAATCAAAGTTGATTTCTAGAGCTGATGGACCATTTAAGATAATTGAGAAAATCAATAACAATGCATACAAATTGGACATACCTGCAGATTTTGGTTTAGCCTCACGTTTAATATTTCAGATTTGAAGCCATATTTGTGAGAAGACGATGAGCTTGAGTCGAGGATGACTACAATTCAAGAGGGGGAGGATGATGAGCCCATAGCTCCTTTGGATACGATCAATACCACCAATTATCCTCAAATCATATAAGGTCCAATTACAAGAGCACGGGCACGACAATTAGACCACCAGGTGAACTCGTTCCTTGCTGTTTATGTTTCTTTGGATGGATTACTACTAAATTCTTGTGATGTTTTATTGCATAGGAATGTGAGAGAAGCACCACAACCTTACTCGAACGTCACTTCTCGAAGGCCAAGTCTACTCGGACTCAAGGCTGAGCTCTAGTCGTGGTCGTGGTCGAAATCGAGTTCCAAGACAGCACGTCAGTAAAACGGGCATAACTCTCTCATACGAAGTCCGTTTTAGTCAATCTTGGACATTCTGGAAAGCTTATGACGAGCTCTTTCCAATGGATATGAGCTTGACCACATATTACTTATAGTTTAGTTAGAGTCAAAGGAATAAAGTGTTGCATCACCATTTTGAACCTTGCCGGGTTTTGTAATCGTGTCGGAGTCGGAGTCCAGGTTGTGCATGCCTCTCTCCATAGTTGCACAACCCTAGGTCGACCTCCTCATGCCTCCCTATATATACACAGTAACTATTATAGTTTAGGCTTGGGTTTAGCTTAGATTATTCTGTTTAATACAATTTCGCCGTTTATCGGTTTGTTGAACCCTAAACTTGAGTGCTTCATTGGTAATTAGCAATATTCAGATTGCATCTACCTGTTCTTGCTTGTGTTCTCGATTCACTTGCAGGAAAAGACTTCTAGGCGAGGTCAACCGCGTCTTGTTACAATTGATAATCACGGAGTAGTGGTGTAGTGGTTGCGAGGGTTCTTGATCTGTTCTGATCGGAGCCTTTGGATCATCAACGTCGAAACTCCACTAATCTACTTATCATATTACCTTCGGAAGATCGGGCAAACGCGCATCAGTAGACCTCTTATCGGTGACACCTTGTGAAGTCTCCTACTTTGAAAGTCAGTTCTCGATGTCGATTATTTGCATACCTTTTTCAGATTATCTCTGATCTCTTGTACTTATCTTTTTGCTTCTCTCAGAATTTCTGGGTAAAAAACTTGGCTTTTTCCGGTCTGGTTCGAAAACAATGGGGTTCTACAATTTCTTTCATATAAGGTTTCAAAAGGAGACATCTTAAGGCTATCTTGATCTAACTGTTACCATCCTTCAAAATATATGCTCTCAACATGTCTTTAAGGATTTGATTTACTCTTTCTGTATGCCTGTTAGTTTTCGGATGATATGCTGAGCTAAAATTCAACCTTGTATCCATAGACTCATATAAGCGTTGCCAGAACCGTGAAGTAAACTGCCTACCATGATCAGATACAATTATCTTAGATACTCCATGCAGACATACAATCCTGGACATATACAACTCAGCTAATCTCGAACCTTTATTGCAACATATTGCAAATAACATGGAAAATGTATATATTGACAACAAAGATGTCACTAAATTCTACATTCATGTTAAGAACATACCAGAAAGAGTAGAGATACCAAACAAAATCACTGAACTCCCAAATCAAAATAAGAGGGAGAGAAGTACGGTCATAAAGGACAATACTTCTTGCAAGCTAACGCAAAAATAGAGGAATTCCTCCTCCACAACAGTAAATGCAAATCAACATCAAGTTGATAGACGCCTTATGGATATTCACTATCCAAACACCTATAGATGTTCATCATCCAAATGCCCAGCACAAATGTGTACACAAATTCAAGCGATGGGTCATGGGAACACCCTAACTTTATTGTTGTGGAAAATACATGAAGTTAAATAGGACAATATTTCCATGAACTATATTGATTTCATAGAATCAATCAATACAAAGATTATAAATTATCGACATATATTTTTCCTCAAAATTGCCGTACACTTTTAACTGGATCTAGACCAAAAGTCCTAGGCAAAATGTTTCAACACTCAACTGGTCAAACCAAAGGTGGTAATTAAGGAGAATTGCTTTTACTCAATAACAAAAGGTCTTACCTACGGAAGCAAGATGGATTTTCATTCTATAAGTGGTGAAATAGCGAGGCTTGTAGCACAAGAGTTTACGCAGAGATCCGGTATCAATTACGTTGCTACATACCCCATGGTATGTATGGAAATTAAGTTCCCATATTCAATATCATTGGTTGATCAAATGAATTGGATAGATTCAGACATATAAGTCCTTAATGAACTTTGTATTCTGAATTTAAATACAAATCATAATATATATTGTGTACAACTTAAATCACTTTATGATTTTAAGCTGTTAAGTTGATTATGGTATAACTAACTAAATGAGTTCCTTCCATAGAAGGGTTACTACAACCATGACGATTGCATATGTGTGTTCATAATAAAATTTCAATTGAATTTTATATCATCTTCAAACTACACATGACAAAGTTTGTAATCATCTTAACATAGAATTTAAGATAAATGATTTGGGTAAAACCAAATTTCGTTGAAGTCTACAACTAGAGTATATTCCTCTAGGAATATTTATCCATCAGTCCACTAATATTCAAATGATATTGGCTAATCATATCCATCAAAACACTTATGATTACTCAATCCCTAAATATGAATTAAGATCTATTCATATCTTGAGTTGACAATGAAAAGATATTGTACATAAAGTTCTATATCTTAGTATCATCAAAACGCTTATGTATCTAGCAAATCACAATATTTTTGATATTGCATTTGCAGATAACTTGCTAGCGCAAATAGCTCATCTCTAACAACGCTATTAGGTGAGAGTCAAAGATGATATCCATATATATCTTTACGGTACCAAAGATCTAAGTTTTTCTATCAGGAAAATCAAGATATGGCTATAGTGGAATATCCATATTTTGGCTATATAATTGATCCTCATAACGTCAGATTATAGACAAAATTTTATGGTGATATAGTCATCTTATAGGAGTCATCAAAACAGATTCCAATAGCTATTTCTATCTATCATTCTGAAATATCACATACATATGTATGACTTCGCAGAATAGTGAACCACATACAATAGTCTAGTCATGTGGTATTGGTTCCATTGAATCATCAACCATTATCTATAAAAATAATGTTACTTATGTTGCACATATGCAAACAGGTTATATGAAGAGTAATATCACTAAGCCTCATGAGTTATAACAAAATGGAGAGATAAACATCTTGCAAACTAAATCTTGCGATAACATCGTAGATTTATTCTCGAAGTCCTTACCAATTTCAACATCCCAATATGTTCATGGTATTGGTATGCGACGACTTCGAGATTTGTAAGTATAAGAGGAAGCCGCCTCTTGAATTTTAACAGCATATCACCGTATTATATTTCTCCTTAAGGTTTTTCCATAGAGTTTTTGTAGGAGTTTTTTATGTAATGTATACGGACGATCAAATTGATCAAGGTGGAGTGTTATAAAATAACTACCTCTAGTGAAGAGACACCCTTTAGATATTTAATCATATGACCAATTGATCAACTATCAAGAGTTGTGTCTATTAAGAAAAGAGTATCTTTCTAATAGACATATCCTTTTATCATATCTATTCAACATATATAAATATATAACCACCACATGAATTAAAAAAAATGAGTTTTCATTTTCTCTAATTTTTTTTATCTCTATACAATTATTTGTAATACAAGCAATGCATGCTTGCTTGAAAACCGAAACGAGATTAATCAATTTGGTTGCATGCATGTCAATGGTGCGATTGTTCCATTTTCTTTTCATTTGTTTGTATCCAAGGACGCAACACGCACTGATGCACAAGCGCAAAAATATCTTTTGCTGGGTGCATGCCTGGCATTACTGATCGTCGTCAATACGACGTGGTGCGCGTGCATTCAAAAGTAGATATTTTCGCGTGGTCTCAACCAAATGGGAATTCCTTTTCAATACGTACGTATATCCCCCGGCCAACGTACCGGAAAGAATATTTTTATCAGCATACACGCGACTTTGAAAAAAAGAGTTGTGCACTTGGCATTCTTCCGTTGAGCCAGTACCAGCCTTGGAGTTCCCATGATCTGACCAAGCCAAACTCTGGATGCTTCCTTCCTTGGACTGTACGTACGTGTACCCTGAGATCCTGGTCAGCACTGCTTAATTCACCGAGGCATCACCCACGTCCTCTCGAAGCAATTTCTCACCAGCTACCGAACCTCCATTAGAACGCTACGCGACAGGCAGACTCTCTCCGTAGACGAGTACAGAACGAACCTCACTTCACGTCAAACAGGCTGCCGCACCACTCTACGTTCGAGGACCCCGATGACCCATCGAACCCGACGATCAGCCGCGAGGTTTTCAAAAACCAGAGACCTGGGTCTGACACGTAAAGAGAAAGGCATGGCGGGGCGGGGCCCCACGTTTGCGAACTCTTCGGTGTCGCCACACGTGGCGAGCGGCGCAGCGAACTGGAAGACGGCCAGGCCATCCTCGTCGTACCGAGGTCGGCAAGGACGACAGGGGCGCGGAGAGAGAGAGAGTCTGCAGGGGAAAGGAGGGAGGCACGCGCCCGGTATAACGGCCAGGGTCTCCACGTACGCCGCCAGTCTGCGCGCCCACAGTAGTGTGGGCTGTGGGGTCCGGCGCGCAGAACCCTGGGAGAGGGATGCGACGAGGAGGACGTGGGGGCGGGCGCAGGTTGCGTGCTGCACCTGGACCCCGGCATGCCCCCCGCGCCCCGAGCCGTCGACACGCGTTCCCCCGCCACGCTCCAAACATCGCAGGCTGACCGCTATTTCTCCGCTCCACCCGGCCAACCGTCCCACGACCGAGCACCCGATCGCTCTCAACACCCGCAAGGCAGCAATCAAAGAGCAAACGAGACTTGTGACGAATCCCTCTTTCCAAAAGGAGTTGTCACGTGTCCGTTGTAAAATGGCGCTTGATTAACTGGGAGTTAATTTTTGCATCTTTGATTTTCTGCCTTTGTGTCTTATGGATTTGAATTTGTAAATTGAGATTTTTTTCAAAACATTGAGCAAATTTATCTTAGTAGTTGTCCTCATATTATTTCTAGTTTGTTTTTTAATCTAATCTAATTTGCTTATAATATTTAATAAAATTGCTTTTATGTATTTGGTGAATAAGAAAAGTATATATGGTATTACTATATGTACAGACCGTCCTGGCTCTCTATTTGTATTACTATATGTACAGACCGTCCTGGCTCTCTATTTGTGTCACCGACTTAAGGAGAATACCAACTAGAAAAGCAAAAGCTACTCAACAACATATCATCCTATACCAGTTGAATCGGGGTATAGATCGTACAGGCATATGATAACTTTAAGGAAGCCCGTGTTTTGCTTTCTTTTAGAAAACTAAAGCCCCAATAAATTCTTCTTGAACTTTGAGGCCCAATTCTCTCATGCTCTTCTTATCTTGCTCTACATTTATATCGAATAAGGTGAGCTAGTTGCATGTAAAATTTCGAATATTCATCTCAAGGAATTAGAATCAAGAAAAGCCCAAGCTCATGTGTGGGGAAGAGATAGGGGATGTGTTGAGTTTCTTTAGTTCTAGTTTTGTTGGTTTTTTAGTTATGAGTTGACAATGATAATATGACTAATGTCAATGTTACCTAGATATCTGTGTCCAATTTTTTTTATAATTCGGATACTTTGAATACGAATCGGATTTTGACATCCATGTCGGATTTCAAGTTATATTTTGCATGTCTAAATTTTCTTTGCCAAGTCAGTCACCGAATTCGAGTCGTATTCTAACAATTGTGTCTGTGTCTAAATAACACTGACTACCGTTAGCGCTAATCCACATCAAAATCCATAATTCAACCTTTTATTGACTGAGACTTGCTTGCGACACACTGAAACTTTTGATTTTAAAAAAACACTAAAGCATTTTAGAAACTCATGAAAACTCACATTATCTAGCAACATGCCATGAAAGTCCATTAATTGTTTAGCTACTCATTTTCTATGTATAGTATTTTTCAATGGAATGTAAAGTAACTAGTTAAGTGCATGTGTGTTATAACGAAAATATAAATACTAAATGTGGTAACATCAAATATAAACTCATATTATAGATATGTGGATGCGTTATGACAGTGTCACTGAACAAATACATTGGGATCAATACTGTAGTTTGATTTTAGATGAGATCTGAAAAAGGACGAGGAGATTATCCGCTATTTTTTCTCCTAATTTTTTTTATTTTTATTAATAAAATGAGTTCCATGTCCGTAGCCGGTAACAAGGTGGGGAGATTGAATGACAATGATAGATTGCAAAAATGAGTAAATTATTCGAATTTTAGAGTCTTTTTATTACAAAAATGAGTATATTATTCGAATTTATTAGGTTTTTATTACAAAATTTGTAGATTAAAAGGAGAGTAAATGAAGGGATGACATGAAAACCAATTCGTGTTTTATATAGTAGATATTTTTACTTTCTAGAATTCTTTGAGAGACATAAATAAGTTCTGGAAGAGAGGTTGTTATTACCTAATTTGAACATCGTCAAACTCTAAGGTATTGCATCACTCCCAATATTTTATTTCTTAGATGATGTCTAAGGGAAGAGAGAGTAAAAAATGATGTTAAGAAATAAACTTTCAATATATGCATGTATGTTTTTAGTTTCTTGAGGTATTGTAAAAAAAATTATTATCTTATAATCATCTAGACTGCTTAAAGAGCTAGTTTATTTAAAAAAAATAAGTTTATTCTCTCTTATCTTTAAATTACTTACTATATCATTTTTTTACTTACGTAGATATCTAATTAATATTAAAAAACTAGTTTTAGAATAAATTTAACCACTGGCATCCACGTCTTAAAAAAAAAAAAAGCATCCAAAGGTACCTGAATCTTGCACATTGTCATGGCTTAATGGCGTGCGTCTACCAATTCCTTCCTACCAGTCAAAATCACACGACATGCCCCCACCGGGTACCTTTCCTCTCTCCTCCACGTAACCCCTCTCCCCTTCACACTCGGGTCCCACGCGTTACATAAAAGCGCCAAACGGCGAGGCCACTGGCTGCGCCTTCTCCACGCACACTCCGACCACTGACATCTAGGCCCCACAAGCAAGCAGCGGGAACCCGTCTCTACGGTCCACGTGAGCCGCGCGCACCACGCCCTTCCGAGCCCCGAGATCGAAAACCGTTTGTGGAGAGCGCCACGCGACGGGCACCGGCTGATCCGCACCGTCCACGTCCAGTTCCGCGAGATCCACGTTCGGGTTCGGCTCCCGCCCGCGTTGGCGCGCATCGGGGCCATCTACGGCCGATCCGACGGTTACCCCCGTGGTCGCTGGTATTAAAGGCTGCTTGCCTCCCCACCCCCGGACGTCTTTTGCTCTCCTTCACCTAGGAGATGAGCGGCAGTGAGACGAGCACGCGAGATCATGGCGTGCCCGTACGCGAGGCGCTCGCGGCGGGGGACAAGAGGGTGACCGCCGTGGCGCGGTCAGCGCGGCGGCGAAGGCTGGAGCTGCGGCGGCTGGGACGGACGGCGTCGGTGGCGGAGGAGGACGAGGCGGCGAAGCGGATGCGCCCGGTGTCCGAAAGCTCCTCGGACTCGTCCGACTCGGCGAAGGTGGCGCCAGAGCCGCACCCAGCGGCGGAGGCGGTGGCCCGAGCGTCGGAGAGGTGGCCCGCGTGCGTGTCGCACGGCGCGGTGTCGGTGATCGGGCGGCGGCGGGAGATGGAGGACGCGGTCGCTGTCGCGGCGCCGTTCCTGGCCGCGGCGGGAGAGGAGAAGGGCGGCGCGGTCGAGGGAGGGAAGGGGGAGTTCTTCGCGGTGTACGACGGGCACGGCGGGTCCCGGATTGCGGAGGCGTGCCGGGAGCGGATGCACGTTGTGCTCGCGGAGGAGGTGGTGCGGCTGCACCTCGGGGCGGACGAAGACGAGGACGGCGCGCGGTGGAAGGAGGCCATGACCGCCTGCTTCGCCCGGGTGGACGGCGAGGTCGGCGGCGCCGACGACGAGGAGGACTCCGGCGAGCAGACGGTTGGCTCCACCGCCGTCATCGCCGTCGTGAGCCCCCGCCGCATCGTGGTCGCGAACTGCGGCGACTCCCGCGCCGTCCTCTCCCGCGGCGGCGTCGCCGTTCCACTCTCCTCCGACCACAAGGTACACGACACATACGCCCTCCAAACAAACTCATCCCGACTCTGCCGCCTGACACCATCAAGGACGGCAAACTGATAACTCGCCAAGTGTTCCAGATCCGCATTAATTTGGATTTGTGCGCGATCCGGCTGCGAATTAGAGACGTAACGCATGGACGTCGACGTCATGACGCCATCGCCTCCGCGAAGATTGTTTTTGGCCCGGATCGCAGGTGTCGCGCGTAGGCTGCAAGCCTCCAACGTCTCGGCGCGCACCGGACCAACCCCTATTTTCGCGTGCGGCCGTGTCGAAACAGGAGTGCTCGAACGTGCCGTTCGCTTTCGGCAAGGCGCCTTGCACGGCTCGTGCTGAACCAAATTAGAAGGTGATTTTGCTCGTGTCCGCCGGGTGGGGTGGGAAGGAAATTCTATCACACTTTTTATCGAAAGAATCCTACGAAACTTCTGATTTTTCTGATTTAACACTTGACACGTGTAATTAAGAAATAGAAAAAAAACATGTGTCATATGTAAGAAAGAATTTTTACGTGAGATCAAATCTTATAAAATTTCTTAGATGAAAATGGGGGTGGGGATAGAGGTGGTCGTGTGGGGCTAGGCGACCGAGCTTGACTCATTGCGTGAGAAAGGATTAGTCCCCGAGAACTCTCCCACCTCCCCGGCCGGGTTTGTTAAGGTAAAGGCCAAGCGGCGGGTGGCTTACACCTGGCCGGGTCCTGGTCACGCGGGGAAGCGGGCGACACGTAGGGGTGGAGTTCCCCATTGGGCCAAGCCATGGTTCCCACTTCCCAGCCAAGACGGGTCACCGATTTCTGTGTTGGATCGAGGTCAGTGTGGCTGCTTTTTCCTGTTGCCGTGCGGCATCATACATGTATGTTGGCTATCTGTGATGGGCTCCTTTTGTACTAGGAAGGCTGCTCAGGTCATCATTTTTCCTAATCTGTGAAGGGTTTGGTTAATATATTTACATATGCGTACCTGAAACAATTTAGGCTACACACACTTGCGTACAGCTCATACAACGTGGAATTGTCTTCTCACTAGCAAGCAAGATTACTGTGCTCTTTTATTTATCGTTCAGGATATCGACACGGTTTTTAACAAATACGTTTGACTATTACTTTTGACAATTACCTTACAATAAAAGTTGATAAAAATTAGATGATGTTTAAATATTTTTCATAATAAATTTATTACTATCATTTTCATGTGCCAAATCCTAATAGTTTTGTGTATATTAATGGTTAAAGTTTTTAAAGTTTGACCGTACGTATTCTAGGACAACATCTATTTGAGAACGAATATAGTATGTTTGTTGGGCCATTGTCACGAAATTTTGGTTTGATTAGTAATGATTTAGGCAGAACAGATGGGACTCAAATTCGACATGTGGCCAAAAGAAACTGTTCTTCAGACATAAGCCCCTACCTCCTGTATCTTCGTGGCCTGTCTCTCTCTAGACTATGCTCAAGTTCTCTTTTGCAGAATGAAACCGCAAATGTTCCATCCCAGTAATTGAGTCGTCTTATTTAGTTTAGTAGGGTGGTAATTGTGTGCACTGCACCGGGAGAGTGAGTTCGCTTCTTTCTTTCGGTGGTTAGCACGGTTCAGTCCTTGAGATTTGTACTGACCTCTGCTCCTGTAGTTTCGTTGAAAACTTCAAATAGGAATAGCTGCGTTTTCAGTGTCTTTAATTACCATTTGTCGCCATACATCTAGTCTATTATTTCGAGTTCTTTAGTTTATCTCTGTCATATCTCTTGGCAAAGTTGGGTGGTTTTGTGCCTCTCAGAAAAAAAAAAATTCCTCAAGAGTTTCATACATTTAGATTGTTTTTTAAAACTGCCCATGTTCTTGGTTCAGTTGTTTATGGTAAACGTCATACAGTACCGGGACATTATTCAGTACTAATTTGTGCTTAAAATGTGCCATATAGGATGCTTCACCATATGACATCTTCAAAGGTGAGATGTTTAAGCTTTTCTGTCTTTTATCAATGTCAGAAGTACTGGGTTACAGCTTATGATCAAACTGTCAAAAAATAGAGTAGACTGTTGCCAAATGCTTCTGCGACAATGCTTAAATTTGTTTTTTTTTTGTTTTAAAGTGCTAATGGCATGCTGCAGACGTTTACCATAAACAACTGCACATCATTTGGAGGGTTAAAAATATCAAAAGGGTGTAATATACATTCTATGGTATGACATAGCTGGAAACAAGATTGTGGGTACAGTAACAGGGAATAAAGTTCTTGACATTTGGTGTGCGGATAAAGTTGAGGTGGGTGTCAAAATGTAAGTGTTGCACATTAACACTATTAATGTCAAAATGTAAGTGTTGCACATTAACACTATTAATGTTAAAGAGATAATTTGTTTTAGATGCGGGTTTGTCAAGTCATATCAAGTGCGGTGGCCACTTGCCAGGCTGCTGCTTTAAGCATTGCTATCTGTCGGCTTGGTCCTTTCACTCCCAATGTGGGGACCAACCCCCATTCTGGTTTAAGCATTAAACTGTAATGATGTAGGATGTGCAAGGAGATTATGCAACTGTTCTGCAGGTGCGCTTAACGCAATTGGTTAATGTGAGGAGATGGTTTGAAAATGCAGCATAGCTTCTCCTAAATATGTGAAAGCTCCAGTTGCAAAAAAAGGGGGGCATGTTAGCCAATTTTATTTAGATTTACCTTGCCCAGGATGTAGGCGCCAGGAGAATGCATTGATCACCCAAGCGATTAAGGAAAGTTGGTGATATACATTTTTCTATTTGTTAGTCTGGCAATACATGAATTCTGGTGTTTGCTGCCACACTTGATATGACTTGATATGCCCTCATCTAGAACAGATTGTTTCCTTGTCCACATTTCCAGAGTTTTGATGTGCCACGCTTCCGTTAGATACCCACCTCAACTTAGTCCAACATGATCTCTCTATGATATATATTTAGACAAAAGCACCATTGTTCATTATATGCATCATTTTGAACTGCGAATTGTGGAAGTTGTCTGCAGAGTACAGAAAACAGTAACACCTAAAAAGTCTGAAATGTGAAATGAACTATGTTCTGCTCTAAGTTCCATTATATCAATAAGGTTCTTCATATTTATACGAAATGTGAAATGAACTATTCCACTTTAAGTTCTGCTATGTCTAATCATTTTTCAAATCCAGGTTTTTTATTTTGTCAGTCATGTTGTGTCTGTTGTTTGACGATGCAGTTGGCTATTGAATTTCTACTGGGATCACTTTGAGATTTCCTTTCCTGCTACTTCTTCTTTTACAGTTTCAACCTTGTGTAACCTATAACGTTTGCCATTGATAATGCTTATGAATACTGTACAGCCCGATCGCCCTGATGAGTTGGAAAGAGTAGAAGCAGCTGGTGGCAGGGTCATCAACTGGAATGGGAACCGTGTCCTGGGGGTGCTAGCGACATCAAGGTCAATTGGTACGATGTTCCTTTTCTTGTACCCGTTTCCCACGTGAACAGAGACGCACAATCAACATACTCTTAGCTAGAGTTTCAACTGGCTAACAATTGCAGTAGCTTTGGTAAGGAAACAATTAATATTAGCTGAGGATAGCTGATCACGTTGTCACTCGGATCATTTTGAAATTTTCTGCAATGCCATGCTCTGTGTACCCTGAAGGTCCAATAAGCCAAGCTATACCTGTATTGGTCCCTATGATGACTAGTGAAGTAACAAACCTCACTCGGATGAGGTGCAAAACCCTATGTGGACTTGGAATTTGGTGAACTCGAAACGCTCAACACATTATATATCATGTCTACATTTAGATAAGAAATTACAGATTATGCTCTATTTTTTATTGATCACTGAATTTCTTCTATCTGCCATTTCAGGAGACTATTACTTGAAACCATATGTGACAGCGGAACCAGAGGTGACTGTCATGGACCGGACGGACAAAGACGAGTTCCTCATATTGGCGAGCGACGGGCTGTGGGATGTCGTGTCCAATGAGGTGGCTTGCAAGATTGCGAGAAACTGCTTGAGCGGGCGCGCGGCTTCCAAGTACCCAGAGTCCGTCTCCGGGAGCACCGCGACCGATGCCGCCGCCCTGCTGGTGGAGCTCGCGATGTCGCACGGCAGCAAGGACAACATCAGCGTCGTGGTGGTGGAGTTGAGACGCCTGAAGAGCAGGACGGCGAGCAGATAGCGTCCGTCTGTAGGAGTGTATGACGGGATGTTGTAAAAAGGGGCTCTCAGCGGTCTGTCCGTAGAGCTGCTCCTGTGTTGCGACTGGTGAGTGTTGGTAGCTGTGCTGCTGTATTTGTTGGTTCTTTAGCTCTATTCTGTGACATGACATTCCGGCCGAACGAAGCAGCAATAAGCATGAGCTGCTTTTCTCATTTCTGATTATCTCGTTCGAGTCAGATTAGCATCCTATTTTAGCTGAAGCAGTGTTACACCTTGTCTGTTGGACTCGCCGTTGCATCTTCAGGTCAAGCAGCTTATTGTCCAGTCCAGAGTCCAGTCAGAGCGCCAGGCCTTGTCCGTGAGAAAGTACCGAGTTGTTGACGAACACGAAAGCCCCTGGTTTCTGAGCCAGCGGCATTTGAGCGGTGTTGTGCGAGATAGAAATTTTGATCCGATTCCACTGCTAATTGGGTTTTCCTCCCTCGGATAATTGGGTTCGGGATCGCCACAAACACTCGTACCTACGTCACAGTCAGCCTCGTCAACGCACGGGAGCTCGACGTCGACGAGCAGACGATCGAGGATGATACCCGTGGAGTTCAACGTCGCCATCGGCTTCTTGAACCTTGACGGCGACTTCGCAGTGGGCCACGACGGCGGGACCGTGACGATCTCGTATGCCGGCATCAAGCTGGCCGAGGGCAGGGATGGATCCGCCGCTAGGGCGAGTATGGACGGCCGTCCGAGCTCCCCGTCGTCCAGGGGAGGCCCACTGGGCCAATGGCTCAGGCCCACATGATCAGTAGCCCGTAAATAAAACTTCAATCTGCAGCCCGCAAGCGTAACCCTAGTCCCTAGTCCTTCCACAATCTCCAGTCTCCCGACTCTCGAGTCCCGACGGTGGCTTGCGCCTTGTGGTGGCAGCAGGCGGGCAGGTGCCAGGCGGCCAGCGGGTGGGCACTGGGCAGCGCTGCAGCGGCGGTGGTCTGCGCCGTGCGGGCTGCGGCAGCAGTGGGCGCCATGCGGGCAGGGCAGTGGGTCAGGCGGCCAGCAAGGTGCCGGATTGCCGGCACCTGGGCGGCAGGCGGGTCAAGCTGGCCGTGTGCCGTGAAGCGCAGCGCAGAACGGCAGAACCGCAAAAGCGGTGAAGGAGAGCCGGAGAGGGGAGGCGGGACGCGGATTGGCGGAGCCGCGGAGGCTGAAGTGCTTCTCGTCATCTCCTGAGTAGGCTGCTGTGCTCGGTGCTCTGCTCCCCAGTCCGGGTCCGGTAGTCTCAAGCCGTCAGGCATCAGCGTGTCTACGTGGGCGCGTCCATGAGCATGCTGTCAACGTGTCTGCGTGGGCGCGTCCACGCGTGGCTGCATCGGCGGACGACCCTGTGTCACCAGGTGGCAGGTGGCACCGCGGCAGCACTTAGTGGGTAGCGACATCGGCACTACGGCAGGCCGCAAGGGGTTGCATGTGCGCGTGCGCCATTGCGGCAGGCCGGTAGGGGCTTGCGCTTGCGCTGTTGCGCCAGGCGAGCAGGTGGTAGCCGATAGCCTTGCGTCTGCGACTTCTGCGTGGCAAGTGGGTCGATCTTTGGTGAATTGAGATTTTGAGATTGAGCCATTGAGGTGAATTGACTTGAGCCATTGAGATGAATTTCATTCTGTTCCGCATCTTGCAAGCATCAAGAAAACCTTCAATAACATCAGCATTTCTTTCACAGAATATCAATTATTAGATCATCAAGACATTAATTTTTCAAACCAACATCTTTGAATACCCAAAGTACGAGGGAGAGTAGAGTTGGTGAAGGCTATGATGCAAAAAATGAAATAGTAGTTTTCACTCATGCTCCTGCAACTACTTGGATAGAATACAAAGATATTAAGGAATTTAGGCAAGAGTATATTATTGCCGATCCGGGACTTCGTATCTTAATAGATAAATTTGATCATGATATTAGAGATAAAGTTAGAAGAGCTTATGTGTTGAAGGGTCCGACTCAACCAATTAGACATACTTTTCCAAAAAACAGTTTGGTAAAGATTTAAGGATTTTTTGTGCAGCATGGTTTACTAAATATGATTGGCTAGAATATAGTGTGGAGAATGATGCATCTTATTATTTTTATTGCTATCTTTTTAGATATGATCCCTCATAGTCTCATTTTTGGTATGATATATTTTCAAAAGTAAGATTTAGAAATTGGAAGAATGCATATAAATCATTACCTGAACATGTTGGTGGGTCTAATAGTGTCCACAATAAAGCAAGAACAGCATGCGAAGATTTTAAAAATCAAAAGGCTAGTGTGTTATATAAGGTGACGACTCATAGCAAAGAATCAGAAGCCAAATATGAAATCTGTTTGGCATCTTTAGATTGTGCAAGCTATCTCCTAATGCAAAGCCATGCATCCCGTGGACACGATGAATCTTCTTCTTCATCGGACAAGGGCAATTTTCTAGAGAAGATTGATTGGTAAAAAAAAGAAACGAGGAAGTGACGATTGCATTTAGGGAGTTGTGTCCTAAAAATGTTAATATGCTTGCACCATCAGTTCAAAAGGACCTTGCAAAGAGTTGTGCACAGGAAATAACCAAAGAGATAAAGAAAGAGATTGGTGATGATTTTTCTCTATTCTTATTGATGAACCTCGCGATATATCAATCAAGGAGCAGATGGTCGTGATTGTGAGGTTAGTGCTCTTATTTATTTGTTAAATTGTGATATTGTGATGTGTGTGATATTGTAGTAATTGTTTGTGGTGTTGCGCAAGTTCGTGAATAAGGAAGGAAATGTTATGGAAAGATTTTTAGGTCTTAAGCATATCACAGAAACAACAGCAGATACATTGAAAGGAGTTTTGTTTGAGTTGCTTTCTACACACGGTTTGGACATTGCTAGAGTTCGAGGGCAGGGGTATGATGGAGCTTCGAATATGAGAGGTAAACTCAGTGATCTTCAGAAACTCATTAGAGATGAGAACCCATATGCTTTCTATGTCTATTGTTTTGCACATAAATTGCAATTGGTAGTCATTTCTGTCATAGGTAGTTACGCATCTATTCATGAGTTCTTTGAATATGTTAATATGATTGTGACCACTACTAGTGCATCTTGCAAAGGGAAGGATTTATTATCTAGTAAGCACCATGAGAACTTATTGACCAAGTTGAATAGTGGTGATATATTTTCTGGAAGAGGGAAACATCAAGAAACTAACTTGACCAGACCTGGAGATACTAGATGGGGTTCTTACTACAAAACTTTAATCCGTATTGAATCCATGTGGGTTGCAGTGATAGAGGTGCTAGGGCTTGTGTAGGAAGATGCTTGAATCCAACATCAGCGGGTGGTTTGATGAGAATAATGGAGAGCTTCAACTTTGTGTTTATTATGAAGATGATGTTGAAATTTTTTCATATTACAAGTGAGTTATCTCTACTCTTACAAAGAAAGGACCAAATAATTATTGAGGCTATGTCATTGCTGATTGATGTGAAAGCACGTTTGCTTAACTTGAGGAATCATGGTTGGGAGCCATTGTTTGTGGAAGTCAAAACATTTTGTGAACAAAATGAGATACCAATTCCAAATATGGATGAATCGGTACCAAGATGGAGCCAATCAAGGCGAAGTAAGATCAGTGTCACTCAAGACCATCATTATCGTGTTGACACCTTTTATGCAGCTCTTGATGCTATAAACACAGAGATGACTCATCATTTTAGTGAGCTATCTTCAGAGTTGCTTATATGTTTTTCTTGTCTTGATTTGCATATTCTCTAAGTTTGATATGCACAAGATTGCTAGACTTACGGAGATATATGACATAGATTTCTCTATCAGCGATCGTGCCATTATAAAAGATCAACTTGAAACATTAATTCTTCATGTTCAAAGAGTTGAAGATTTTATTGGTTGTCACGATCTTGCAAGTCTAGCAATGAAGATGGTAGAAACACAAAGATATATTGTGTTTCTATTGGTGTGCCACCTTATTAAGTTAGTATTGGTACTACCAGTTGCAATAGCATCTGTTGAAATAGTCTTCTTGGCTATGAACATCATCAAGACTGATTTACGCAACAGGATATGCGATGATTGGCTAATGACTTGATGTTGTGTTATATTGAGCGGTATTTATTCAAAAAACTAGATTCTAATACTATTAAGAACCGGTTTCAAGATATGAAAACAAGTAAGATGAATTTGCCTAATCCTTCTAGTTCTAGACATAATTAGTGGTTGTGGTTCCGTAAGTTTCTTTACTTAATTAATTCTATTGTCTTTGGTTACATTTGGTTAATTTGCTTAATTGCATATTTGCATAATTGTATATATATTTACTTCGATTCTTTTCCATTTTGCAGGTTTATATGATTTTATCGACTTATATTAGAGACCTGTTCGCTTCGTTTAACTATTATCTTAATTAAAATATTTTTCTTTAATTTTATCTTAAAATTCATCCTATCCACTTTGTCTGTCTACTTTATCTGTCTAGATCCGCCAGCCAAGGGCTCCGTGCCCAAGTTCTACGTCGCCGGCGGGCCCAAGTGGGTGGATGCGACCAGGGCCGTTGCGTCGCGCCCGGGGACGACCAGGCGCCGCTGTCGTAGGTGTTCCGCGACCACCTGTGGGTGGACCAGCGGCTGGACACCGAGGCAGAGTTGGACGTCGCGCTGAGCTTCTTCGACGTGAACATCACAACAAGCGGCCAGACCACGCTTAGCTACCACAACTTCTTATCATGTACGTCTTGGAACTATTTTGTACCTTCTACTGAGCAAAATCCCGACTATATTTGAAAATTCAATCGCTTCAAATTCCGACTGTATTTGAAAATACAATTGCTTTAAATTATTGGTCGTAGCTGAAAGGAGTGTAAAATACTAAAATATGGTTAGCCGTACTTGTGTCGTCTATATATTTCTTGGGAGAGTTAGACGTGGATATGCTGTTGATCCCTTCGATTCTTTTAGAATTGTGTAAACCTAAATATTCAACTGATTCCTTTTTCTATCGGTGCAGTTAAAAGTGCTACTCATCACGCTACCATACTCCTATAGTATCGTCATCCTCCTTCCTCCGCTCTTCCCGCCTGCTCCCTCGAGGCGAGGCCTAGACCACTTCCTTTGCAGATCTGACTCACCTTCACCACGGCTATCGGCCCTCGCCCGCTGCACTTTCCATGCTACTAGCAGCACCGCCGGTCGACCGTGTAACATTCTCCACATTTTTTTTGTCCCGAGAGTAACATTTTCCAACTTTGAAGTGGTTAATTCATTATATTAGCATGCAAATGGTTACGCTACTTATGTAGAGTTTCGTAATTGATACCACGACGACACTGTCCAAACAACATAAAACTGTTTAATCTGAAGAATTGGCGGCTGTACTCCAAGTTGCAAGAGATGGATCACCATATTGGGATGCTGGAGTGTTTAGTCTTGTCTCTCTGGGGATTTTATGGCGTTGAGGAACCTGGAGCCAGAGAGTTCAAAGCAGAAGCATTTCTGGAGTAGTTGTTAACTGGTGTGGTGTTGGTTGCTTGGGAGTTGAGTATTTTTTGCTGTGGGTTGATGTGCTAGTGTTGTTATTTTGGTGGATATTTTGTAAGAGCGTGAACGAATATTAATAGCTGAAATTGCAATGAACTTTGGTTTTATTTAAAAAAGAGTACATTTTACAAAACCACATGGAAGTTGGCAAAACTATCACAAAGCTACAGATTTAAGAACTTGTATCATAAAACTACAGATTTCCTAAACCCTTTTATTGGAAACCTATGATTTAAAAAGTTGTATCATGAAAATATAGATTTAATATCTCAATGTATCACAAAACTACAGATTTCACTAGCTAAAATATGTAGTTTTGCGATAAATTGAGACAATAAATTTGTAGTTTTACAATACAACTGCTTAAATCTTTGGTTTTACGATGCATTGACACATTAAATATGTAGTTTTGTGATGCAATTCTTAAGTCCATAGTTTTGCGATATTTTTGTGAAATTTACTTTTAACCAAGATAGGACCAGGGTCTTTGCCCTCTGTTTCTACAAAAACACATCATCTAATAATCCATATTTGCTCCGATAAAGGCTAGACTGTAAAGTTACCACAACTTTGTCAGCATCCAGCAAACATTGTAGAAAAGAGCACATAAAGAAGTCTTTTAGAAACTTCAAAATATGCTTAGTTTGAAAAATAAAGTGCATTAGCAGGTCACCTCATATGTACTACAACATAATTTTTCTGTAGGAAGAGTTCAAAGCATAGTACCTCATAAGGACTGAACTGTGAAAAAGCTTCGGCTAGATCTTCTCAATCATCCCTGTTTAGACCACTCATGAGACCAAAAAATCTAGCTCAATTTGTATTGAGAACCAAATGAATTAGGACGGAAAAGAAACAGAGTAATCAGCTCCTCTGTGGGTGCAACTGTTTTTTGACCCAGGTTCAGCCCTCTCTCCTCTGCAGAAGACACCTCTCGACTGAAATTTGGCACAAGCCTACCATCACAAACTGAAAAAAAGAATCGCAGGTGCGCGTACGGTGGGGTGTTGTAAAAAAGGGCTTTGTCTCGGGATCTGTCCATAGAGTTTTTTTTTGTTAGATTAATCTGTCCATAGAGTTGAGCGGCCTTTTCTCAGCTCTGATCTTTGTTCTCTCTCATCTGGTTCGAGTCGGATTAAAATCTCGTGCTTGGAGCACTTGGTCATGATCAGTATCCTGGCGCCCATGCATCTCCAGGTCAGTCAAGCATAGCATCGGTTTACAGTCGAATCCGAGCACCTGGCGCTGTCCGAGTCCGAGTGCAAGTAGATATAATGAGCAACACGAGATCGACGTTGAGCTGATCGGAGTATTGCGAGAGACGGAAATAGAAACAGGAATATACTAGATTCTGGGTCGCTTAAAAATGGTAGGAGTGATACGCATCAGGTCTTGTCTCGGACTCGTCGTCGTATCGGTCTCGGACTCGGAGTCCTTGCTGCCGACTCGTCCGACGAGCCTACGTGACGGCGGGACAATAAAAGGCACCTCATGTGAGGAAGTGAAGCCAATATCAAGTCACGTAAGCTAATCTCGTCGTTGTTGGTAGTGCGGCAAGTCGAGCAATCTTTACACCGCAATTGTGCACCCTCCCTAGCACCCATGGCAGGCTTCTCTGAAGACCACTGGCGGCGGCGCCGCCTTCTCTTTGATCTGGACGACGAGATGGAAGAAGGCGAGTACGTCCCCGGGTACCACTCAGCGTCGGACACCGAAGAGTACTACAACAACTATTCCTCGAGCGATTCAGACGAGACCGTGAGCGACGCCAGACCGTACTCTATCTCGCCGAACAACGACGGCAACGCCAGCGCGTCCTCCGTCGCGGCGAACAACAACGGCGACGCCAGATCGTCCTCCACCGTCGCGGCGCCGGAGTTGGTCTGCCGAGTTTGCTGGAAGGAATTCGGCAGCAGAAGGGCAGTGTGCGGGCACATGAAGGTTCACGTTCACCAACGGCCGCAGGGGCTACAGGAGCAGGGGAACGGGAAGGGGGAGGAGGTGAAGTGCAATGGGGCGGTCTCGGGGAGCTGGGGCGTCATCGGCAAGAGAGGCTGCTCGGGGTCGAGGTTCAGGGCTATATCTCCGAATGCAGAACCGGACGACTCCATGGCCATTGTGGTTGCAGAGCCCAAGCTAGTCCTGCAGTCGATGCCCTTGGCGTTCACATCAATCAATATGTCGTCCGTGTCCATGGCGTCCGCAAGAACTGATCTTTCCGGTGAGGGCAGCAGCGCGCAGCCGATACATAACGATGCCATGGCCATTGTGGTGGCAGGAGCCAATCCACCCATCGAAGCTGTCGTCCACCAGCAAATTGCGCCACCGCCACTACCTGCAGGGGAGCAAGCCCCACTCGTCCACCGGCCGCCGGCTGCAGGAGGGCAAAATCCGAACGGGTACACATGCAGTGAGTGCAGCATGTGGTACCGGACGCACCAGGGGCTTGGTGGTCACGTAGCCGGCCACAGGAACAGGGAAATCGCCGCCGCGGCAGTAGGAATGCCCCAGGATGGCGCCGTTCCATGCCGCCGCGGCCCCAATACGGAGAAGCGGCACGTGTGCGAGGAGTGCGGAGTGGATTTCCCCAGAGGAGTGCAACTCGGCGGCCACAAGAGAAAACACTACACTGGCCCGCCGATCGTGCCCAAGAAGAAGCAGCGCATTATCCAGCCCCTTCCACCGCCCGCAGATATTGCAGTGCCAGCACTTGACGCCGCTGATGCTAACATGGCAGACCTTGCGCTGCCGGTCAAAGCGGACGTGCAATCGCTTGCGCCAGCCGTGGAGGCGGAACAGCCAGCTCCAGCTCCGGCGGCGGAGGGAAGCCCCGAGCCTGCACCTGGGGCGCCCGTGACGGGCAGAGTATTTCTCTTTGGCGCTGACATTGGACCGCGAGTGCAAATGCCAACGGCCCAACAAGGCTCGCCTGCGACAGAGGACCCGGCGTCCACCGGCGGGTGGCAGTAGGCTGTAATGGAAAATTTCGCATGGACTTTCCCGCTCAAGGGAAATTTCAGTTTTTTCCCCATTTTTTTCGATGTAGATCAGGATGTAATCGTATGGTATTGATGAAGGAGCACGAGAACAATCCTATAGAGCCGGCAACCTTACATTCATATGCATGTACTATGTTGGAACGAATACAGAAGAGACATGGAATTTTTGCAATTTGCCTAGGTGTGTATGCACCTGTTAAAAGTATAGAATAACTTTATCTGTCAGCTTTATCTCCAACCATATGCTTTCAAAGATTGTAACAAATCCTGTAAATCTCAACTGAGTTATTCTCAGATTTTCCTGTTGATTATCTGAAAACAGACTCTGTCTATATAAAAGGTTCAGGCGGCGATAGTTTTGAACATGCCAGCCATTGCCAAAGCTCTATCTGTTCTTTACATGGCATCATAGCCCAATTCAATCTAAACAACTATATCAATCACAAGCAACTCCACCACCACCGGTGCTATCTCGTCCATCTCCAGCACCCTCTCATCCCCATCTTTAACTACTTCCTCAATCTCAAACTCACCTGTGAGAATTACCTATTATGGAGGGCACATATCATGCCCTACCTTTGAAGCCAATTGTTTGAAGGTTTCGTTGATGGTTTTGTCCCATGTCCGAACAAACTCACCACATAGATGACAAAGTTAGGCACCACATAGATCACCAACCCTCAGTATCTTGCCTAGTACCAGTAAGATCAAGTGGTGCTTGGTACTCTGTTCTCATCGCTCTCTAAAGAAGTTTTCTCCCAAGTGTTGTTCCTTACCTCATCAGCCTAGGTATGGAAGACACTGATGTGGATGTTTGCATCGCATTCCAAGGCAAAAGTGATGCAAACCCGTATGCAATTGGCATACCTAAAGAAGAATGATCAATTAGCAACGGATTACTTTGGCAAGGTCAAACGTCTACCCGATGTACTAGCATATGCTAGCCAGCCACTCCTAGAAGACAAGATCATCTCCTACCTTCTCACTGGCCTGGGCGAAGAGTACAACCTGTTTGTGATGTTGATGACATTGTACACTGATGATTTTACTCTCCGTGATGTCGATGCTCATTTTTCTGAGCTTTGACATGCGTCTGGAGTAGTGCCACTTCGGATTACTACTTGATGGTTCCTCTGCCAATTTTTCTCATCAAAGGGTGGCTGTGGTGGAAGGAACAATTGCAACAGAGGGCGCAGAAGGAACAACTACACCGGCTACAGCAACAACAACAACAATCAAGGCAGCAACAACCATAACAACGAGGGTAGTAGCAACAACAACAACTACAATAATTGGCTACCACGTCAGATCTGTGGGAGAACAAATCACACGGCATCAAAATGTGTTTACAGGTTTGATCATGCTTACCATGCAGATGAGAAACACAATGCTGCTTTTGTTACTCCCTCCTATGGTGTTGACATTAACTGGTACATCGATACTGACGCCACCAACCACATTACAAGTGAGCTAGATCATCTCACTATGAAGGAGCGCTACACCGGCAAGGACAAGGTGCATGCTACTGATAGTACATGTATGGCTATTAATTATATTGGTCAATCTCACATATCTACTTCTACCAAAAATCTGAAACTCAACAATATTCTTCATGTCCCTAGTGCCAAGAAAATTCTATATTCTGTCCATTGTTTAGCTAACGATAATAATACTTTCTTTGAGTTTCATCCTGATCACTTCTTCATAAAGGATTGAGCCACCAATAACCTTCTTTTGCGTGGCAAATGTGAAAGAGGCTTATATCCCCTTCCTTATGCTGATGCATCTCTACACAAAAGGTGTCTTTTGACGACGGCCTCTCTCTCTAAAGCATAGTGGCACAGTCGGCTTGGCCATCCTTATACACTAGTTCTATACCATGTCTTGAAGTCAAATAGGTTATCATTGGTGTCCAGTAAAGACAATGCTTTGGTTTATGATGCCTATCAATTAGCAAAGAGTCATCAATTACATTTCAAACAATCATCCAGGCTAAGTTCAGAACCTTTAGCTTTGATCTTCTCAGATGTATGGGGTCCAGCAATAAAATCAGCCAATAGCTTTCATTACTATGCGAGTTTCATTGATTGTTATAGTTGGTATACTTGGGTTTATCTGCTCAAGTATAGGTCCAATGTGTTTGATATCTTTCTTCAATTTCAATCCCAAGTAGAATGAGATTTTTAACAAGAAAATTGTCACTATCTAATCAGATTGTGGCGGTGAGTATCACAAGCTTCACTCGTTCTTCAAAGGGATAGGAATCCAGCACTGTGCCACATGTCCTCATACACACCAACAAAATGGGGCTGCAAAATGGAAATACTATCATATCATTGAAGTAGGGCTAGTGTTGTTGGCACACTCTTCTGTTCCCATGAAATTATGGGATGAAGCTTTTCTCTCGGCAGCCTATTTGATCATTTGTCTTCCTAGCAAAGTTATCAGCAATGCTACCCCTCTTGAGTGGCTAATTGGCATAAAACCTAACTACAATCCTTAATGTGTTTGGATGTGCATGTTGGCCAAATTTGAGACCTTACAATGCACACAATATAATACCGATCAAAGCAAAGCATTTCCATTTGGTACAGTAGTCTGCATAAAGAATACAAGTGTCTTCGTGTTCCATCTAGTTGTGTCTTGTAGCATCTATGCCCCTGGATAAGTGGAAAGTATTTCGGTGATTAATGACAACTGTATCATTGTGACTAACGTGTATGTTTTGAAGGGAATAAAAAATTTAGTTCACAATGTTAATTGGGTATTCTTGGTTCCTAAGTTGAACTCATGGATGATCAAAGGATCTTCTAGTTTTAAGTGTCACAAGGAGATGAAGGACACTTAGAGTAGTATCTGTTCCTTTTTGTTAGTTTTTTTTATCGTACTATAAAGACGGGCTAAGAGTAGTAGCTTGACCTAGGTGAATCTAGACATGGTTGATGCACACTTGTGAAACTCTAGCACTAGGTAGCTTAGAGAAGCCCATTGATAAGTCGTCGAGAAGTTAGAACTCAAAATTGGTTGAATTGGATGAGTTTAGAAGAAAATACCTACACTGGATGGTCCGACGATATTGAAGATGAACTCGATGGAGTATTCTTGGTTTAGTTCAGTAAGTTGTTGAGTGCACTGAATGGCCTGTCGATCTACAAAATCATTTACACCGGAGCTTTTTTTGGGTGACGTGACCAGAAAAACAAGTCCATGCCAGATGGTCCGGTGCTCTGCGGGATAAACACGTCAGAGTGTTTTGACTCAGAAGGGTAATTTTCAGTCTACACACTGGATGGTCTGGCGTTGAGGATGAAGAATACTGGGGCATTTTACGCAGAACATGATTTTGGGCAGAAGAATTGAGTGTGCACGCCGGATGGTCTGGCGTTCACCGGATGATATCGCCAGAGCAATTTCTGCAGAGAAGAAATTTCATATTGGTTTCTATGTTTGTACACGCCGAATGGTCCAGCGTGTGAAGCGGAGGCTTCGCTGGAGTATTTTTTTTACAGTAACGGCTAATGATAGCTGATACATTTTGGGGCTCTGAAAATGTACACGCCGGATAGTCCAGCATGGGTGAGCCGGTGCACGCCAGACCTTCCGGCATTCACAGAAAGTTAGGTTGTTGAGCAACAGCTAGATTTGGACCTCTAGCCTATAAATACCGCCTCACTGGTTTCAGTTTAATCTCTTGCAACTCAGAAGAGTTCATACAATGTGTGTGTCATCAAGAAGGAAGGGAGAGCACTTGAGTGGATTTTCAAATTCTTTAATGCAATATTAATGATGTCATTAGTGCTACAAGAGTAGCGAGTGTGCATCTAGCTGTTGTCTATGCTTGATAAGGATCAAGTGAAGCAATTAACTTGTTACTCTTGGTGATTAGCAACACCTAGCTGGTCTTGATGATTGAATGTGTTTTTGGTGAGCTCTTAGAGTTCATGTGGGAGCTCTGAGAAGAGCTTGTACTTAGTATGATGCTTGCCAATCTGAAGATGGAGAAGTGATAATCGCTAGTGAGTACTTGAGTCTTGGTGACTCAAAAGGGAGCGATTTCCTTGTGTGGATCCTCCAACGAGGATCAGGAGAGAGTGACAACTCTTTGATACCTCGGGGAAAAAATCGGTGTCCTCCTTCTCTACTCACTTACTTTTCCGTAATTTACTTCAAGCATTTACTTTTATGCAAGTTTCAATTCCCCATTACTTTTGAGTTCATTCCTTGCAGGTTTGTTTAATTTGTTCTAGCTTGCTTGCTCAAGTAGTTGTTTTTCTTTCATCTAGGTTAAGGTTACTATTTATTCTAAAAACTGACAGAACTTAAAATTTGATTAGAGCCATATTCACCCTCCTCTAGGGCTTATGTACAATACCAACAACTATGCCATAGATTGTCTGATGTCTTATTCTTACAAGGACCTGATTCTTGGGGTTATATTTGGGGCAGCAACACATACTCATCGATCAAAGCATATAAGCAATTGATGGGATATCAGGAGGTTCACCCGACTTACAAATGGGTTTGAAAATCTTCTTGCCAGCCTAAATACAAAGTTTTGTTTTGGTTACTTCTAAAAGATAGATTGAATACAAGAGGTATCCTTAACCAAAAGAACATGGAACTTCCATCGTATGAATGTGTCACTTGTGCTTCTCCAGACCAGGAAGAAGAAACAAATGAACATATCTTCTTGTTCTGTAATTTTGCAAAATCTTGTTGGTCAACTTTCGACCTGACAATAACACAACACCTACAACCTCTGCCAATTCTTATCTTCTTCCAGCAAAGATTGGGGGTACCTTTCTTTATGGAAATAATTATCATGGCCAGTTGGAGTATATGGACTACAAGAAATTAAATTAAATGGCATTAGATTCTTAATGCATTATTACCAAACATAAGCATAGTTAATTAAAAGGTTGCCCATACACTCTACAGACTTCACATTTACACCCACACCACCTATCATGTCTAGGAAAACTGATTAGCATGCACGCACGAGCTGGGGAAGTCACGGCCCAATGCCGGTCGTCCGTGTCCGAGTCGGGCACGCGGCGGGTGGACCGCGCACTCATGCGCTTGTAGGCCGGTTGGGCCGCGCGCTCGCATGCGTGTGTAGGCCAGTTGGGCCGTACTGGTCTGGGCGGTTTTTTATGTTTGGGTTGAATTTTTTTTAAGAAAGTTTGTGTTGAAAAAATTGTTTGAGAAAGTTTGTGCTGAAAAAAATTATCGAAAGCTTTTTCTCGATAACTTATTGTGCTAAAAAAGGTTTGTGCAGAATTTTTTTTCCTTAGTAACTTTTCCTTGTTAACTATTCATCAAAACCTTTTTCTCGATAACTTTTTCTAAAAACTTTTCTCGATAATTTTTCTCGGTACTTTTTAAGAATTTTTTTCAATAACTTATTTGGAGAATTTTTTTGAAAAATTTCCGAAAAAAAAGTTGCCAAAAAACTTTCCGAAAAAGAAAAGTTACAAGTTAACTTCCTGGAGCCCGCCCGAATTAGTTCCGTCCTATCATGTCCCCTATGCATACAAGAAATTTATCAAAATCACCCGAGGACTCACCATAGCTGGCGCATACAATTAGATGGCTAGGCGTGTAGATATACGATGGGCCGCAAAGCGAGCGAGCGATCCGACGCTTTGAGGCCACGGCTCACAGGCGGAAGCACGGTCGGCACGAGGCCGGATGACTCTGGCCTGATGCTCGCGCGGCGTGGACCGGTGGACGCCTGGACAGTGCATTGCCGGTGGGCAGACGAGTGGTTTAACCGCGGCTAAACGTCGCGAGTCGAGTCGCGCGCGCGCCTTTCTGGAGGCAGCAAGGCCCTTGGCCATGGCCTCGTACTAGACCTGGCAGGCTGGCGGATCCTTCAGAAGCGCAGGCACACCTGGCCTCGAGCCCAAGGGACTGGTGCTAGTTTCAAGGAAAGGCGTGTCTGATACAAATCAGAGAAGAGCGGTGAACGGCCGTCAGTTTTCCGCGACATGAGTATAGCGTGCAAGATCGAACCGAAAGGGTTTGTGAAGGGACTTGTGTGAGATCTTGAGGACGCAACATACCATACCGAAATGAAAGTTTCACTAGGAAACACATAATTTATCAGCACTTTTTGTTTTCGTTGAGATTCATGTTAGATAGGTAGGTAAAAAATTCTTAAAACATATAAGAGAGTTAATAGATAAATAAATATTAAATAGAAAAGATGAATAATCAAGATAAGCCTGTGCAGAACAAGCGGAATTACATTCCTTCGTGCCACGCCCCAAACAAACAGGCGATTCAACCGATTAATAGGTCGTACCTTCCAGAAGGGCAACTGTGTATACACGTACCTGTACAGAGTCACCCTACAAACTCTTCCAACATGTAACAGTCCTGAATATCGCCGCCGCAGCCTTGCTGCCCCTCCACCCCGTCCTCCTCCGCGCCACGCCGCGGCCGGTCACATCGGGCGCGGCTGCGCCCCGATGATCCAAACGCCGCGGTCGCGACGCCGCGCCGGGGAACGGCAGGACCATCATGTGGTTCTCCAGGACGTGGTGCAGCGACGCGAGCTCGAAGGAGTCGTAGAGCGGGCTCCCGCAGTCCCATGTGGCGGACATCAGCTCCTCCTCCTCCTCCTCCTTCCCTCTCACCTGGTCCGCTCCTCCTGCCTCAGCCTGCTGCATCCTGGAGGTCTGATCAGGCAAAGCAAAAGCCCAGAGCTGGCTACTACCGTCAGAACGGTGTGCATGTGCCGGTCAGCTACTACGGTACAGCATGACAGTGTGGTGGACTGGTGCGTAGGTTCAGGAGTAAGCTTTATGTTCAGGGCACCCCAGAGGCCAGATGTGAGATCGATATATACTCGTTTGGTCATGTGTGATCGATGATTCCAACTGTGGACGACAGTGTCAGGTTCCTAATCCCATGATGAGGAATTAATAGTGTCGGATGTCTAGTGGACCGCATCTAGAAGTGTCAGTGTATAGGCTGCTGGCATGGCAGAGAGTCGCGAGCATGCATGCATTTCATGTTCCGGATGGAACCCTTCACCATACGAGTACAATCATTTCGGTGGTCAAGAAAATTGGTTGCGGTTTACAGTAGTTCATATATATTGATACCCTGAATAGAAGATGACTACCTTTTTATTGAGTTTGAGTTTGACACAACGATTTTTAGTTATCCGGTGAATCGATGATGTCTTCCACTTTGTCAAGGTGGAGACCGGAGAAGATTTTTGTAAGAGAGAGGAGCTGAAGCTGATCTTGTCATCATAGGTTGCGGAACATAAGGTGACTAGATGAGGCAGTTGCCTTAACGGAGCTGTTGCCGACTGCATTATCATGTGGTTAGCCGAACTAGCTAGATGTTGGACCAGTATGAGTGTATGGTATATGCATGCATCTACATTTCTATACTCTAATAAATACACAAATTATAGTAGATTTGATCGATCTCTACTCTCTATCTGAATTGATCAAACGATCACTGTATAAAATTGGATCTCGTTTCTCCTTTAAAAAACATTTAATCTCTTGTTATTTATTTTTCATATCTAGGTCTCCAATATTTGCTTTCTATACATTTCAAAAATACATTCAATATGCTATTATTTATCTTCCATACATCTTCAAATTGCTATATTCTAAATTGATTCTACATGTGCGAAACACATATGTAGTGGCTAGTGTATCTCTTGTAGCTAACTTGTCTCCAATATTTGCTTTTTATACATTTCAAAAATACATTCAATATGCTATTATTTATCTTCCATACATCTTCAAATTGCTATATTCTAAATTGATTCTACATGTGCGAAACACATATGTAGTGGCTAGTGTATCTCTTGTAGCTAACTTGGCTCACACATGGCCATGTGGCTGACTTAGACACATTGCATCTAACTATCCCTTTTGCTGGTTGCCCATTGTTTTCTTTCAGATGAGTTTGTTGCTTGGGTTGTCCGTCCCTTGTTTCTTCAGGCCTTCTGACATGGTGATCTTAATTCCAACGTTCTTTTTTTTATTACCAGGTCCTTTTTACCTAAACCTTCTTGAAGACCATTTTAAAGAGGCGTGCGATACCGGAGTTTGAACCCCAATGGACGTGATCACTCCCATACATACGGCTTGCCATCGGGCTACTTGCCCGTCTAACGTTCTCTTTTGGATATGTCTTAAGAGAAGGGCATTTGGTTGATGGGTTCTACGCAATAATCTCTTCCAAAAAGACACTTGGACTTTGCGTTATCTTTTTTCCTTTGATGCCACCGAACTCTCAAAAGTTTTTTTTTCCCACTCTGAAAAGGTCGAAACAACATTGACCATTGAGAAAAGACAAAAGTATCCTCCATATTTAATCCGATTCTCGTCCAACTGACAGGATTGTTCTAGTCCGTAGTTCATGCTCTGAATACTAGAAAATATGTATGTCAGTTACAGATAAATTAACTAAAGGGCAATCTGGTCCTTTTACAATGGTCCATATTGTTGTTCCTTGCCATATAGTGGCAAAACCTGGAGAATATTTTTATAATGCTGACACCAGACCAATAAATGATAAAATGATTGCAAAACCAAAAATTGTTTTAGGAGTGAGGCACAGAACGAAAAATCTCTAGAGAAAAACATACACCAGAGCATGGTTTATCTGAAAACTCAAGAGTCAAGAGAGCAGTAAGACCTTAAAGAGGCAAGGAAAAAGGGTGGCCTCTAGTGACCTTGCAGCTTGTTAAACAACTCACGCCATCGAGTATAGTCCCAAGGGTTGCTAATGCACTCAATCACACACAAAATATAGTAGATGAACACAATAGACCAATATGGGAGGCACTTCTTTCCTTCTTTCATTCAGCTCAATTCTGGTATCTTACAATGAGGGTGCTCCCTTGTATTTATAGAGAAAATCCAGAATTTTAATAGGCACCCATTAGGAAACATTAATGACCTGCATGGGCCTAATTAAGAGGTTTCCCAATACTCCCCTTTGGACGCTTAACGCGAGATTATGCCTCATTAAAACTCCTGAAAACCCAATAAAAAAAATAAGGAGAAAGAGTACATAGCATATGCTTGCTATGATGCACAAATTGCCTCGTTAAAAACATAAGTTTTGAGAAACTTTATCGAAAACTCATCTTACGGAAAAAGAGTACAATTCACCTATATTGCATTAAATCCTTCCAGGGTCGTTTTTGGGTACTTGATCTTCATAACCAAGATTCATTGATGGATTAGCAAAGATTCTCCCCTTTAGTTTCACACTTCTCTAAGCCTCATCATCCCAATTACTCCATGGACATATATTTCAAAGCTAGATGCTGAGAGAGACTTAGTAAATAGGTCCACGAGATTCTCACATGACTTAGTGTGCAAAATATTGATTTTGTTCATCTTATGTAATTGATGAGCATAGAAGAACTTATAGTTAATATGCTTGGTGAAGTTGCTCTTAACATAACCCATCTGCACTTGTGCAACACATGCAACAATATCCTCATAGATAATTGTTGGGGTTCTTATTGTATCAAGCCACATGATTGCAATATGTGGTATGACATAATGCGAAGTTGTGCATATTCACGGGAAGCTTCATACAAAGGTATGATTTTCGAGTGGTTCATCGAAGTTGATACAAGACTTTGCTTAGACGATTTTCAGGAAATCGCAATTCCACCACATAGAAAAGCATATCCAGTCTGTGACTTTGCTGTATGCGGGTCTGATAGGTACCCAACATCTGCATATCGTACGATTGTCATATCTTGGTTCTTTCTATACATTAGACCAAGGTCTTTAGTTCCTTGAAGGTAGTAGAAAGTGTCCTTAATACCTTTCCAATGCCATTTGGTAGGCTCTACACTGTACCTTGCCAATAAATTCACTGTGAAAGCAATGTCCGGTCTTATGCAGTTTGCGAGATACATAAGTGCTCCTATTGCACTCAAATATGGGAATTCTGGTCCTAAGACTTCCTCCCCCTCTTATGCAATTCATGAGCATACATGGACCTTTTTAGCTTCATGATATATATGTTTCGATGGGCTCTATCTTGGTTTGGAATAGGAATACCTTCTGGTGCCTTTATGTAAATATCCGAATTCAAGTTCCCATATAAATAAGCGGTCACATCATCCATTAATTTCATCTCGAGATTCAAATTTACTATCATTGAGATTAAATATCTAAAGATAATTCTACCTATGATCGGGGAGTAGGTTTCCTCATAATCGACTCCTAGATGTTGAGTAAAACCTTGTTCAACAAGCACTGCTTTCTATCTTACAACCTCATTGTTCTCATTCCTTTTTCGAACAAATACCCATTTGTAACCTACAGGGGCATATATAGGGACCTGTAGGACATATTGGTCCAAATACCTCTCTTGTGTTCAGAGATTGTGATTCTGTAGATATTGCTTTCTTCCATTCTTCCTAATCTAACCTTTCCTTGCATTCTGCGAGTGACGTGGGCTCTCGATCAAGGTCCATGACTGTAGCAATATTCTTTGCGAAGTAGATATCGATATTGGTTGCTACTCTATTCTAAGTCTCACTCGTATTTACATAGTTTATGGCTATTTCATCATGGGATGCCACTTCAGGGGCTTCTATTTGCTCACCACTATTTCCCATTAAGGGAGCAAGTTCGTTTACTTTACCAGCACTGATATTTGTGTGCGCTTCATCGCTGGTTACTTTATTTACAGGAAGATTAAGGTCTGGTAAGCCTGTTCCCTCATGTTCTTTACCAATTTCTGCTCTCAAATAGCTCCTCTTCTTTCCTTGGGCATTTCTATGATTAGTCGTGAATCATTCTCCTTCCCTGGCTTTACAAGATGTCTCCAATTTTTGGGGTTGCGGAGTCAGAGTTCATGTCCTTTTATCTGAGGCCTCTAGACAAGAGTGGGAATACCATGAGGTACCTTCGGTATTTCAACCCTCTCTGGTGTATTGCGTGTAGGCATATGCAACTTAGTTATGCATCGGGAATTTCATTTGCTAATTTTTGCAAATCAATAATCTTCTGGACTTTCCAATTTGCTTTGCTAGTACGTGGGTCATGTGCTGGAATTCTTGTTGCTTGCCACATAATTTCTCGATATTTATCATCTAGAGGTTGACTTTCTCCCCTTAATGATGGGAAGTTATCTTCATAAAAAATGCAATAAGAATCATAAGTCGGCACACATGCCATTATACAATAACATAGCAACCTTTGGCTGAAATTAACCATGACTCGCAGGCCATGAAAATTACACGCATGCATCATATACACATAAAGGCCATACTATTCACATCATTCCCTGCAAAAATAAGTTAAGTGCATAATCGAATTCTAATAGGATGATGAAAACATCTTATCCTTAAAAGCCCTATGCTCGGACAGCACGGCGGTCCCGCTAGCTGGTTAGCGGTTGGGGGTCGAGGGGAAAGCCGCCCCCGCGGGTTTCAGGGTAGCACCCTGAAAACCTCTAAAAAATACATAGATCGTATCTATGAAATCGCTATGAAAATCTTATCGGATTGATCATATCAGGACGATTTTGAGTTATTCACAATACCTCAATTTCCATTGGATCAATCATATTAATCATCACGTGAGATTTTCTGGAATTGATGACAACACACACAAACTGGATCTGCTATTCTTCCGACCATGCATCGATGCATGTTGTTAGCCCCGATGGTGATTCCAGCCGGTAGGGGCAAGTCGCATGCACGAGCAGGTAGGAGAGCAAGCTAATCATTTGATCATATGGTTCCATTGACTCACACCTCATCCGACCCCTATTATAATAAACCGTGCAATAACTGATCCATCATATGAACTGATCAAGATCCAATCTTTTATTACCACATATCATCTATATGTGACTGATCCAGATCAAAAACTACGCATGATGACTCTGATACCACTGTTGGGGAATGGGTAGGCTACGCTAGCCTAAATCAAAAAAAAATTCTACCACAATCACCTAGGAAACCATGCTAGTAAGAGATCATAAATTGTTACCACTCGACGTATAGTGCAGCGGAAGAAGAGTTGGAGTAGGCCGATCCAACGTCATGCGCGTTAAACTCCTTGAACAGCTTCTCGATCAGATCCGCAACCAGCCCCGTGCAGGTGGTCATGCTTGACCAACTCCGAGCAGGTGGTTATGCTCCTCAACCAGTGGTCACGTTGTGCTCCACAACCAGATGAGCAGGTCTGTCGACCAGTGCATCATGGCCAGCGACTAGTCCCGAACACATCACGATCAACTCGCCAAGAAGATCAGTGCCACAATAGTAGCAGCGCCTCTACGATATTCACACGTACCGGATAGAAACACCGAGCGCCATGTTCTAGCACCTCGCGCACGGCTAGGGTTTTGAGAGATCATGTGGAAAACTGCGGCTAGGGTTTTCGAGTGGCTCAACCTTACCACGCCCACCCCATGCCTCTCCTTATATAGAGCTTGCTAATGGACTCCTACGTTGGAAGCCCTTTAGGACTCTAACACCTCATGGATCACAATCCAATCAAACCCATATATGAATCTAATTCGCATGTTTTGTTCCAATCTATTAAGTGTGTAACATGTTAGGTTCATGTACAAACGGCTACGACTCAGAAACCCTTTCCACACCAAAATCAATAGCAGTCCCTAGGACGACATGTTGACTTCTGAGTGTACACAAAAGATCATATCGACTGAACCTTGATATACACATGCACCGATCCCTTTGCCTCACAATACCAATCAAGCTCAAGGCGAGATACGTGCCACCCTTGTGATAGCTCGACCATTCACTCGATCAAATAGTGGATTCATCATGATTAACTCTTTAATCATATTGCAATGGCTATGCACTTTCTCAATCCAACTACCTTGAGGGGCTCAGAGATATCTCTCATGTTATCAAGGAGGGAAAATTTCATCTTGATCGCTCACACCCTACGACATATTTCATGACAAACCCAAAAACTATCTTTATGACTAGCCAATTACGGAATAGCGTTTGGCAGCCCCAAAGTATGTCACTACACATTTTGGCAATCAATGACAATCTCAGATCTAAGGATCCTGCAAGTACACTATTTGAGATAACAACTGATGGCACATCATAATAACAATCTCAGTAGTATCTCAAGGTGAGTCTATCCAATATTATGTTCTCCAACATAAATGTCCACATTATAGATCTGGTATCTCTATACCTATGATCCATGAAACATGATCATCAATCAATACATGTGCTAGTCTTATGTATCATCACAATGATATACGAACAGGGATCGACTAAGGATAACATCATGATATAAACAAAGAGTTTCATGAACAAGTCACATACTTGCCAATCAAAGTAAACGATAATCATTCTTGGAATAACACATTATTCATAAGTACATGAACATAGATGTGTGATACAATCATCTCTATGATTGTCTCTAGGGCATATCACCTTCACCTGTAGCAATCACTTTGAGGTGGGATGGTAAAAGAAGATTAGCGCGAGGTGAGAGGTCACGTGTTTGAATCCCTTGAATCGCACACACACATATTTCGTGTGAAAAATCTTGTGACTTGTGACCAGGGTGCAACAAAAAATTTGGATTTTCTCGATGTCGAAAAAGTCACATTCTGTAACCGATTTTCACTGCCAGTTCCGAACCAACAATTATTTCAATTATATATGAACCGATAGTGATGATGTTTTCTGTAGTAGATACGATAGTAGTGGATAGGCTAGTAGTGCCCAATGCCAGATTTGTGCAACCATCTACACGGGTTAACAATCTTTTAGTCGCGTCATGTAGCAATAATTGGCAGCACAAAAGAGAAAAATACTACTCCCTCCGTTCAGAAATAGTAGGCGTATTTCTGTAACATCCTAGTTTTTAGAAAACTCAAATTCAAAATCAATTCAAAACATTTTCAAATCATTTCCAAAATTCAAATATTTTCTTCTCTTCCTGGGCTCAATCCATTTCTTTCTCTCAGCTGAGCCCACTCTTCCTTTTCCTTTTCCTCGGTCGGCCCATTTTCTTCCTCTAGCCTGCTTTCGCCCATCCAGGCCGCTCTCTCCCTCCCTCTCATTCCTTCCCATGCATTGGTCTAGTCCACAACGTCATTGTCTTCCTCCTCTCGCCGCATGCGCACACCGAGCTCACCGACCATGGACCCCGCTGAGCCCGACCGCCACTGCCACTGTGGTAGGTTGTCGTGCAGCCCTCGCCACCTTGTCCACCACCTCTCTTTGCAAGGTTGCCGCGGACCGCCAAGCGTACGACCGACAACGAGTCACCGCTTACCACCACCCTGCCTCCTCTCTCTCTCCATGTGTTTGCTCGCGCAAGCGACGATACCAGTGAGAGTTGATGCCAGCCCCGCCATTTACCAAGCTGCATGCCACGGCCGACCTCCATCGCATTTGCCGACCGATTGCCGTGGCAATCCTCCCCCTCCGCCTATAAAAAGGCATGCTTAAGCTCCATTGCACTCCGTCGCATCCCAACCGAGCCTAAGGCAAGCTCCGCTCTCTCTCTCTCTCTCTCTCTCTCTCTCTCTCTCTCTCTCTCTCTCTCTCTCTCTCTCTCTGATTTTCCCCTCCATCGATGGCGATCGCCGTCAATTCACTAGCCGGAGCCGCTGTTGGCCAATTGGACCTCACAATGAGCTTCACATGACTACCCTCTGCCTCCCTAGCCCCTCCACCTAGCCTCTCTCCCTCTCTTTCGAGCCGTCGTTGAGCCACCATCACCATTAAAGCTCCATCTCCATCGCCGGCCGCCGTGGATGCCCCACCGACCAAGCCAAGCGTAGAGAAATCTTCCCCACCTCACGTACATACTCTTGATGCCCAAAATCTCGAGCCGAATTGCCTCTCAGCTGGTTTTCCCGATTAGTCGTAGCAGTTCTCAACTCTGGCGAGCCGCTAGCACTGTTCCGACCGCCATTCACCGTCAAGATGCCCCTCACCAACTCCGCCATGTCGTGCTGGTCCTCTTGGACCATCTCTCGATCCAACCCGCAGCCAGGAAAAGCCGGTGGTGTGCTCTCTGGCAAGCCCCCCCCCCTCGCGGATCCCTCAGCACCGCCGTCTCTACGCTGCCCCGATGACCATTCACCCAGTGTCGACATGTGGCAACCACATCAACTGCCACCCCAGCCGGCCCCACCCCCTTTAGCCTAGTCATCCGTCACGTCAGCACATCCATGCCCCCAGTCCACCATGGGCCATAGACTAGAGTTGCTCCGATCCACCAATTCCCTGAACCGAGTCCATATCATAGTAGCATTTTTCCTTTTTCCTAAAAATCCATTTGTTGGAGAATATTCCCTAGAATATTCTCCCATTTTCTTTTTCTTGAATTAATTTGCCTGTCAGCTTCCAAAGCCCATATCTCCTCCATCTCAACTCTGATTTTGACGATTGTTCCATCAATATTCATCTAAATTCAAATTCTATCTTTTTGCATTAGTTTCATATTTATGTCAAATTTATTTGTATTTTGTTTGTATTTATTTGTGTGTTTGTGTTTTGTGTTGTTCGTGTGACCGCATTTTTTAGACCGGAGAGTTCGAGGAGGAGGAGGAGGAGCCGGGAGCATCAAACTTCGAGCAGGACCCCCTTCAAGGACTTCAACAAAGGCAAGTCTCAATCTGTTTCCCCCGTTGGTCATATTGAACCTAGATTTTATCACCGCAACCCGTAGCATCCATTTTTTCCATCGAATAATTGCATGAAGTATTACTTATCAGCTTAATTTAAACTATTGATCTAGTTATGACCTATTATAGATTAGTCAACCTAATTGTTACCAACCTGGATATAATCTTAGTAACCCTAGGACATTCGTCTTGGCTACCTTTACGTTAAGACGATCACCTTGTTACTAGTATCCTTAGGACTGTACTGTAATCTTTACTATTACTTCATGTGTAAACATAATTAGTATTACAAAATGTGTGAAACTTGGTGCTTGGTGTTGTGTGAGTTGTTGGAATGGGAAAATTCATCGGTTAATGATAACAACTGAGAACCTGATAGAGCTAGGGCAAATCAAGGTTCCCTATCGGGAATATCTTGGGAGTTTAAGTGTTGCATGTGTGGCAGACTTTGCATGGAGATGTTTGCCTTGGGTCGATTAAGGATCGAGTTGGTGTAACATCCTACCTAGTCTTCACCGTACAACCACTCGACCCTGTATGTGACAGGGCATAGTCCAAATCCCACCAGCTAGTCTACTGGTCGTTCATAGGCAGGAGTGTAACGGGAGGCTATGGAGTAGGTGCAGGCTTGTCGAACTGGTTGGAGGTCTAGTAAAAGCCAGGAACCCTGGTTAGCTCCCGTAGGTGGCTAGTGGGGTGATGCTTGGGTGGGTAATGGCTTTGTTGAGTCACACTGCCACGATGATGGTTTGTTGCCAAACTCAGTTTATGGGTAAAGTGGTCCACTCTGCAGATGTAAAATTATTTGAATAGTCATGCCCACGGTCATGCATGAATTATGGTTCAACCACAACAACTAGCATAGGTTGCATGTGTACCCTTGGTGTGTTCATCATGCTGGCCCTGTTGTGCACTCTGACATCGTGGACTGTGTTTCTTGTATGTCTTAGCATAATCCTTTATGTGTTATTAGCTTGGTGAAGTTATTTCACCACACCCTTTTATTATATGACTCAGATTCCACCTATGGTAAGATTTGTATTTACCAGCGATTGATCTACGGATTGATAATAAATTTTAAGCACCAGGGCTTCAATTTCTTTTTGGAAAAGTCAAACTTTGTGTATTTTAACTAGCATTTAATCAAATTATACGAATGTTTTTAATGTATACAAATTATACAATTAGTTTCACAATTCAAAATGATTTTACACTATATATGTTTCGTGGCTATAAATGATATATTTTGTGAGAAAATCTTAATTAAAATTTAACTTCAAAGACAAGAAAAAAATATGTATATTATTTCTGAATAGAGAGAGTAGTATGGGCGATGTCAATTGACATCATTAACTAACGATCTCGATCTACGACCCATATACATACAGTGGTAGAACACATATTTCATACAGACTCAAGTTGAGTGTGCGCATAAGGCATGCATAACAAGACGCTTCCCCCACAGCAATACATACTTAATATGTATTTCCGCTATTATATTTCCGCTCTGATCTTTCGACCAATCGCTCAATGCTGCATCTCTCACCGTAATAGCGTACACTGCGTGCTGAGCTGATGAAGTGATACAGATAAAGACACATGCTGTGTACATTAATTTCTTCTTGATATAATAACATCTGAGGCCGTGCAACGTAGGACGTACGGCCGGCCACAGGTGCCATGCATGCATCCTA
The DNA here is from genome assembly GCF_958298935.1 of Phragmites australis. Lineage (NCBI taxonomy): Eukaryota > Viridiplantae > Streptophyta > Magnoliopsida > Poales > Poaceae > Phragmites > Phragmites australis. Next base: position 36,398,796 of record NC_084921.1, read on the forward strand.
AAAAGCAAGCGTTCAAGTGTTAGTTCGCAGTCTTTCTGTACCGATGAATCATCGAAGGTGAAGCCTCTCCATGATACTAGATAACTAAGAGTACTGCGAATGAATCGATGGAGAGTAGCGGAGGTCCCTATATTGTACTACATTTTCAGGAGTGTGTACAGTATCAGCCATCCAGATCCCAGAGCCAAGCCTAGCCCCCTGGGCGAAGCCTTCGTGCAGGTTCCATGGCCACAAGTACAATGGTAGACTTTTCTTGCCAGGAAGCGTAGGACAAGCCCACGCCCATCCATGGCTGCCTAGCATATATGTTCTATGACCTGTATCCCCGTCACCATGTGTGTTAGACGATGACATGCGCCTTCTGCGCAGAACTGATCCTTGTCTACAAGTATGTCGTCCTGCACGAACATATATGCTATATTGCGCTAAGTATAAAGTGTGTCAGCGTCACACTGCACTACCTCGTCGTACGGCAGTCGCCGTAGCTGCTGTCTTCACTCGGCCAGTAACCTGCGGATGATGGCAAGAGATTCGTGTGGCGACGGGAGGGAGACATTATTTGTTGCTAGTGCGACCGGAATCTCTCAGTTATCCGATCCGTCAGGATACATGATCCGTCCCTGTGGATTAAATCGTCACTTACCTAGCTATCATATCGTACGCACAATTCGATCGATATTTCAAGATCACATCATCCGTGGTGTGAAGTCTGCTTAATTGTGCCTCCAAGTTGGTAGAAACATAATACTATGTGCACAAAAAAGAACATGAAAGAAATCACGATTTCAAATCGAAGTGCATGCAAAAGATGAAGCTGCGACAAGCGGAGGGATTGGAGAAAGGCTTGCTTTACAGGCTCAACCTGTGACGTACTTCTAGTTAGCGTCACACACTTGACGAGTAGTGGATAGGGAAGATAATACAGCGAGCGCTGGCACGCTCGTTCGTTTCGCCTTGCCGGCTTTACCTATTACCCATTGCGGCGCTAAGGTACGTTCTTGCTTAGAAATAGCCGGGGTTCTCCAAGAAATCGGCGGCGTCCAGCGGGAACATGAAGTCCATGTCCCCCATCAGGGAGGTTGTCGTGGAGGTGAGTTCGATGCCAGGCACGTTCCCGACACCGACCATGCCGCCGCCGCCATCCACCGCGTAGCTGCTGCTGCTGCTGCTGCTAACCAGCTGGTACTCTGGCTTCGTCGGGGCCGGGGGCATGAATGTGGACGCCGTGACACAGCCGACGGGGAAACCGCTGCTCGTCTCACCGTCGGTGGTGTTGGCGCCCGCCGGCTTGGTGGAGGGGAGCGAAAACGGCAGCATGGGGCCCCCTTCCAACCCCGCAGAGGCGGACGCCTGCTCCTGCCCAGGCTGCCGCTGGGCCTGGGAGTGGGAGTGATCCGTGCTTGCTGCAAGTCGCGGCATCGGGTTGTTGGGATGCGCGGCGGCCTGAGCCTGGCCGCACGTGTGGCTCCCGTGGTACACGACGTCGAACAGCAGCGGATCGCCGTCCGTGCGCTGCACCTGCTTGCTGGCGTGGCAGCCCTGCGTGTGCCGGTGCGTGCACCGGAAGTAGGCTCTGCGCGAGTTCAAGTTCAGTTTAATAATGAAACACAGGTCAGGGACTCAGGGTCAGCATTGCTCGTGCGCCCTCAAGCGCACTGAAAAAGGTACGTATGGGCGGCGCTGACCTTGGGTACTTGGCGCCGAGGATGTCCTTCTGTCCGTACTTCCTCCAGCTGAAGCCGTCGTCGAGGGGGGCGACGTGCACGGCGCTAACCCTCACCTGAGTTGCCCACTTGGGCAGCGTCTTCCTGCGCTCACTGAAATCACAAGCGCATGCATAAGAATGAAAGAACCGCGCCCGCGTGCTACTAATCAACTAGGTTTTTGTTCGCCCTCACCTCTTCTTGCACTGGCCTGCCGCATTGCAGTGGCCCCGGGAGTCGCCGGCCTGGTCCGAGCCGGCGCTGCGCGGGCTGCCGTCACCACCGGACGGCGGCGACTCCGGCTGCCCAGCGGGCAGACGTCCCTCGGCGCAGCAAGACCTCGCGATGTGTAGGCACCTGTCGATGGCGGCGCGCATGGTGGACGCCAGCGCCCGGCACCGCTCCCCTCCTGCCACCGCGACGCCGCCCTGCTGGCCCGCCATGTGCGCCTCCAGCTGCCTCGCCATCTCGAGCACCTGCACCAGCTCCGCCACCAGGGCGCACCTCTCCTCCGACAAACCCTCCATGGCAGCTTGCTAGCCCTGCTTTCTCACTTTGCAGTGCTTGTCATATCTATTGTCGTCGAGGTAGCTGATGAATTGTGTGTCAGTGTGGGAGAATGGGAGGGGTTCTTATAGAGTCGGAGGGGCCGGGGGAGGTAGCATTCCACGGCGGCATCCGTATCTTTCTTAGCTTTCTTGTCGGGTGGAGTGGAAGAGTAGTAAGTTTGACTGGACTAAGCGAAAAGGGGATTTTTCCTGGGCGTTTAAAAGGACATGCAAACTGCACGGTGCGTAATGGAGTAATTATTCGAAGGTTTGGAGTTGGCCCGGTCTTCGGTCGTGGAACTGGATGGCGATGGAGGTGTCACAGCATGCTAGTCAAGTGCACCCTTTGACGGGTTCCCGCTCGGCTGGATCGCTCTTCTGGTGTTAGTGGTGCTGGGTTTTACTGTTACCCGCTCCGAATGGATCGAGGTTCTAAATGCATGCTCAAATGAAACGAATAACCGGAGACAGGAGCTGATCGAGCTAATTCATGCTAATTTCTTGTCAAGTTCTAGCTCGGCCGGGTAACGAATCTGTACAACTGTTTTCAATATTTCACGCTGCTAACGATTGAGACAACTCCTACAGTAATGGTGTGTTTGATTCTCCGAACAGGGTTCGGTAGAGTTGCATTGTACAGTCTAGTTAAGCAGAAACAGTTTGAGCGGAGTTATATTTATTGGAAAAAAAATAGTATTTGGTTGATTGTATTAGTTTGGATATACTAAGTTGAGTTTGTGTTTGGTTAATCAAATTTTAGTGCGTATGAGCGGATGTAGAAGTTAAAGATTATGATTATTGGTTGCTCGTATAATAATTTTGTGACACTGACAAGTGAGCTTGTCTGTATGAGCGGATATAACCATGCAAGAACCAGCATCCGTCGAGCTAGTCTAAAGACGTATATTTGCATCTGTCGAATTAGATTAGAACAGTGAATATGAGCAATCTAACATGCTTTTTTTAAAAAAATTATACGTATTCACGATCCAAGCTAAAACAAATTTAAACAACTAAATATATTCTAAGTGGAGTGGTGTGGTGAGGCAGACTTTGCGGACCACAATAGATAAGTTGCCTAACAACCCCGAGTTTTTAGCTCTAGTCTAATCCGACAATCCAAATATCCAAGGGCTTGCCATGCAAGGCGATCGGAGGTCCCTTCCTGTCCTGACTGACCAGCAACAGGCTGTGCAAAAAGGACGAGGCGTCGATCCAAGCTGGTTTGTGCGTTCTGGCACTAGCAGCACAGGACCCAGTAGCTAGCTAGCTAGCTGCTTGATTGGATTCGGACGGCGGCGTGGCATTGCGGAGCCTGGAGCACGTTCTTCACCACCGCAGCACTTGCTCCTTATCGGGGAATCTTTCCTTGCGCGCGTACGGATCGACTACACAGTGTGCCGGTTCCACTGAGTGTGCGCCGTGCAATTGTAACGCCCTACTATGCAGCTTAAGTTTAGTTTAACCAAAATACAAAATTTTGGCAGCATCTTTTTTAATTTGGGATAAAATTGGCAAAACATCACTAACAAGTTATAATATGATACAGACAATATCAAGATTCCTTATGAATCGATCAAGCCATACAACCTTTTTCAACGCAAACAAGATCAAAGCTCCTTTACACCAAAAGCTTATCTCGAGAACGAGCATCACACTTTTAGCTAAGTCATAAAGTGAATTAGAATATTAACAGTGTGAAATGTGTAAGCTTCTAACCCCAAATTCATTATACTCATCAAAACAACATAAATGTACCTACAAAAGAATTAACAGGATTATACTCATCAAAACGACATAAATGTACCTACAAAAGAATTAACAGGGTGAGATAAACTCAACCAGCAACGATTAAAAAAATATAAACATATATCATATATTCAAAAGAACAATTTTATAAACCACAATTTTGTCACAAAGATAGACCAGGACATAGCAATTAAAATGATATTTTTCCACACGATATAATATCTGTCAACACACATCTTGGTATCAAATTCTCCAAGGTTCTACATTCTTCAAATATTATTTAAATATATGAATGCCATGATGCAACATCATTTGAGAGTTTTGTACTAGACGATGCCAGTCTCTGGTGTAACTCCATGTACCGGTACGAATCACGGCACGATGGTGGTGACCGGCCTTTATCTCCATATGAAATGCATAAATTTATATGTATGCGTGTGAATTGACATCAATTCTAATTATTCTTTTGATAACTCCTCATGATGAACAACACCACTACCTATCCATGATGCCAATGTCATAATCACATTTGTTAAAATAGCAAAGATTTAATTCATCAAATACAATATTGTTCATGGTTTGAATAAAAATAGAAAAAAGCAAATACTTCAATCTATTCATAAAATAAGTAAGATATGAATATAAACACAACACTAAATTACACCCCTGCATTACTTGCCTTTTATCGAAGGTGACCAAGGAACCTTGTTTATGCACGTTTGGAAGTACTACCACCTACACATGTATATTTTTAGTACTAAAACGCAACAGAAACACATATAACACAGAAGGACGCTTCCTACACCTGAAAACGTCGCATATATGGCATTACTTCAAAAGCATGCCAAACAGAAATACTCATACAGTAAGAACATATATGACACCTCCACCTCAAGGTCGAATTAGACTTCCCGTACTAACTAGACCTTGCTCAATTAAAATGAATTACTTCAGATGTCACATCTTCATCTCAAATAATGGCTATTGTAAGCAAATTGGATTACCGATCAGATATTCTATGAAAATTACCTGACTTAACTTATCTACAAGCGTCGAGGGATTACTTAGGAATAACCTTCGAAGGATTGATGAGGAATTTGGTGAAATTGGGAGAATTCCAACTCTTCCCCTTTTTCTCCCTTTCTCCTTCTTCCTTCCTCTTTCCCTTTCCTCTTCCTTCTTTCTCTTTTCTTTCTTTCTTTCCTTCTTTTCTTTCCCAACTCTCTTCCCTGGTTCTTCCCTCTTTCGGTGTCTTTTGGCTAGCACAAAGAGAGAAAGGAGGGAGAGAGAGCATGACGGTGGGCAATGGCGAGGCGGAGAGGGGTGATGCGGCGGTGGTTGGGCAACGGGCCGATGGGGTACGGCTAGGGGCGGCGGTGATCGGAAGGGAAGCGGTGGCGAGGATTCAGGGCGAGCTGACTCGGTCGGTTGGGAGGAGTCTGGATGGATCAGGATGGTGACCGATCCATCCACAACTTTATCCCCTTTTTTCTTTTATTTGTTTTAAGGTCTAGGTTTATTAGGCTCGCTACAGGTCACAGGGTCTCTGAAACGGATGTTTAAATAGCAAAATGAATTCATCTCAATGAGTCTACGCGACTATGGTCTCCAATCATTCATCTGATGAACGAGTTTAAAAGTCAACTATTTGGTCCACTTGGTCAACACACTCTTTTTTTTTTTGAAAATTTGGTATTACATTCTCCTTCCCTTAAAACGATTCGCCCTCAAATTATGCCGCTTCCACAACATCTATGGAACATAGGTAAATCATTTATTTAAAAACTTATGACCCACCATTGTCAAAAAGCTCGGGATACTTTTTACGCATATATTCTTCAAGTTCCCAAGTCGCTTCTCACTGATTTGTCCAAAGGACTCTTACAAACTTGATAGTTCTCCTCCTCATAAATCGCTCTGAAGAGTCAAAGATGTGTACGGGGCGACACTTCACAGCTAAGTCTTGCTCCACTGTGATTGGTTCAATGTAAATTTTCTGCTCAGGGTCTCAGATATTTCCTTGGCATAGAAACATGGAAGACATTATGTACTGCACTCATCGAGTCTTGTAATTTGACATGGTAAGCCAAACTGCCTACTCGGGCTATGACAAGAAATGGGCCAGTGTACCTTGAACTAAGCTTTCTAGAGGTACTAAAATGTACAACACCTTTGGTTGGCGATACTTTGAGAAGAACATGATCACCAACTGCAAACTCTAGGTCTCGTCTCCGGACATATGTATAGCTCTTTTATCGACTCTGAGTAGCCAACAGGTTCTGAAGTATTTGGTGTACCTTTTCAAATGTTTGATGAACCAAATCTGGAGCATGTAGTGATCTTTCTCTGATGGAGTCCCAGCATAAAAGGGAAACACACCTTCGGCCATATAATGCCTCAAAAGGAGCCATCCGAATACAAACCAGATAGCTATTATCATAAGCAAACTCTGCTAAGGCTAGATGGTCCTCCCAATTGCCTTTCCAAGATAGGACACGAGCATGAAATATGTCCTCCAAAGTTAGAATGGTCCGCTCTGACTGACCATCCATCTGAGAGTGAAAAGTCATGCTAAGAGAGAGTTTTGTGCCCAAAAACTCTACCAAAATTGGGATACAAATTTGGAATCACTATCTGAAATCATCGACTTTGGCACACCATGTAACCTCACTACTTCCTTGATATACAAGGGAGCCAAATCATGTGTCGAACTGGTCATCTTCATTGGGATGAAATGCGCGGATTTGGTACCTCCATTTTAGCAAAAGAATAGGAGCAGCCAATAAAAATCTACTCCATCATTGGAAACCCTCAAGCCAGAATTTGGCCAAATATCTCCATAACTCCACTCAATCCATGAGAGCTAACAAGAAACAAAGTCCTTGATTGGACCATATTAAGAATCACTTGAAGAAACATCGTGACAAGTTCTAGTGACACCTCTGACTATATGGTCAGGAAAAGTTCAAGCAACCGTAAACTTTGGGATCCATTGGACAAGTGAAACTTGCTGGGCTCGGCCATCAACACTCAACGGTGACAACTCAATTTAGCATCTTGTCTTGATGCTATAGGTTACAGTCTCTACGATAAAGCCAAAACAACATCAACAATACGGGCCAGGTATAACCTTGGCATACTCCTCTAGAGCAAATGAATACCCATGTCAAACACGATGGATATGTTAAGTGAACATAAGAAAACACAACACGATTTCATCAATGACTCTACCTTGGCCCTGCAAGGGCCAACCTTTAGCACTCAAAATTCAGAAACCTCACAAGATAGGTTTAAGATCACCGATGCCACCTTAATGAAGCTGTCACTCCACTAGTGTCGCTTTGACACAACCCAGATGCCTTGGCGCAACCGTTAAACTCCAACTCCCATAGCTAATGGACTATTCCACTTAGGCTAATCCAACAAACAATTACTGAAAATTACAATGTATCCATTATGGACATAAAAAATAACCATCAAAAAATTGCTTAGCCATTTCTACTACAAAAGATTACACTTGAACATTAAGGAATCTGGCACAAAATACATGCAAGCCTTTCGGCTTAATCATGTAATCTCAACTAAAATCCCAAGCAACATTAATTAGGGTACAACCCTAGCAAAAATATTAAAACCATCTCCCAAAACCTCTCTCGGGTTTCACTCTCAACACATCTTCACGACTGGCAAAAAGATTGCCTCGACTACACAGGGGAACTCTCTACACCATTATAAGGTTTAGGATGAAAACCTCGTCACTCTGCCATCTAGGGTAAGGCACACATCGACCCACTTCTCTGATATCCCAAGAATGAATAGTTAGGGTAGACAAGATGAGGGTCAGTCCATCTCGTACCCAAAACATTCACTCTGTATGTGGATAGTTGGATTGCATACCTAACACTCGGTCAACCTCACCTAACAGTGCAGAGGAGGCATTATGGGGGGCCTCCACTTAATTCATCTGCAATGCCACACAACAATTATGCTATTAATCCACTGAAGCTTCTCAGGTTCTACAGGCCATGTCACTTCTTACTATTGAAAAGATGAGCAACAACATCAATTAGTCAATTTGTTTGATCTATATACATATATATACATACATATATATATATATATATATATATATATATATAGAGAGAGAGAGAGAGAGAGAGAGAGAGAGAGAGAGACTGAGAGAGGGGGGGGGGGAGTGCAATCATTGGATAACTCTAACACATAGTAGCATAAATAATAAATACTGCATAGAAACATGAAAGCGTATGCAATGAAATGCAGATCCCTCTCCCATCCTATTTGTGCATAGTGTAAAGCCTAGGCTCTTGTACTAATTGCAACGCCTAGGTTGTTGCCTTCTAGACAGCTTGGAGGTGGTTGCATCTTTGAGCCCTTTAAAGAAGTTTGTGAAAAAGTCACGGTGGTGACTGTGAGAGGTTATGAGCACGTCTTACTGGAGCGATTAAGTGCTACTTTAGTAGAATTGAGATATTGAGTAGTTCATTATTCTATTCAGGTTTAAGATCAAATTGCTCGATGTGAGCCTTTTTCTTGTTGTGAGAATTGCATACTTGATAGAGTAGGAGTTACAAGCCTGAACTCATCTCAACGTAGATTAGGGATGATCGGTAAATCATTAATACCACATGATAAAATTTGGGTGCCATCTCTTGTCCTATTTATATTCATGCTATTTACTTTATACAATTTATCTTCCTAATATATAAATTGTTGTATGTCATGCTATGATTGGAAACCTTGATATAGTTCTAGTTGCTTTATATTGCTATAGTGATCTCTAGTTTAAATTTCGCATGTTTTATTTGATCGTTAAGCAATTAATTTTAAAACCGTCTATTCACCACCCCTACCACCTCTAATCGGTATCCTAGATCCTACACCTGCACATGTATATTTTTAGCACCAAAACACAACATAAACACATATAGCACATAAGGGCGCTTCATACACCTGAAAACACCACATATATGATATTACTTCAAAAGCATGCCAAATGGAAATACTCATACAGCAAGAACGGATGTGACATCTCCACCTCAAGGTCGAATTAGACTTCCCGTACTAACTAGACCTTGCTCAATTAAAATGAAATAACGGATTACTTCGAATATCACATCTTCATCTAAAACAACGGTAATTGTAAGCAAATTGGATTACCGGTCATATATCAACGAGAGTTAGTGACTCAACTCATCTACAAGTCTCTACGAGTCGCAGGGTCTCCGGAACAGATGTTTAAATAGTAAAATGGATTCATCTCTACGAGATCTACGTGATTATGGTCTCCGATCATTCATTTGATGAACAAGTTTAAAAATAAACTCTTTGGTCCACTTAGTCATCACTCTCACTCTCCTTTTTAATATTTGGTATTACAGCAATTACATGTGGGTTCCACATGTATATGATACGTTTTTTTCATCATGTAAATACACTTTATTTCTCTAATACCGGTAGTGATCTGCCGTTTTCAAAAAAAAAAAAAAAGCACGCACATGATGATTGATGTTCTTGTTTACCCTTGATCGGACGACTCAAATATCTTGTTCACACTTTGCTCCAGTCTATGTGGTGGCCGGTTTGCACAGCCGTTGTCTACGCTTGACGTTTCTCGCGGTCGTTACATGAACATCTTCCAACGAAAAAAAAAAACATTCAGAAAATTACACGCGGTTTTCTACTTTTGACATGTTCCAACGAGCTCGACCTTCTTTTACCGTTTCTCGCTTCTGCAGCTACCTCTTGCTAAGCTAGTGATCACTTTCATGTATCCTTTTCTTGGGGAATTTATGTGGATCCGGTAACGTCACGGGGCCTACGGCACGTTCGTACACTTGTGCATGGTTCGCTTTCTTCACGTGATCCCCCGTGGTTTTCCGCCTTGATCCCGTCCTCTCTTCGACAAATTAATTTATGTCTGATCGATGACAAAGACGGACGAGATGGATATCAACTACTATATACTGAAGTGTCTGAATCGGTGAAATCTTAGGCCCCTGGTACTGTAGCTACTGTAGTAGTGGCCTTTTGTATGTATATACCTATATATCTATATAGGTGTATATATATATATACGTATAGGTATACATATATACATATGTATATATACGTATAGGTATACATATATACATATGTATATATACGTGTACATATATATATATATATGTAATTTTCTTTTTCAAAAATTCTAAAAATGTCAAAATAAATATTAATTACATTAATAAATCGGCTGAAAAAATCTAAAATGCAAAAAAAAATATCTAAAACTCAAAAAAATATAAAACAAATTATTTTAGATTAGTATTACTTCCACCTACATGTTAAAACTATGTGCATACATAAAAGTACTATTGTTTTCTCTATAATTAATTAAATGTGTTTAACATTAATAATTCCATGAATAAATATTGAAATGTATAAAATTTGTAAACTTAATTTTTTTAGTGTTTTTTGTCGTGCTCTACACAGCAAAATATAAACAGGTACGACGTAGACACGCCAATCAAACTTGTATAGACTTAAACTGTACTCCATTTGAACATAGGATAGAATCGTGATAAAGATGTGCACATATATCTAGGCGGTATACTGATTCAGAACCTGTGTGCACATATATCAAAGTTTCTGAACTCTGTTTTTTCTTGTTAGATAAAGATAATGAGAGAGAGGAGTCAAATTTATAGAACTCGCCGGTTGGACTGATGATTTGGTTATTGATGATCCGACAAGTTGTTCTTAAAGTGCGTTGATTTCAATGGCCAGGAGTCGATCTCTGGACAGCTAGAGGAGTTGCAATTTTAAGAATTAAAGAAATCAATCCGTATGAATATGTGTTGGACCTAAAAATTAGTCATCAAGATGTATGACCCATACCTCAGTATCGACCACCTGGTATGACGCGTCTTCGTTGAATCTATGCATAAATTCCATTACATAAAAATCATATAAATTATTATTCGGACCCTGCTTCCTACAAGGAATGTCATATGGGACTATCCATTCTTTTTGTTATTTACCGGTGTCTAATACTCTTCTTGATATATCATAGATACACTTTGCATGTGTGTGATTATTACCGTAAGTAGATTTAGAGTCAATCAAATCAAATATTACAAGAACAATAACGAAATGGTCAGATTTTACCATTGTAGCAAGTCAATGACGGGTTAGTAGGTTTTTTTTATTATTCTGTGAGTCGTAGACAACGATCTTGCTAATGTCTGCCTGAATGACAAAGAGGATCCAGTGATAACTGCACATAAGTCACCATAGGTTAGTTGATCCTAATTTCTAACGATGTATTGCTCAAAAAGAGTAGAACATTCATGGAAGGAAATACATATCCAAAGTGGTAGGCCAAAAGTATGTATTTCTTCGATTGTAGCTCTAGAATACACATCAATGCATAGTTCTCGGTTCGTTTTGGATCAGATTACACCATTATCGGGTTTACATGATGTGGGTCGATGAATCCCACATGGTCGATGCCCTCCGTCCTGCATTTTTGTACCTCCATTCTACATAAGGAACAAATTCAAACATTCTATCCAATGGTACATGAATGTATACTGTGAATTATACATATACGACACTTACAGAGTCCAACAACTCAAGATAAACACGTCGAAACTATCTTGTTGGTACAGTCGATACATTTTCTCAAATAATATATAAACAGATCTGTCTCCATGGAGGAAATCACAATCCTTGTATCTGGCCTCAAACATTTCTCTACCCTCCCGTGACTCCTTCAAGTACCACGCATGGAATTTCTGAAGTTGATATATCAGTTTGTCCCACATATTTGGCACGACCAACAGTTTGCCCAGCTTAAATTGCCATCTCTCGGCTACTTTTGGTGCCAAGGACTCATCTAGAAATTACTCTTTTATCATTTTGTCATCTTCAAGAAATCTTTCTAAATTCTATTCTTGTCATATATATTCAATAGAAGACTCCTTCAAGTATTCCTTGCTTTTGATGTACGCGTAGTCTGATTTACTCTTATGCTCAACAGGTTTGGCCATCTTCAAGAAAAACTTCTGCATTTCTACATGGATTGGTATTTTCTTCTCAGGCTATAGCTTTTGAAAGAATTTCTTGACACTGGTGTCCACTGTCACTCTGGTTTTCTCTGGTGTTTGTTCATAAGGCAACTTCTAAGGTGATGCCACATTCTTAGGTGGCATTTGCTTCTAGGACGAAGCCGACTTCAAAGATGAACTCAAACTCTTAGATCGTGCAAGTGTTTTCAACTTTAGAGAGAGAGAGAGAGAGAGGAGTTGGCTTTCTTAGTGGCGGTGGAGCTAACTTTGGAGGGGGAGAAGTTGGCTCTCTTGGTGGCGGTGGTGCTGACTTCAGAGGGGGAGGAGTTGGTTCTCTTGGTGGCGACTTGCGTGAGAGAGGAGTTGGAGATCTTCTTATTGACGGTGGCGGTGGCGACAACCATGGAGGAGTTGGAGATTTTGTTGGTGACGTTGGCGGTGGCAGCAACTGTGTAGGAGATGGAGATCTTCTATGTGGTGGGTCCGACTCCGCATCAGACGACTCGTTTGTCTCTTATTCAAACACTATGTAGCATTTGTGCCACAGAACGAAGCCACCTACGTTTGATCTGAGCATCTTGGAATCCGTCTCTCTGGGGTAATCCATATCAATCTTTGGTACAGCCTTCGCATGGAGTCCACATGGACCTTAGCGTACCCCCGTAGTATTGAGAGATCATTGTAGAGAGCCCCTTCCACGCATTGGTTGATCTGCCCCATAGCACCGTGGTGGTAATGTTAGAGGTGGGCATGAGAAGCTTGCACACTTTGCTTTTGTGATGTCATCCACGAGGTAACGGGCTAATTCTTCTTCTGCAAACCCCGCGGACGCGCAGCTGCTCTGATGACCACCAGGGCTCATAACATTTTCTTCATCTTGCTACTATCTATTTCTTCACTGAAATGCTTCTTTGATTTTAGCGTCTATCATGTGTCACTCTTGTACAAGTTCTTGTCGTACTATAGCCAGCAGCTCTTCCAATTCTTCTCTCCTTCTCTTCTGATTTTTGTAACTTCCGGCGGCTTCTGGGAATCCCTCTTTCCAAGGAACCACACCCTTACCTCTAGTGCAACCGGGGTGCTCCTTGGTTCCCAGTGCTAAGGTTAGCTGGTATTTCTCCCTTTCTATCCTGAAAGAGCCTTGGGAAGACTGGGCATGGGCATCTGTAATTCTTTACGTCACTTCCTGTTCTCTGTCGCTTTTGAAGATTAGGCTGCCCTCTGCCAACAAAGTCACCCCTCTCACGTACAGATAGTGCTTCGCTCGTTTAGTCCAATCGGTCATCTGAGGTGTGGTACCACTGCAGGTTACTTGTTCTTCCATCTCTTTCCACTCATCAATTTTCCTAACTTACCCACGCGAGCCAGTTCCGTGAGCATATAAGTTCTTGTGGGAGTTAGCCTTGTTTGCCTCACTACGTCGTTGTGCTTCCTCTGACCGCCTGTGCTCTATGAAATCGTTCCAAAATGATTTGACCGTCGGATAATCCTCCCATTTCGGTGTCCTACCCTTTAAGTAATAGTTTCTCCACAGCTTTCCCTTGAAATTCCTGAACACGATACCCATTGTTGATAAGACACGACTCTTCACTTTGGCCATATTGCATCCTTCAGGGCATTCGAACTTTGCCACCAACTTGCCCCACATAAGTTCCTTGATGTTATTGGAAATCACCCACATGTCATCTCGCCTGCCTCTCCAATTTCTATATGTGACTGCAACATGGTCCCTCACGAGACACCCGATTCTTGTCTTGAACGGCCCCAAAACAACTTTAGGTCTCGTAGGCTCCCTGACTGAATTGACCTACGTGATGATGAAACGACCCTCAGGCATCCTGTTGGGACCTCATTCACTCCTCTCTTCTCCTATCATCTCATCACCCTCTGGAACATCAGCATCAGGATCGACCTGACCATCCGGAGCATCATCTTCGGTCGTGCCCTGCGCAGCATCAACGACTGTCTCCAACTCAAATTGATCCATGTTGAGGTACGCACTTAGGCTACTGCCTCATGTCTAGTTTAGCTCCATGTTTGCAGGCTCATCTTGTACCAAGGCTGGATCCGGATCTAAGAAGGGGCCTTGTATTGAAGGGGGGATGAGGTGGGGCCATGTGCGACTGTTGGATTTTGTACGTGTCATTCCTACAAAAAAATTTAGACACGAGAAGCTCTTGATTTAGAATTAAAAATAATGAGATATGAATTAATCAAGCTAATAGTATCTGTTATAATTTTAGACACGAGAAGCTCTTGTGTGTGTGCGCCCTAGGTCATATGTGTTATAATGGAGTGGTGATAATCTAGCTAATACTATAATCAAGAAAATGACACAAATCAATCTCTCCAATGCTACGTGCTATTACTCCTCCGGCATATTTTATTTATTACCTAGGACATGAACACAAGCTCCAGTGAATTACCATTCCTGAGTACATATAAAAAAGTAAGAATACTATATATAATGATATAGAGGTACTTATTTGAACAATCACCTTGAACTTTGCTTGTTAAAATTCGTGTTGTATCTAAATCCAAAATGACATCTCACAGCATAAACTTGAAAACATGCATACTTTTGTCAATTTCTAGTATAGTACTTTGAAAGTGCCTAGAGGGGGGGGGGGGGTTGAATAGGCTTTTCTGAAAATTAAAACTAAAACAGCGGATTAAATTTGCCGGATACTCCGGTATGGTCCGGAGTATCCGGTCTAGTCCGGAGTCTCCGGTCTATACAGGAATTTTAGAACAACTACGAATTAAAGAGCTAATAGCTAGAATCTAAGGTTGAAGCTAGGTCTACTGGATATCACAGAGCTAGAATAACACTTAACACTAGCAAGATGATCACTAGAGCAATTTGTATGACAAATCACAAATTTCACACAATAAAGCAAATTGCACAAATACGAACAAGAGAGATTATCCCGGAGTTCGGCCACCTCACAAAGAAGTGCCTACGTCTCCGTTGAGGAGCTCACAAAGAGCCGGGTCTTTTCCAACCCTATCCTCTTCTAGCGACCACCAAGATCAAGCTAGAAATTCTTACTCAATTCGAAGATGTTTACAAACTTCCCGTGGCACTCCACAAGTTTGGGTGCTCTACGGGCGACGCCTTGCCGTTTAGAAGCACAAAGCTTCAAGAGAAATGATCACAGCGAATGCTCGATGAAAAACTCAATGCTCAAGTGGCTTGAACCCTCTCCAAACACAAACTCTCTAAAAATTTGCAAACTTTGCACTAGAGGTGGTTGAAGGGTCTTTGAATGCTCTTAAAGTGCTCAAGAGGTCTAAAGTTCACCAACAATAGCAAGCACTAAATGTCATGGGGTGTGGGAGCATTTATAGCCCTCTCTCAAAAACTAGCCGTTACTGTTTTGTCAGAACTGACCGGAGTATCCGGTGAACACCGGAGTATCCAGCCCTAAATCCAAAAATAGCGTCAGAACGGTCACAGAACGTGTCAGAACTAGCCGTTACAGTTCTGTTAAATTACCGGAGTCTCCGGTGAACACCGGAGTCTCCGGTCCTGACAGGGCTTCAAAAACATTAAGTCCGGAGACTAGCCGGACCCTCCGGCCTCTCCAGGTACCGGAATATCCGGTGCACACCGGAGACTCTGGTCTTTTTATCAAAAAGATTAAAAGCTAACCAAGAGTCTCTGCCGGAGTCTCCCTCGGAGACTCCGGTTAACACTAAATCACTTACCAGAGTGTCCGGTGAATACCGGAGACTCCGATCCTTTTTAATTAAGATAAACACCTTAACCGAGACTCTCTGGCGGAGTCTCCCTCGGAGACTCCGGTCTGTTAACCCATATATTACCGGAGTATCCGGTGAACACCGGAGACTCCGGTCTTTTTTCAATAAAAATAAACCGTAACCGAGAATCTCTGCCGGAGTCTATCTCAGAGACTCCGGGCTAAATACTGAGTACCGGAGTATCCGGACTCAGTGAATTTTTTCAGAATAAACTCGATGTCCGTGAGTGATTGTGTCTCTCAACTAGTTGGTTCTAAGGGATATCTTGAGCATTGAGACACTAACCAAGCAATCAAATACAACCCTCTTAATAGAGCGGCTATCCTAAACTCAATTTCAAAAATAAAAGATTTTAAATCCTATTGAGTACTCTTCATTGATTCTCCATTTGTTTCGACGGGCGTCAAACGTCACTTATCTTTTCACTAATACTTAAACCTGTTCATAACTTAGATAAGCATGTTAGTCCTTAATCGTTTTGTCATCAATAAGCCAAAACCCACTTAAGGGGCCTAGATGCACTTTCATACTTTAAGTTTCTACAACAAAGAATTTCCTTGTTTTCGATCCATCAGACAACTTCTAAAGAAGACAATGATCTCTTTTCTAAATATAATGATTCTTTAATTAATATAATGTATTGTATGTGTCTTTACAAAATTAGTTGCTTTTAGTTGAGAGTAGTGAGTGCAATGAAGAATGGAGGAAGAACGAATAATATTTTGTTCTCCCCTTGTAAGAAGTGATATATCATATTACAAGTTACAGTCAAGTTAGAACTATTATATAGATCATAGCTGTATTAGCAGAGGAAAATTCGCTAAGCAACAAGGGAAATTCGGTGAACAACAATGCAATAAATGTAGAGTAGTTGCTCCAATTAAGCATTGCTCAGATTTATGACAACACAAATTTATGACATGATCATAAATAGATAAAAGCATTTCTGGACAGCATGGTGACAATGGTCTTTTGCTCTCAGATTCAATATTCTAGTTGGCCCCAGGGCTGCAAGGCCCTCCTCCCTAACTATACATCGTGTCTTCATCATTAGTTGGGTATATAAATGACCATCAATAATTAAAGTGCCCTATTACACAAACTTTCATCTAACTTGCAAGCTTTCAACAACAATCCAATAGATCATAGCTTTTCGCACACCTCACATACAAACACTTGCAAGTTTCAAGTGCAATTATCATCCCTGTAGAGCTATTCACACACCTCACATACAAATTTAGGTTACCATCCCTGTCATAAGTCAAGGGAAATTTGGCAAGCTCTAATAGTGCCAATCTTAGAGGTTCATATAAAACACCAGAATTGTAATTACAAAAGAATCATGTGATTGTAAGGAAAATCAATTGACTTTACACAAAGTTTATCACTAAGCTTCATATAGTCACTAGCTACTTGTTAATCTCCGTACGCAAAGTTGTTGATTCACTCTTCACTTCCATGGCCTGACAAAAAAGTGGTTTGTATAAGCAAAACAAAACAATCATATTAATTGATTAAAGCATATAATACTAAAATAACATTTGGGCTCAAACTGAAAGTTCAGAACTGTGCAAATGATCACTCAAAGAGATCAATAACTAGCATCAAGTAGTATAATCACTCAAAGGGGATGTTGAGAGTACCGAAAGGTTTCCTTCAGAAAATTGTGGGCTCAATTATTATGATGAGGTAAATTACTTTGTATAATTGCAAATGTAGTATCAAGTAATTGCAGTGCTAACGTTTCCAATTTATATGTATGTTGAATACAATTTCTATTATTCATGTATGCAATCCATACACATGGGGCTCAACAAGTAGGAATACTTCATGTATCAGGCAGAAGAACAACAATTGGATGAGATGAGTGTAAGGCAGTCATTTTACATTTAAAAGATATAATATATGTACTATAGAAACAAGATAAAAAATGTAACTAACTTCTGGATCATGAAACATACACAAATTTAATAATATAGATTTCCAACAAGAGAAAAGTGTGGTGTCATATAAGTGCGATCGCCTGGTCCGACATTCAGATCTGAACTTTTAAAAAGCCACTCTTCATCATACATGTCCTCGATACAAATTAAAGCTTATCTTAAATTTATATAAATTTCACCAAATACATGAAAGCTGCTTTCATTAAATAATTAATGCTTTGTTATGGTCGCGGCGTACGTAGGTAGCTTCCTCAGTATCATCAATGAGAGGAAGTTCGGCATTCTCTCTAAAAGGAGGCAGATCATCAAATTTGTCGCAGTCTTCTTCATCAACAACATCTTCAATACCGACAATCTTTCTTTTTCCTTGAAGAATCATGTGACGCTTCTCCTTGTTAGCCAGGTCTGAGTCCTTTATATAGAAGACTCGTGCGACATCCTTGGCAAGCACGAATGGTTGTTCTCTGTATCAGTGAGTTTGAGGTACACGGTAGTCATACCATACTTGTCAACCTTGACTTCCCCTGGGAGTCTGACCCATTGGCACCGAAATAAAGGAACCATCAACTCGCCATATTCAATCCAAATCTCCTTAATGAATCCATTGTAGGTCTCCCTATTGACAGCGTGGTCATAGGCATCAATACAGACACAGCTATTTTGGTTAGTTCTCTTGTTGTCTTGTGCTCTCGTATAAAATGTATAGCTATTAATCTTGTATACTTGGAATGTGCAAATCGTAGTTGACAGGGCCATTAGCCAGCAGTTCCAACAGAGCATCGTTTGTATCCTTACCCATCATGTGTTGACGTAACCAATTACCAAAATTATCTATGTCCCCTCTTGCGATCCAATCATCTGACTTCGTTGGATTTGTGGAACGTAGCATGCTCACGTGCATATTGACATACGGGCTCACTACAAGTGACTGTTGTAGAACTGCGAAATGTGTTTGAGTGAATAAAACACGATCTTTGATATGTATTGAAGTATGACCTATCGTCCCTTTCCCCTTTAGCCTCCCCTCATAGCGAGATATAGGCATACGAATCGTGTTCTGTTTCATGTAGTCAATGCAAAACTCAATGACCTCCTTCGTACTCCAACCTTGGGCAATGCAACCTTTCAGGCGACCTCGGTTACGAACATATTTCTTCAGAACCCCCATGAACCTTTCGAAAGGATACATCCGATGCAAAAATACAGGGCCAAGGCTCTTTATCTCACCCACAATGTGAACAATTAGATGAGGCATTATATCAAAAAAATGTCGGAGGAAAAATAGTCTCAAACTGACATATAGTATGGGGCACGTCTTCCTATAGCCTTGCCAGTTTGTTCAAATCAATGACCTTCTGTGAAATTACGTTGAAGAACAAATACATCTTTATGATTGGGTCTCAGACCTTATGCAGTATAATACCTCTAATTGCAACTGGAAGTATCTATATCATCATCACGTGACAATCATGAGACTTCATGCCAACTAACTTCTTATCTTCCATGTTTACCAAGCTCCTGATGTTGGAGGAGTAACCAGTCAGAACTTTGACATCATGCAAGCAACCACACAGGCGGATCTTCTCTTCGCTGCTCATAGTGTAGCAAGATGTGGGAAGTTTCTTTTTACTATTGTCTAATTGTATGTAGTGTAGGTCCTTCCTGAGGTTAATTTCTTCTAGGTCCAGTCGTGCATTTAGTGTATCTTTTGTTTTGCCGGGTATGTCTAGTAAGGTATCAATCAAGCTATCAAACACATTCTTCTCCACATGCATGACGTCGATTGCGTGTCGGACCATAAGATACTTCCAATAAGGCAACAAACAAAATATTGATATCTTTTTTCACATAGGAGCATGTTGCCTAGCCAGGATTTTTGTACTGTCTGGCCCCTTTCCATGTTCAACTCTAAGTGTCTTTACCATCTTAAATACATGTTCTCTAGTGTAAATCTTCGGAGCTTGACGATGCTCCATTGTCCCATCAAAAGCTCTTTTATTCTTGCGGCATAGGTGATCCAGACGAAGGAACCTACAATGACCCATGAAGATCATTTTTCGACTGTTCGTCAGCCACCGCCCCCCCCCCCCCCATTTCCTTCAAACACTGAACACATCCATTGTACCCTTTTGTAGTCTACCCTGATAGGTTACCAAGAGCAGCCTAATATGAGATAGTTACGAACAACATTACGCGCAGGGTGAAATTCTCACGTCTGTACTCATCCCATACCCGTACGCCATATTTTTGTAGTACTAGAAGATCTTTAACTAATGGTTTGAGATACACATCGATATCATTGCTTGGTTGATCCAGCCCACTAATTAGCAAAGGCATCATAAGGTACTTCCGCTTCATATACATCCAAGGTGGAAGGTTGTAGATACAGAGAGTCACAGGCCAAGTGCTATCAGTACTTCTCTTATTGCCAAAAGGATTCATCCCATCCGTACTTAACCCGAACCTTATATTATTCCTCACTTCATCTCTGAATTCCTTGTATTTTGAATCGAATATCCTCCATTGCATGTCATCAGCAGGGTGTCTAAGCATTCCATCTTTCTTGCGCTGTTCGGTGTGCCATCGTATCAGCTCGACATTCGCTCTGTTAGCAAACAATTATTTCAAATGGGAGATTATAGAGAAATATCAAACTACCTTAACGGGGGATCTTTTCTTCTTTCTCTTCACCCTCATGAAATCTCTCTCGATATCAAATGTTGCGCTTGTACGGTGATGCATTGCAAACGTGACACGCTTCCAAGTCTGCAACCTCGCCGTGAAACAACATGCAGTTATTTCCACATGCATGTATTTTCTCTACTTCTAATCTCAACGGGCAGACAACCTGCTTGGCATGGTACGCGTTTACGGGCAACACGTTCCCTCTTGGAAGCAATTCCCTCAAAATTCTAACAATTTATTGAAGCCATTATTGGCCTAACCATTGCTAGCCTTCATTTGCATCAGTGTCAGCACCATATGCAACCTGTTGTGCTCATCTTTACCGTTCGGGTAAACTAGTGTTTTAGAGTTCTCTACCATGTGCTGGAACTTTTGATGTTGTCTTTCACTGGTGAAGTCCCACTCCTCATCACGCAACATTTGCTCTAAGTCGTCTTCATTGTTGCCAACAAAAGTGCTCCCTCCATCGTCCTCAACAAAAGTATCTTCAAATGCTGAGATGTCGAAGTCTTTGTTAGCCGTCATATCGTTATTTATGTCTTCTTTGACTGTTGGTTGCCCTTCACGGCCAACATCTTCAAGTTCACTGTGCTCAGTTCAACGGGTATAGCCAGCCTTGAAACCCCTAAAAATTAAGTGTGCACGGATCTGCTCTATGTTTAAAAACTACTTCTCATTCTTGCAGTTGACACACGGACAACATATATAGTGATCGACACGCTTCGTTTTTGGCTTCTTGTATGTTATGGCAGCCCTCAAAACAGTCTTAATGCCAACAAAGAACTCTAGCCCTCGATTCTTGTGCATCCATGACCGGTCCATCTGTAAATTATTATAATTAAACACATTCAACTTATAATCATTAAACATTTTAAAATCTAGAATAAATTCATTTAATTACCTCACATCCTGATTGATCCCCATTTGAGGGCTCATCTCTTTTCGGTACTTGGGCCAGGTCGGGGGACCCGCCTTTCAAAAGCCGATGTGTCTAATTGCGACACATGGGTGGACGTGTCATCCCCATAACATAGTATTATATTAATTGTGTTAAATTCACTATGTTGATTAATAAATAGAGGAAATTCACTCGATTATTATTTAAATTCAAGACTTTAAAAATATACGCAATCCACATACTAGAAAATTGGAGCTAGATTTTAGGGCATTTGAAAATACCTCCCTGATTTTTTATTCTTTACGAGGATGCCACTCGAATGATAGTTATAGTGGTATTTTTGTAATATTTTAATGGCAATAACGGTTCAAGTAGTGGTAAATTTGCAATTATTCCTAGATTTTAATATACGCACCCACATCTAATTATATGTTATTTTAATATACTCCTTAAATCATCTACAATGACAAAATTATGATCTTTCTCTAATTTATATCGATATTAGAGCTCTTGCTCATTCCAAAATTCAACATGAAGGAACAACCACCTAAATTTAAATTTAGAGCAATCTAGCAACTAAATCTAACTAAGAATAAAATGTAGATCATCTCTATACATCTAACAATTACAAAGTTGTAAACTTTTTCTAAAGTATATCTCAATTGCATCTCTAAATCCATAACCATAGAACAAGCACCAACCATCGACTCTAGAGCAATCTACTAAATAAATCTATCTCAAAAATAAATAAAGATCATCTTACTAACATTAGAGCACTTGACTTCTCCAAATCTTGAATCCTGCAAAAATGGCGGCCAGCGACGCTATTCTAGGTGGCTTACGGCGACTCTGTTCTGATCATACTTGGAGGAGAAAGTGGGTGTTTATACTATAGCACTAATTAATACCGGTTGGTATATGAAATTAGCACTGATAGTCGCTATCAGTGTCGGTTCATGTATAGAACCGGTACTGATGTATCAGTACCTGTTCCAACTAAGAACCGACACTGATAGTGACTATCAGTGTCGGTTCTTACCACCTCAGTCATGGTTCGTGCGCGGAAGTTTAAGAACCGGTACTGATATGTCAATAATAACGATTACGTCCGAACCGATAATAATGAGATTTATATATGTGGTGTTCTATAGAAGTGAGAGATAACTGGAAATAGACTGAAACCTACGCAAAATAGCCCTTGTCGAGACGTGCTAGTGTTACTATCTACACAGTCAAAGCGCGTCTCGTAGGTATATATCAGCCACTCGTTCGTCAGCCCGACGATTAGTTAGTCATCGTAATGACTGGTTTAATTAATCATGGGGTAAGTTACTAATTAAATTTTCTTTTTCTGTTTGTGAAGGGGGTAAGTTACTAAGTTACCACGTGTGCTAGCTGATGTGAGAGAGACATCTCCGTGGACCGTCCAGCACTGCATGCTAACTTCTGGTAAGATGAGCACATATATGAACCATGCGTCACTCATGCACACAACAGAAGAAAGGAAGAAAGAAACGGAATAAGATCGATCGATCACACTGACACAGTCATGCTTAATGGAGTATATATCAGTCCTCTTCGATCTTAGAAAAAAGGGTGATACAAAGATGGACATGTGAACCGAACTGTAGAATCACTGCAGACGAATCCCGTTCCTAACGACCATTACGTTCGCGAGAAAGAGGGAGGCGCAAAAGGAAAACGGGATGTCTCTATACCCAGGCTACTGCTACTACCAGTAGCCATGCATCGGAAAATTCTTCTAGAAATAAATTGTTCTACTGCGGACATGAGTCGGCCAGCTTAATTTGCACCTAATCAGAAACGTTCCCTAAAGTCGTAAATTAGTAAAAAGAGATTCTTACATAACTGCATTCCCTACAACAAATTCAGATGAATTTGAAAGCAAAGGTACACTCCAATTTGCGTCCTCTCAAGTTGCAAGTACAAATATAGGTTCAAGAATGTTGATGAGAGTAGGGTGAATAGTCGTCTTATAAATTTTTTAGGAATAAATAGCCTACTTCTTGTTCAATCAACGCTCCTTAAAAATATACAAATAAATGTATAAACTTTAGAGAGACAAAATGAGAAAAAAAAATTCTAAGGTAACATGGCTCCACAGATGAACTATGAATTATAGGCTCTATTCAAGACTATTTCATATATCTTTGAGTATAAAAACTTAAACATGAATGAAGAAGAAAAAAAACAGTTATCAAAAGAAATAACTTACAAATTGATAGTATAAAGATATGGGGATTCAAGACTCTTAAATATATGAGTATATGAACATTTATACCTCTAGCAATAGAAAGAATAATTTTTCAAGGTTGAAAAATCGTAACTCAGAGACAAAAACAAAAATCAACAAGGGAACCACAACCGAAAAAGAAAAACTTGTAAACTTGCAAGGGAATAAATAGAGAGACTAGAAAGATAGGATTCAAGCATATGCAAAAATAAAAACTTTATTATTCAAAGAGGATTATAAAGATTTTTCTCTCAAAAACTCTCACCTATTACATAGGCTAAGTACTCATCTTTTTCTTCTCTAAAACCCTAGCACTAGCCTCTTAAATGGATAGCACAAGGGCTCAAGTGCCTAGTTCAAATTCTCCTATAGCCCTACTCCTCTATTTGTAGGCCTAGAAAATTTGACCTCTAAGTTTCCTAGCTTATTACCAAAATACCTCTCTCTTATAGTACACTTATACCTACCACCAAGGGTATTTTGGTCTATTTCTTGCTTCGTCCATCGAACAGTTGCGACGCCTTCACGACTTAGCTTCGTCTCGACGCAAGCTTCGCGATGGTGTCACATACTCCTTAAATCCCCTACGATTTTGAGACCCAATCGTAAAACCCTTTGCACGCTTCTCAAAACGTGACTCGTCACTTACACTTTAAGCAAGTGCTCTGATATCCACATATACTTCATCTTGCGATCCTGACCGCCGATAAGTCTCTTCCGGTCTCGATCCCTCGGGTCGCCTTATCACTTACATCAGCATTCCTTTCGCTTAACTTTGTCAACACGTCGTCTTCATCCTCTATTTTATGCTTTGCTTAACCTCTACTGTACAACTAGGTTCACCCTTAACTCCTAGCATTCTTGATCGTTTGGTACTAAGTACCTGCTTAGCTCCGATCACCTACCGTCGACCGCCAAGTTGCATCTGTCACCTGGATACCATGAGACAAGTAAACATATTTCTCCAACTTCAACTCCAATTAATTCATAATTAAAATGCTCAAACCAAACTCAAACAATCCAAAACTCAACAAGCCAAATCAACAGCCTTGTTAATCACTCATCACATATAAATTAAAACACATTTCAATTTAGTTTCTCATATATCTGCATGCCCGTTTAGAACTGATTGTTATACGCTTCTACTTGAGTTCGAGATGAACCCGTAAATCAAATGAAAGTTCTTTTTTGTGATTAAAAATCAAATGAAGTTCTGAAAAAATTAAAAACATAGAAGTGTTTGACCAAACATCAAAATACATATGCAAGATGGTAACCAAACAAGTCATAGGACGGACTACTACGATTGAACTATTCCTATTGCTATTGTTAGGCGAGAGGCGGGCGCGCTGATGGCGGGTGATTGGCGGTGGGGGCACACGCGTGGATGGCAGGTGGCGGCGGGCCTGCACGCACACTGACAGTGGGCGACTGGCCATCCACCCGCACCTGGCACGATCCCTTCTCCTGTCCGTAACTACCCTAAGATTTCATGAATAGATTGTTCTGAGAGTGGTTTTGCTCTCAATTGAATACAAATCTTACTTTCTTCTTCTTCATTCAGTTGTAGATTTCTGCATTGCGTCGTGACATACTACAATCCAATCCAAGGTTCTTCAGCCACTGGATCTAACCGTGACTGTAACCCTCTCCATTTCTGAGCTTCCCACTCTGCTTGCCTAGCTAGCTCATCAACAACTATGAAATCCTTCCAACAAAATCCGAAACTTAGTCCAATAGTTTTGGAAACCTATTAGCAACATCTTGCACTATATTTCAAATTTGAACTATTTATATTATAGTTTTTGAAACTTTCAAACTTATTTGTCAAATTTATGATGTTGAAAACTTTTAATATATTTATATTATATTTTTAGCAAATATTATACTTATATATTAGATTCAAAAATTTCTAACGGGCACTTCTACCGATAAAATTCTGACTATCCGTATCCCCGTTTGATTTCACGCAGTCGTTTCGTCCCCTGGCCCTGGCTGCAACTCCCGTTTGCGGCCGCTGGTTGATGCTACGAAGCGCGGCCGCATGCCCGCATACAAGCCGGTGGCTGCGTTACCAGCCCTATTGAGGTATGCTACTCGAATTCCCAGGAAAGGAATTCACCCCAGCTCCAACGAAACCTTTCGTATTAGTATTCACACAGTCCAGCATTGCGACAGCAAAAAATCATGGAAAAATGTTTCTAACCAGAATTGCGTGCGTCACAATTAGGTTACAAGGATTATTACAAGTAGGAAGCAAAACTGAATGGCTTTTATTTGTCACCTGGAAGACGAGCAACGTATAGACGTAACATAAACTACAATGCATGAGAACAGGAGAATTTGAAAGGGGCAGGCAAATCTAAATCAAAACGAAGAAAGAGTATGAAAATAATGCTGCAATCTGTCATTAATGAAGAAAAGGTGCGCAAGACCTGAAGAACCTTGGATTGAGAACAGCATACCTGAAGATCTGCAATCTGTCGTAGGAATTTGGACTGAGAACAGCATATCTGAAGATCTATTGCATCTTCAGCCTCAGTTGGTCACTCCAATAATAAGATAAGGTGGAATGATAAAAATAATCACTACAGCAATCCCTTGTGCCGACAGAATACACAAGCCAACCTATTTGGCTACTCCCACAGAGTATTTGAGCACTATTTATAATACATGAGAAAAATGGCAACAGTTTCCTTTCTGCCAAAATTCGCAGCGAGAATCAAGCCTTTACAACTTTAACCGACATTGAATTATCGATAATAAAATTTACAAACAGAACGGGAGGCATTGGCGATTGTGACTGCGGATGTAACGCACCAGATCATCGTTATTGTTCTTGTGGTAAACAATTGCATCACTCAGCTGCTTGATGGCTTCTCTTTTCTCCTGCACTCTAGCTGCTACCTCTTCTTCTTTCTCTTCCACTGTTTTCTCAAGCTGGGCCATCTTGTCTTCTGCCTCAGCAGCATTTTTCACCATTTCTGAAATCATCTTTTCTTTCTCTCTCAACCTAACAGCCAGCTCATCATTCTCCTTGACAAGTTCCTTCTGTTCATCAAGATGGTCATATAACTTGTTTCTCAGGACCTTAAGCTCTTCACTACATGCAGATGAACGGTTAACAAAGCACACAAAATTCTGACTGAAGAGTGATTCTAGCTCATCCAACTTGTCAGCCAATTTGGAGACCCCTGACTCGGCATGTTCTTTTACTTGCATGAGAATTTCTTCCAGCAATCTGACTCTT
Source organism: Phragmites australis (assembly GCF_958298935.1). Lineage (NCBI taxonomy): Eukaryota > Viridiplantae > Streptophyta > Magnoliopsida > Poales > Poaceae > Phragmites > Phragmites australis. The sequence goes on from NC_084921.1 coordinate 36,425,657, forward strand.
CCCGAAAATTTCTGTACTAGTTGTTCAAGATACCGGATCTCTTCCTGCGATGTCTCCACCGCTGTTGCAAAGCTATCTTCTTTGCATTTACTTTCTGCCTCAGTAACTTTAAGCTTCTGCTTGGCAAGCTGGAGCTGAACTTCAAGGTTTTGGACATGCTTTTGTAGCTTTGTGTTCTCCTCTTCCAAAAGTTGATGTTTGTCTAAAATTTCTGTGTTTTTCTCCTCTAGTTGACCTATCTGCTCAATCTGATTCCCTTTAAGTACCTCGAGCTGGGATGCCCTTGTGGAGACCTCATCATATGCATACTGAAGCCCCTGACAGCTACTAAAAACCGCTCTAAGGCTCTGGTGGAGAACAGCAAGTCCTGTCTCATGATCCGTAATTCTTTGTTTAACTCTATCTTCAAATTCTTCCATAAATAGCATGTTATCTGTGCATGATTCAATCATAATTTTCAGATCATCCTCCACCTTAGTCTTTTGAGAAGACAATAGATTGATTGTCTTCTCTAGATCTTTTGTTTTTGTATTCATGTCATCGATTTGACTTGCCGCTTCATCCTGGGCCTTCCTGAGTTTCTCTTGTAAGTTCGACACTTTCAATATTGCCTCTTCCAATTGCTTGTCCAAGGTGGAATTGTTTTCCAGCTGCACTGAAAGTTCCTCTTTCAGCTGTGCCACCTTATTCTCAAGATGTTTTGTAGTAGCCTCTGACTGCTTTAGTTGTGTTAGTGCTGTATCCTTCTCTTCTTGTGTCGCCTTAATCTCCTTCTGCAGCTCAGCCTTGGCTTGTTCTGATTGCTCAGTCAAGGTCCAGATGTTCTTCTGTAACTCATCATTAGTTTGCTGCAGAGTTGAAATGTTCGCACTCTGCTCTTCTAGCACACTCTCAAAGTTCCTGACAGAAGCCTGAGACGTCTGTAACTCCAATAGAGCTGTGTCCTTTTCTCCATGTAGTTCTGCAATTTCAGCATGCAGACTGCTCCTGACCTCATCCAATTGCTTGTCCAAGCTAGCATTGTTATTTTTCATATCTTCATTAGCTAGATGCAAGATACAGATTTGATCTTTTCCTTGCTCTAACTCAACTCTAAGATTCTTGATAGAAGCCTCGGACTGCTGCAACTCTGAAAGTACTTTGTTCTTCTCATCTTGTAAAGCTAAAATTTCAGCATGGTGACTAACCTTCGCTTCTTCCAATTGCATCTTCAGGTTGGAGTTACTCTTTTGCAGATCTTCATTGGCAAGCTGAAGAATCGAAATTTGTTCTCTTTGCTGCTCTAATTGGCGTTCTAGGGTCTTGATTGAAGCATTTGACTGCTGTAAAATGTTAAGGGCCTCTTCCTTCTCTCCTTGTAGAGCAATGATATCCTCCTGCAGATTAGTTCTACTCTCTTCCAGTTGCGTATGCAAGCTAGAGTTTTTCTCCTGCAGTTCTTCATTAGCTTGTTGGAGAACCGAGGTTTGGTTGTGTAGCTGTTCCAACTCACTTTGAAGACCCTTGAGGTTAGCCTCTGACTGTTGTAACTGAGCAAGTGCTGCACTTTTCTCCTCTTGATGTGTCGTAACCTCATTATACAGATCAGTCTTTGCTGCTTCGAGGTCTTTATTGACTTCCTGAAGATTTGAAATATGTTGGGTTTGCTGTTCTAATTTACTTTCAAGGTTAACAATAGAAGCAATAGTTTCATTCTGTTCTCCTTGTACTTCAATAATCTCATTATGAAGATTGGAATTTGCCAACACCAGGCCTTCATTAGTCTTTTGCATATCTGAAATCTTTTCAAGTTGTTGTTTCAATTCGTTCTCAAGATTCTTCAAAGAAGCCTCTAACTGCTCTATCTCTGACACAGCAGAAATCTTTTCATTCTGTAGCTCTGCAATATTACCATTCAGAACACTTATTTTTGACTCCAGTTCCTTAACACTAGACCGTGCCATCTCCAACTCATCCAAACACTTGGAATGTTCTGATGCTAATCTCTCCTTTTCTTCTGCTGCAGTCCTGCGTTCGTTGTCCAGATTATTCACTAGCTCCTCTTTCTCCACTTTGAGACCATCTATCTCCACCCCTAAATGCCCAAGTTTGCTTTCAGCTATATGTTTTTCTCTGATCAAGGATTCATTTTCAGCTTTGGTTTCCGAGATACTTGCCTTCAGTTGGCAACACTCAATATCTAAATTCTGCAGACGTGCTTTCAGGTAGTCATACTCTGCTGACAGCATCAGGTTATCATTCTTCAGCTTCTGGTTTTCTGCCAACAAGGTATGCACTTCTTTCTCAGCCAGACAAGCCTTCTCAAGTTCGGATGACAGGAGAGTGCATTGGTTCACTGTATCTTTCAGCTGATTGCTCAGATCCTCCCTCTCCTTCTTCAGATCTACAACTGACATACTCAGGTTATCTCTCTCCTTTTCAACAATTTGCTTCTTACTAGACAATGCTTTGATATCATTCTCCATGGATTTTAATCCCTTCAGTGATTCTCCTGCCTCCCTCTCTGCTGTTTCAAACAACGATTTTAAATTTACATTTTCAGATGACAGATTTGCAATCTTTGAACTTAATTCTACTCTTGTAGCTTCTTTATCCTTGATTGTGTTCTCTAATAGCTGCTTCAGATCATATATTTCCTTTGCTTGTTCTTCAGTATTTTGTTTCAACTTCTCAATTTCTACCTCCACACTAGGATCTTCAGAAAGCATATGTTTCCAGCCATTTTCTTCATTTACTGCCACTTTTTGAATAGTAATATCATTGTCTGATATGTCTCCTTCCTGGTCTGAATCAGATGAATCCGAACCAGAAGAACTGTGCCCAACATTTTCTATTTTGCTGATTAGTTGTTTGTAGTGCTTGTGAAGGTATTTATAGTCCTCATGGAAGCCCTTTACAAGGGAAGATAACTTTGATTTCTTGAAGGAATTTCCAGAATCATCTTGTTCATTCTCATCCTGCTCATTCTCCTCTCCTATCATTCGTAAAATGTTCTCCACATTCTCATCGACATCTGAAAAACCAAAATAGCAGCTATTCTTTTCAGACAACGAGTTGCTAGAAATAGAAGAAATACTAATTAAAGCACAAGGCAGGGGTTCATCTAAAAGAACTAAGTTATCGCAATGTCAAAAGCACTAACGGAGAAATACTAAATATATAAGACTTATGCAGGTTTTCTTGGCATTGGAATCACATTGAGTTCATCCAATTAGAATGAACAAGAAAAATCAACAATAGATTACAAGGATATATTCTCTTTATGGTGAACAATTTCATCTATGAAAAAAACTGCACTTTGAAATCCTTGTGCCAACATAATAACTTGTATGAGTAAATATTAGTTGAGAAAAGAATACCCTTTTTGTTCTCCAGAAGATGCTTGGACTTCCTAATTTTGTGTTTCTTTGTCATGTTGGTGCTCTATGTATCCACAAGATTATTGTTTCTATGTGGAAAATCCTTCTCAGACCAAATTGATCATATGCTGCTGCTACTCCTGGTTATAAGCTTTGCTCCTGAACTGGATATGTATGACTGCATATTAAAAAAGGACAATGAATTGGAAAATTATCCCTGGATAATAACTCAAAGAATAGCAAAATTTGTTTGATAAAAAAATAACAAAATACAGATTGTTCAATTAACCAATTAATTAGTTAATAATAAAAAATATTCTCTGCAAAATTTGAAGCCTAAACAAGTATAAGCTAAAGGATCCAAACCCCGGCCGGCTAGGTACAACACAGCCTGAACAAGTATAAACTGGAAAAGGTTGAAGCCTATTTGGAGGGGTATATATAAGCAAGTTAGAAAAAAAAAGAGAATTGGATGTACAACTAGAATTTCAGCATGCACAAACCACAAAGACATCAATTGTATGAAGCTTATATGCAGAATTTGGAGCTTAAAACAGTAGCAGCAGTCGCTATTTTGACCATTATGCCTTTTTACTAAGGTAGAATGGCAACATTAGAAGCATAGATTGTATGTTTTGTACCTAACATGCACTTCAAATGATCTCAGTAACATAATTTATGTTAGGACGTCTTGATTAAACTTATATATAATTGGTTTACCTGGAGGCCTATTATGATGTCATGATCTTTACCAGCATTTCTATAAAAGAAAGGGAAAATATTTCTTCTTCATTTGTATGTTGCGATATATTCATGGATTGTAAGTGATCTATTAATCACATAACTGCAGTGGCTGCTAAAAGTCTAAAGCGTTAATTTTTACCCTCAGCCCTGCAGTCTTTTCAAAATATCAACTATATCCTGAAATTTTTAGTACAATCTGTTTAAGTCATGCTTGAACAATATCTGGGTAAGTGGAAATGTAATTTCAGTGATAGAAAGGGCAGATAAGATGACATGATGGTGAGTTGGTGACCTGGAAGACAAATCGTTTTGTGTACATTTTGCGTTTGGGATGGCAATTATGCTCGACAGAAACACCTTTTATAGACTACCACAGAATGTCCATTAACAGCATTAATGTTTCTTTAAGAATAAGGTACTTGCGTAAGACACTTTGGAAGCTCCTTGCACTGCTCGCATAATCACATATATCTGTTGTGTTATCTTGGTTTTGTCAAAAAGAAGACCGTCTTGATGATGGATTTGCAAAGATTGATGATAAACTAAAGAATTGTCAAATCCTTCAAAAGAGCAGCAGTAAGTAACCACATGAAAATTTATGAAATCTTCTTTACTACTGAAAGTCTGAAATTTCATCTTCCACACCTAAATGGCCATCTCAAAACCAGTCTCACTGAACTAAATTGCAATATCTGGACGAATACATTTTAAAACATTTGATCCGGTTTCGATTTACGGGGTCTCGTAGGTTTCCAAATATACATATACAAACCTCTTGGGCAGCATGAGTTTAGACACATAACTGAAATGCATATGGGTAGGCCATAGTGGACCGTGCTGAGTGTGGAATTCCTCCCAACAGGAGTACAGCATAGTACAATTCTTGGCCTAGCACTAGCGTGCTCTACCTTAGAAAACAGTACGCATATGCGATCTGATTCAGAACATAGCACCGCATAGGATTATGTCTTACGAAGTCATCACGAATAGTAAAAAATTAAACATGCGGTACCCTTAGTGAAGAAATTTCTATCTCTATCTACTACTTTAAAAAATACGCAATGCTCGTCGTTCTAAGACAAGGCAAGCCGTTCTACCTTCCCTACGTCCCACTCCTCTCCCACGCGCCGACAGGTGGGGCCTACACGCCTAGCGCCCGCTCTGCACCCCCCACATGGCAGCCTTCCATCTCGCTCCTCTATTGCTCCCCCTAATTCCGCTCCATCCCCCTGATCTTCCTCCCACCCTATTCCACTCTCTGCCAATCAAGCACGTCAACGTCCAGCAATAGCAATCTGTGCACTGCCGTGTTCCTCCTCCGCCTCGCTGTCCAGGTGCGGCCTCCGTGCTCGTGAAGACGGTCTCCTCTCTCCTGCCCAATGATGGTGCCGGTGAGGTAATGCCACGCGAAGCCCTCCTTCAATCTGAATCGAGCGAATCGAAGCAGGTGATCACGAGATCGAGCGGATCACGTCCTCTCTCCCTCCGGTAGTTCTCTCGTGCTCCCCACGCAACTATCCCCAATCCCACCTCCCCTCCTGGCCTCACCGAGCATGAATCGTCAAGATCGACGGCTTCTCACTGCAGCCAAATTGTCGAGATCGCAGCTTGCGTCGGCAACAGGAAAGGGAAGGGAAAGGAGTTTGGAGAATCGAATCAAGAGAATCAATCCATTGCGCTCCCAAGCAAACAGAAGGCGGCTGGTCCTAACCAATTCAATCGAGTTCTTGTCAACCTCTTCTCGATCCACTCCAATCGAAGCCCTATCCCTAGGACTAAGGATCAAATATGAGTTTTCTATTCGGGAAGCGAAAGACGTCCACCGGTAAATTCCTCGATCCAATCCGGAATTTTCAGCTCAGTCGCTCCAGATTCGGTTCGATTTCTCGGTCTCAAGCTGCAGTAGCTTGTTCCTCAAAGGATTTGCTTGAGATGTCAAGATACCACTCGGGAAAGGTTGGGATTTGTCTTTATTTTTTGTGCTGGGTGAAATCCAAAGGAGGATACCTTGGCGTGTAAACCAATCATCTGGACTTACGCCACACTCTTAGTATGTTGCAGTTGCACTAGCAGTAACTGGATATTAGCTTTTTACGTGTTCAAGCCTTCTGCTTCTTTTAGCTCATGAATAGAATCAACGTGGCATTTACTCATGGAATAAATTCAAGTGAGTATATTTCATTTGCAGATTATTCATCAAGATAGAAATATGCCCCCAGTACAACTTGCACATCCTTTATATTACATTTCTCATTGTGAAACGAACTTGTTGAAAAGGTTTACGTATCATTGACCTTATGGATTATGTTTTTCCCCTTTAATGGTTGTCTCTTTCAGAACTCTTTAGAGAGAACAAGAGAATGTTGGATCGGTCCATTAGGAAAATTGAGCGAGAGAGGCAACGATTGCAAGCCCAGGAGAAAAAGCTCATTACTGAGATCAAGAAAACAGCTAAAGAAGGCCAGATGGTATGAACTCAAAATTATATTCTAATTTTGTTCTTCGCTTGACATATGGCAATGAGGTCAGAGAAAAAAACATTTTTAGAGGAAGGATGTCAATATAGAGTTTAATGATTTAAATATTATAATGTAATTTACAGTTTTACCATGGTGCTCTACCAATTTATGTTAAATTCATTCACTTCATTCCACTGAGCATACTAATTTTTCAGCCGTTGCAATATTCTTAACTTGAAATTGGTCAGCATTCCATATGTATGATCTAATAATCTATTCTTAAACAATAAATAGCTGATGTTGAATACTCCCCAAGTTCATCTGGACACCACACTTATGCTAAAAGTTAGCATAAGTCTTGCAGCGCCTTTTTTTTTCTATTTTCTTGCCAACCCCACATTGAAACATCCATTTCCGATGGATTGGAATATGACGGGCACACTAATGAGAGGTGCTATGTTGTTACATCAATCATTTCCTCTGCATGCAGGTTAGTCCCTCCTTTCTCTTTACACTTCCGGTTGATTCAAGAAGTCCCTTCTTTCTCTTTGACTTACGATTGATTCATTAAGTGTTTTGTTTGTTGAGCAGATTGAAGTTTTAGCTGTTTAACTATGTAGAAGTGCATAGACAATTTCGTTGGAGCAGTTCAGTCCATTGCCAAGGTTGCTTTAGAAAATTGTATAGGATGGTGATTCATTCCTCATTTTGAAGCCAGATCCTAGGCCTGCTCTGCACCATATTAGACCTTAGAACGAGCTGCCTCCTGTACATGAAATTCTTCTCTTATTTTATTTGGATTGCAGAGCTCTATAAAGGTAGTCTAATTACATGTTAATTTGTTGTCCAAGAAAAACTATTTTAGTTAACACGTGACAACTATTTCAGTTAAAATGTGACAAAGTTGTGAAGTAATGTGAAGATGTAGAAACATTGCTTAATGTATAGTTGAAACTTGAGACGATATTATGTTAGTATAAAATTTTGGTTTTCCAACTCACGGGTACTCACCTATAGTAAGAAAACTAATCCAAGAACACAGAAAGAAAACTAATCCAAGAACACAAAATTAACAAGTAACAACCGCTCCGCAAATATATTCACATATCAAGAAAGGGGGGGGGGGGGGGGGGAGACAAAGGATCAAGAAAAAGAAGCGAAGGCTAAGACTACGAACATAGAGAGGTGCTTACGACACTCGCGCCTAATCTTGCATCTCCATCACTCCATGTCAGTTGCCACATCAGAGCGCACGCGCACCACAACGATCTATCCGAGAACGAACACGCACTCGTGCAGAAATTTCTTCACTACCCCCAAGAGGCCAAGAACAAGGGCGTCACAGTAGAACACCCAGATCAAGAGAACACCCAGATATGGAGTGGGTAAATCAAGAAACGTACCGAAACGCTGCCTCCTCCTCCTCTGTAGCCGCCTCCCACAACTTCTTGCCCGAAACAAATCTGGTAAGAAGGGGGGGAAAAGGAAAACAAACCAAGCATGATCAAAGATACAAACCAAGGAAGCAAGCAGAGATAGATACCAGATCAAAGAAGAAGAAACCGAACAAGCGGAGATGGGAATCGAAGCAGAGAAGGGAAGTCACCTCGAGCAAGGATGAATCGCTTTCTCGATGAAGCAAGCAGGCCGCGAAATACCTGCCCAGAGGCTGCTCCAGTAGGCTCTGATAAAACCTGTGGGCAGCGTTAGAAACGCACAGAAGTGAACAACTAGAGCTTTGTCCCTTTGATTGAGGCTTTAGCCGCATCTACCTGAACCTGAGAGCCCTCCGTTTTGGTACCTTATTACGGGAAACGCCACCAAACCCAAACAGCGCTCCCGCCATTGCGAGCGCGAGGCGATATATGGGTACGGCCACCCGGAGGCGGAGGCAAGCCCAGCGTGCAGCCACTGCCATGCGCGGCCCGAGAGGCGGAGCTCCGAGCTGGTGGGGCGTGGGAGCCAGCTAGGCAGAGCGGCAGGGTTTTTGTCTCGTCCGTACGCTGACGCGGCGGTGTTTCTGTCTCCGGGTTCCCGCCTAAAGGCCGGGGACGAGGATCTTCTGCTTCAAAAGGCAGAAACACGAGCCTATTGCCTATAGACCAATAGCAAAAGCAAAAGTGCCACAGTACACCCCTCTCTCTCTCTATATATATATATATACACATCTATTCGCACGTAGAAATAAATGAAAGGATCGGATGAAATAAATGGACGTAAATACGATGCAGGTGGAATAGAAGGATCGGATGCAGAAGTAGTAAATACACTGGAGGTCTTTTAGACAGATTCAGGCCGCACTGAGCGTAACACCATACTCCTGTGCGTATGCTATAAATGCTCTGAGAATGTCTCTCAGAGATGTTGCTGGTTACAAGAATATTTGTCTAGCCTAGAGCTTCGGGCTCCTTGTTCTTCAGTGATCTGAGCTTTCTGTGCTTGTACTGAATCTATGTCTTCTTCCTCGGCTTCCTCTCCTCCAACCTTCTCTTACTTGTCTTCTCCGGGGAGCCCACCCCGCCTTAAATACTCGTCGGGCGGTAGCGTGCCCAGAAATGGAGGGCGCAAGTTCCGAGGCGCCATAAATGGAAAGCAGCCATCATGGGCTGCTACGCGAAGTGACGGGGAGGGTTGAAAACGCGGCCCCGTCCGGTCTGGTTCATCATCATGTCGTTCTGCAACTGGCGCCGCGGAGAGGGCCCACCGGACAGCCACTGAACAGCCCGGCGTGCCCGCTCGGTTTTGTACACCTAACACAGCAAGGCGGCAGGCGGGGCGTCTTGGGCCTCGCGATGTTATCCCGAGGCGCACCGGATGTCCCGCGACGGGACCCGTGCATTAAATATCCCCACGCCTCCCTGCCAGACCGTGGCAGGGACTGACAACGAGCGTGGCAGGAGCAGTTGGAAGTGACAGGCCATGCGCCCTCTTAAATACAGCATTGGGCCTTTCACTGGTTGATACATCACCGCTGGACCTCTGTGGGGGCCACCGGCGAAAGACTTCTGAGGCGGTCGGGGAACCGAGTGCTCGTGGGTCACTGTTCACAGCCCCGAGCACTCTCTCCCGGAACTGACTGTTCAGATCCTCAGGGAACCGAGTGCTCGAAGGCCACTGTTCACTGCCCCGAGCACTCTCTCCCGGAACTAACTTCCTTGGGTCCTCGGGGTACTCGGGTGCTCGGGGACCACTGTTCGCAGCTCCGAGCACCCCCTTCCCGGCACTTGGTTTTTCTGATCGTCGGGGGACTTGAGTGCCCGGAGGCCACTGTTCACAGCCCCAAGCACTCTCTTCCCGACACTTGGTCTTCTCGGGTACTTGGGGACCACTGTTCATGGCCCCGAGCACCCTCTCCCGGGACTTAGTCTTCTCATACCTCGCGGAGATGATCCCCGCGGTAGGGCGTCACGTGGCACACTGCTGACCTGGCCTCAGGACTCGGGGACCCCTGGATCCTGTGTCACCGACATTAGTACTCACTCGATAATGTATTGTCGTAACTAAAGTGTCTACCATGTTGTAACTATGTTATCGTAATTAGAGTATCTATCATATCATAGCTATATTGTTCAACATATTGTAACTTGGTTGTTCCTGAATCATAACTACAACCTAAATTGTAACTGCAGTATAGCACAAAGCATATTGGATGATTTACATGACGTAACTCCATTACATCCTAAAACTTCATCAAAATATTGCCTTCAAAGACCTTATTTTATTAAGCATATTTTTTCAACAATATGCTTCAAACGAATTGAAAATTGGATATGTGGTTCTAGTAATATCAACAATTGGAATCAACAAAAAATTTGCTGCATACAATCTTGTTTAGTGGGTGGAATGATGAGTGGTGTGGCACAAGTTTGTTGGCTAGCTCCTTTGTTTTGTGCATATTAGAGGTGGAAAAGGAGTGCAAGTGCATGCACCTTGGCTTATACGCAGCTTGAGTGTGATATATATATATATATATATATATATATATATATATATATATATATATATATATATATATATATATATATTCTTGATCTTCTAATTTCTTTATTCTTCATATATTGGTATTAGAGTATGGTCATCATTGAAAAATTAAAATATTTGAATTTTAGAAGTTAGTACTGGAAAAATTATCAATACAAAGGATAATATTAATATTAGATACATATTCAATCCTTTGAAAAATATAGTTGGCATTCTTCTCATAGCCAATTAAATCTAATTATTGATTTATTGCAAAAAAAAATATATAACTTGGGGTAAAAGATAAGACAATTTAGACTTAAATTAGAAAGGTTATACAAAGAACACAATCAGTTAGAAGAAAAATATTTCCCTTATAAATAACAAAATAAATTTATCCTTACAAATCTTAGGAGAAAATAAGACCATGATTCAGATTTGACTAAAATTAATACTAAAGAAAGTAGCAAAGAGATTGTATTAGCCTTGTCTGGAATAATTGTATCCACTAAGACTATAAACTCACAAAGATGGGTATATCTAAAAGTTTTGTCAAAAGAGACAAAACACTCCAATTAGTAATCTAATATGCAAGACCCTTAATTTTAATTGATAGGCTGAAAGGTAAGAGAGATGACATCTATAACCTAGAAGAAGTCGTAGATTTAGAAAGAGAACTTAAAAGATATTAGAATGATACTTTAAAAAAAATAAAGCCTCAACAGTTCTATCAAATGAGTATGTTTAAAAGTAAAAATAGATTATACAGGATATCTAAAGAAGTAGAATTAAGTGTTTTGACACAACTAAATAGAATTAAGAGTTGTAAGTAAGCAATTTGAAAATGATCTAAATATTCAAGTTATAAATATATTCATCAAGGAATGTATATCATAGGAATTAAGGGTATGGCAAGGAATAAATTAGGAACAAATGTTCTAATAACATTATTAGATAAAAGATGAGATACAATAAATAAAGTTGTATTAGGATTCTTAGAAGGTGATATGATAGATTAATAACTTACCTAGCTCCAGACTTGATGATGCCTATAAATGAATTTATAGAAAAAATGAACTTTGATTTTTAGTCCAAAGGATACGAAGAATTCAAAGGAACAAATTTATTAGTAAGCATATAATTCATAGGAAGATTGACTAATAGAAGTAGAACTAGGAAGTGAATGTGAACGATGTAATTGAAAGCATGCAATCAAAGTCCTTTAAAGATAGACTCTGAAGAAAGAGTAAGAGAAGAGTGGAATATAAGCGAGTTAATAGAAAATAAAACTTTAAAACAACCTAAAAATTATATAAATTACCAAAATAATAAAGAAGATACTAGTATTAATTTCATAAACTATAAGTCAAGAGCTTTGGATGATTTAGACTATGTTATATTAGAACAATATATTAAATATAATAGGTGGTATAGTATATCAGAATTTATGAAAAAATCAGATTTAGAAACCAAAATAAATTATTATAAGGAAAAATAAAATAAATATCTGTATAATATAATAACACTATGAAAAGTGTATGGCCTATGCTAAAAGATAAAAAAACTTAGAAATAGAGAATGATCGAGGTTAAGATAGTTAAAAAAAGAAAGATAAGGAGTTAATTTCAGGAAGTCCAGAAGTTAAGAAAGATATAAATAAACTTACTGAAGAAAGATAGAATATGCCGATAATAAAGATAAGCAAATAGTTAATAGTAAAATTACAAGTGAAGATGAGTAGTGGGATATAAACGATAAAATATTACTAGAAAGTTATGAAGAGGAAGATGAATTAATTAATAAAATATAAAATGAAGTTGACACTTATGATGCTTCGGAGCAATATAATGATTTTGTAGACTCCTTAGATAATGTAGGATTGTAAAATTTAGAAAATACAATGGAAACAATGGAAGTAGACATAGGAAAAGGAAAAATGAGAAAATATGGTGAAAGTTTGGTACAAAGTGAAGGAAAAATGGAGAGACCATCTACAGTATCAGGAAAATGGTCTTAAGAGAAATAAGACTATCCATATAATTATATCCCGGTGCAATATACATACATGTGTTCTAAGAGAAGAGAATTTGAAAAGACTATAAATTTTAAAAATCATAAGAGTGACGGTGCAATACTAAATCTAGCTGCACATGATCCAATTGATTGGTCAAATATCATAAGCATATGGAAATATTTGATAGTTTAGAAATATATACAAAATCAACATAATATTGAAAATAAAGTAGAAGACATGATACCTTATTTAGAAACTTTTTTAGGAGAGCCAGCGAAGGTTTTATAGGAGCAATAGGTAAAAAATAACTCTAACCTTTATAAAGAGTTAAAAAGGGCATGTAGCAATCCAAATAATTTTACAAATATAATATCAAACATTATAATAGCAGAAGATCCAAAATTAAGTTATTCTACATTACAAATGAAAGGCTAAGAGATATAGAGAAGTTAACATTAACAAGCTAGAAAGGAATAAAAGAATTTTCACAACATTATTTATATAATGGCACTACCACAAAGCAAGGTTATAACAAGAGAGTAGTTGAATGTTATTTTAATAAATAACCTGATCTCTTAGAAAGTATGATCTTTGAAGAGTATAAAAAAGAAATTGAAGGGGCAATCATCAATATATCTCAAGTCATAACTTTCGTATTCAAACAACTAAAGAAAATATGCGCAAATATAGAAGCAAAAAGATCCATAAAACACTTGAATTATAATTTTTTACAATAAAATAGTCAAAATACCATTAACCTATGGAGAAGAAAGACCCAAGAATAAAAAAATATCATAGACCCCAACGAAAGGGTAATACTAATTACAAAACTAAGAAAAGATATTTTCTAATAAGAGCAGATAATAAAGCTGCATTTTTACGTAAAGGGAATGTAAGACGTTAGAATGCTAGAAAAATATATGATAAAACATGCAGATGCTTCATACGTAATTCACCTGACCACCTAAGTAGGAATAATCCTAATAACAATCAGAAAAGGTATCTAGCAAATATGAAGAACAAGAAAGAGTTTTAATAATAGATAGTGTAAATGAAAATATATTAGTATGCGATGATGAAATTGAAGATGATGAATCAATATATTCAATCATAGAAACTAATGAGATTAAAAACAATGAAACTGGCTATGAGTCAAGTAATGATGAAATGGATTTAGTAGATAAATTATCGGGATTAACACTATGGATCAAACAAGTTGTGATCATGATTGGATTAGAGGAAAGGAGCATTATAACATAAAATTTGTTTTTTTGTATATACTACCAAAGTCAAGAAAATAGAGCTACATGTAGTTTGTCTAAAATAAATATGCTCTGAATGTTTGAAAGCAAAGAAGCAAAGATGAAGAAAAGAGATAGATCTAGAACCAGATAAAAAAATATAAATAATTTGTAAGATGTCCCAAAATAGAACATACAGTAGATGATGATACAGCAGAAATATTGACTGATATGTCAAGAATAAGAAAGATCTATAATCAGTTAGCACACAATATTGAGCTATTTATAAATGGCATAAAATACATAATAGATAAAATTACAATACGAGGCCTATCTATTATAAATGATGATATGATAATTAGATTAAGATTTTTACCACATTTATTACAAACCAAAATCATATATAAACAAGGTTTTACATTTATTCCACACCAAGATAATGTTCCATACATCTCAGAAGTATGAAGTGTGGTGGATCATAATAAATTGCCAATCTAGATCTTGAATGTAGGATAGACAATGAACTCCCTGAAAAACATAAAGAAAATGAGCTTAATACAAGCATAGAAAAATACTACATAGAATTTTTTTTTAGAATGCATAGGGTTACAATCATTTGCACCAAATTGGTACAAAGATATAAAATCTAATAATGATATAGAGAAGATTGTACAAAGATTATAGTATATCCAAATAATTGAAGAAATATCAATGAAAACTGGGATAAGAACTCTATTGTATGTAAAATAAACATAATAAATCCATATTATATAATTAAAATATATCCTATAGAAGCCACTCCAAAGGATATAGAAGAGTTTAAAATACATATTGAAGAGTTATTAAAATTAGGGGCAATAAGAGAAAGTAGAAGTCTACATAGATCAGCAACATTTGTAGTAAGAAATTATTCTGAAATAGTAAGGAGTAAATTAATGATGATGATAAATTACAAAATATTAAATGATAATATTGTGGATGATGCAAATAATATTCTAAATAAACATGAATGGATTAATAGCATAAATTTCAAATTTTGATTTGAAAACTGGATTTTGGCAAGTTAAGATGGTAGAAGAATCTATAGAATGGATAGTATCCACATGTCCTAAGGATATTTTGAATGGCTTGTAATGCCTTTAGGCTTAAAAAATGTACTGCATTATTTAAGAGATAAATAAAAGATATTTTTAATGAAAACCAAGATTTTATATTAGTCTACATAGATGATTTGTTAATATTTTCAAAAATTTATAAAGAACGTATTGCTCACCTTGAAATACTTTTTAGAAAAGTAGAACAAAACGGGTTGATATTATCTAAAAAGAAAATTGATTTTTTTTAAAAAAATTCTTAGACATGAGATAGAAGAAGGTAAAATATATCTACAAGAGCACATTGCAAAGAAAATCTTACAATTCTCTGATGTCATGAATGACAACAAAGTTCTACAACAATTTTTAGGAATCGTAAATTATGCAAGAAACTATATAGATAATCTGGCTAAGTTTGTTGGGCAATTATATGCAAAATTAAGAAAGAATGGTAAAAGTACTTTAACTTTGAAAACATAAAATTAGTAAAATTAATAAAAGAAAAATTTAATGATTTAAAACCATTAGAATTACCCTTAGATATAATTATTTTATTATCAAAACTGATGCTTTTAAAGAAGGATGTGGCACTATATTAAAGCAAAAATCTAATAAATATTCCCCAAAAATAGAAGAAAAAAATATGTAGATATGCTTAATGAAGTTATAAGCTAAAAACTGTAAATAATATTGATCGAGAAATTTCGGCAATAATATATGCAATAAACTCTTTTTTAGATGAATTTACGGTTAGAACAGAATGTAAAGCTATATGTAGATGTTATAATCAAATCAATAGTAAGAAGAGTTCTACTAAAAGATGGGTTTTATTCGATGACATTTTTACTTGAAATGGGTATAAAGTTATTTTTGAACATATAAAAGGAATGATTATAAGTTGTCTGACCTATTTTCTTGTTCATCTACTTTGCAGGTATGAAGAGATCAATGAATTTTAGCGGGGTTGAATCATTCAACTTTGGAACTGAAAATAAGTTCATAATATTCCCACCAAATTTATATAAATTTAAACCAAATGATCATATAGTCATAGATGAAGTACAAGAATGCATACTAGATAATTTTTGTTCCAATATAACAATAAATGAGAAGAAAGGGGATATATGATATCAATATTAAATAGTCTTGCTGAATATTTTCACATGATAAATGAACTACTACCTACATCAGAGAATCATGAGTAATAGAGTATAAACCTATATATGTTGTATTTGATGGCAAGGTGACATGCATATATACATCATTTGAAGAAATAATTGCCCAAAAGATGCAAAATTGGTAGGAGGAATGTCATGGAACAATATGCAAATATCAATGAAGCATTAAATCAAGCCTAAAATTTTTTAGAGTATATTATTACATAGAACCAGCTGCTAAAGATTATATTCAAAAGAGTAAAGAATATAAAAAATCCAACAACAACATCTTGTATAACTATAAAGGAATAAGAGTCTTCAAAAAAGACCACATATAAAGAATGTTTAATGAAAGATATGGATCCTTTGGATAGATCATATATAGACCGGAAAGCAGAAGAGAAGACACTAGGCACCAGCCATCAAGCTAGCATCCTCTAGAGAAGAGCGAAAGCATCCATAGCACTCACTCTCACACCTCTAGTATTAGTTCACCTTGTAAAATAGTCTATATTGAATGAAGGAATTATGCCACTATCGTTGTAAGGTAATCCTTCGTCTGAGTGTAAGTGTCGGGGGTCCCCAAAAGGAAAAACTATTTGTACGTTATGCTTATAGAAATGAAGTTATATTTGAGGTTATATTGTCTTTGAAAATCCATTGGTCTTCTAGTTTGTTTATATGTGACGAGTCTTTATGCTACGTACGCTATAGGAGAAATCTCTTCAGTAGTTCTCATATAATCTCTGTATCTGGCATAATCATAATAGGGTGAGGGGAGAACTTGTATCCGTAGAGAAGTGTTCCTTTTGGGTGAAACTGCACGGGGGTAATGATAAAAACTTATCACGTATGTTTATAACTAGGGATATCTATCCAGTAGTTATGTAGTTTTTGTGATAATTTGGTGCAAAAAAAGATGTGGTTTTTGTGAAAGGGAAACAAAAGTTTGTGTGTTAAAAAAATAGACGGTGTCAAGGAGTGTGAATATGCTACGTGGATCTTCACTGTTAGGACTGTTCTATCCAGTAATTGTGTGGTTTTTGTGATAATTTGGTAAAAAAAAAAAGATGTGATTTTTGTGAAAGGGAAACAAAAGTTTGTGTATCCATAAAAAAATATTAGTGGCCTTGTGATAGTTTACCTTTAAAAGATGTGGCTTGGTGGTATTTAATCCTAGGAAATGGCGATAAAATAGGAGTCTCAATGGTAGAATCTTCTAGACATGTGATTTTTTTCTATGTTTAAATATGAACTAAACAGTTGATCATAAAATTCTACCTTTCCAAACAAACCTCGCTCCTATGAAGATCCTTCGATCCAGAAGGTGGTCATCGATATTTTTTGGGGGTGGGGTGAATCAAGTGCTGTGCAGAATTTGTGCTACACTACTCCTTTATACAGATAATCATTGTCCACGCTTGTGGTGACGAGGACAGCCTGCTTCATTTTCGTACTCTGCTTTTGTTCTTGTTGTCTCCTCCAAGAGGAATCTTTTGGGGGTTCAGTTCCGTGGACTCCATGGAAGAATTGCTATCAGTTCGTTACTTCGTTACGATTAGTCATTTGATGCAATGACAAAACGCTTAACGAAGATTATTAACGGATCAAGCGCATATCTTTACTACTTAAAAATAGTGGTTCCTGTTCTGTTCAGATATATTCTATTTTTAGTATTTTTGGTGTCTACGCTCCGCTCCTACACATAGGCCCATGTCTCACTGCCACATACTCTTACGTGAGCCCACCTCCCGTATATGCTCTAGCGTTCTTCCATGTGGACCTACTTGCCGCGCGCTCTCGTCCGCACTCCTACCGCAGCCACATTCACTCTTAGGCCTACTTTCTATGCGCAGCCACGTTACTTACAAAATAAGTGCACGTAACTAGTCAACATCAATATCTGGAGCCTGGTGACGAATGGGTACACGGAAGAAAGCGTAAGTAGTAGTTAGAAACAATGGCATAGTCTGACAGTAATAACACTCTGCAACCGCAAAACGCGATGCAACTGATGCGGACAGCGGAAATGGTTACAACGACCAATTTCCGAGAGCAATTGAACCAAGACGTCCCTTCTAAGCCTATAAAATGCCCGTGAAAAATGTCGTTTAGAGACTTCTAAGCGTAGGAACTATACGTGCAAGAATCTGTAGGAAGCCCGGAGAATCAATGGACCTTCAAGCGACATAAACCAAGTGTATGCGAAAGTTGAGATGCTCTCTCTCTCTCTCTCTCTCTCTCTCTCTCTCTCTCTCTCTCTCTCTCTCTCTCTCTCTGAGCTGACAAATTGCTGCTTGGGAACAGAACTGATTCTTTGGCCGGTGGAAGACGAACTATAAAATCGACGTAGATCCACACCGGATGGGATCCAACGTAACTCGAGTTCAGATCTCGCCGGCCGTTTCTCATCGGACTGGGCAGGGGCGGCGAACGACCTGCAACGGAACGTCGACCATGTGACCGCGACCTGCCGGCCCCGCTGCTTTTGTACGGCGGTGCAAGAGAAGACAAACCAACGAACGTGTTCTGCACTGGATGCATCCATCGGTGCCATGTGCAGATACGCGCTAGAGGAGCATGGATTAGCTGTTCCTGCACCTAGTTGTCTCCGACTCCGATCCATATGCGTCTTTATACTCTCCGCAGAGAATGGTATGACGGTCTATGTGTTAACGATCCACGCATTGGGATGATCAGAAAGTCAGAAACACCCCCAAACTCTCCACCAGAGCCGGAGCATGTTCTAGTGATCGGTTCCCGTTCCTATTTGATGTGGGTACGGGCGATGTGTAGAGCTGGCCAAATGGAATTCCGACCAATTTCAAGTTAAAAATATTGTAACAGCTGAAAAATTAACAGGCCAAAGTCGGCCTATAGTGCCTACCCTGTCACGAGTCAACACGGCACAATCTTATATGGGTCGTGGCTAAATCGAATGCTCGCCACACGGATCGACATAACACGGATCACAAGGCTAACCAGGCCAAATTGTGTCGTGCTTAATGGGTTGGGCTGTTACCGTGCCTGAGCCGTGTCCAGGCCGGGATGCCCATTTGGCATGCTATAATGTGTGACGTGGAGGGTTAATGACTTGCGATGCTCGCATTAGGGCATAAGGATAAATTTGTCGTCTAGTGAAAATTACCAATCCCCTCGCTAGGACGAAGCTAGAGCTAAGATGACGAGATGCGTCACTTGTGGAATCAAACAGCAACGAACAACGGCAAATATCAGGCATTCAAGGCCTCATGGGTAATTGCCATCTTTTTCTTGACACGACAAGAAAAGAATCAAAGAACGGGTCCAGCCCAAGAAGCGTAAGCCCAGCCCAGGTATTGTCCGGCATCAATTCGGATGAAGATGGTTAGACACAACCTGATGCTCAAGACATCCATTCCCAATGTGCAATTGGATCGATTTGTTCATGGAAACTTCATCCCTTTCTTCCCACAGTAAAAGGCCAGCTAACACATTATCGGCAATCAATTTGGTTCGATCACCACATGTCCATGTTTCACCAGTAGCATGAATTCGTGAGAGTGAGAATCCATCGAGGAAAGGAAGGATCACACTACTCCCAATGTATAATATCGGGATGCTATATTCAAGATTGTCACATCACATAGAGGATAGGATAATAAATTGATGTGTTTATATATATATATATAAACAACTCTTCTATTGCATAGGATCATATTGTTGCTTTCTAGGCTCCTCAAAGCAATTACTTATTCTTATTTCATATATTATGGGCAATTAAGTTATATAATAATACAACATAATGCATCTATACACACTTTCCTAGTTTTGGATTTTGTGTCGAAGCGTTATGTTGTACTCCCTTTGTCCTGGTATATAAGGCATTTTAGTTTTTTCTGTTGTCCCACGATACAAGGCGCTCCAACAATTTGCAGTGTTTTCTCCCCAGGATGCCCCCACCATCTGCATGCATGGCTATTTTTAGACCTGGCCAAATAGGCCACCCGTCCCAGCACGACCCGGTCCCGTTTAGACACAGTTTGGTTTGGCCCGTTAGCCAAGCGAGTCATATCGTGCCGACTCACATGCTGAGCCTTTAGCCCAGGCACAACCTACTTAAGATTGGGCCATGCTGTGTCAGCCGGTGTCACACGGGGCATGGTGACGGCACGACATGGCAGGGCATTGACAGAGCGGGGCATGGTAGGGTTGGATGACGGTAGGGTACAGCGGCAACGGGATGAGGCGGTGTGGGGAGGCGCAGGGCAATGGTGGGGCGGGGCAGGGCATGACGACTGGTGATGGGTAGGGCGGTGTAGCCCAATCGGGCCGTGCCTACAGTAGTAGGTCTTATGCGGCCTAGTAGGCACGGCCTAGTTCGCCAACTTTAGCTATTTTAAAATGGCATGCGATGCTAGGGAGATGAGCACCACATGAGCGACACTTGGTTTGCTTCTTCCCGTGATGTTTGGTTTGATGCTAGGAGGAATGGCAACACGGTGCCATGTGCATGTTCTTGAGTGCGTCAAAGTCCATGTGAATGTTCTTGATCTCGATGACGGTAACAAGAAGCAGCAACACGGGCTCACCGAAGTTGACAACGGCGATAAGCAGCAGAAGCATGGGCTCACCGATGTCAATGACGATGACAAGAAGTAGAACCGCAGGCTCACCGAAGTCAACAATGGCGATATGCAGCAGAAGTGAGGGCTCGCCGAACTTGGCGACGGTGACAAGAAGCTGAAGCGTGCGCTCGCCGAACTCGACGACGATGACAGGAATAAAAAAATGCATGCTTGCAGGGCTCGACGACGGCGACGACACCAATGATAGTGACCGCAAGCAGAAGCGCATGCACGACTACGACTACAGCCTCCTAGCTGGGCTTGACGATGTCGACAACAGCGACCGCAAGTAGAAGCGCGTGCTTGACTATGACTATAGCTTCCTTGCTAGCAACGATGCCACCAACAAACCGATGTGCACGAAAATGACGAAGAGCCTGTGTTCTCGCTGCTATCTCATCCATAGCAAAGACAAGATCCCGCCCAAGAGGCGCAAATGCAAGACTTTGCGTTCTTGATGTGGTCTCATCCACAGAGAATACATGGTTACAGTTTGGATCTACTGCCTCGACGAGTTCAATTACAATGTATTCTTACCAGGGATCAACAAGGTACACGATGTCGCTGCAGAGGACACCATCGCCAAGAACGATGATGAATCTAGCTAGGGGAAGACAAACAATACAAGTGCACTTAGAAATTAAGAGCTCCATGCATGGTTCAATTGCATTTGCAAGAATAGAATCTAATTGATGTATTCAATTGATTCGTTCACAATGTCTAGCTCACATTGCAACCTAACAGGAAGAACACCATTCCTCTCTAGTGATTGCTTCTTCAAGTGTGGGATTGCATAGTGTTTCCCTCCTTTTTGACATAAAATTTCTCGTACGCATGATTGATGGGTAAGGAAAATACGGTTACTCCTATCAATTGGATACTCGTTAAAAGCATGGATTACCTTTGCAATAATGTCTTCATGATACTTGGCGATGACTTTTGAAACATGGATTGAATGGCCGCAAAGAAACCAAGATCTAAGACATTGAGATCGGGAAAGTTGGTGGTTGGCACATCAACCTTATGTCAAAACCATCTTTAGTTGCCGCACGACAAAACTCGTCATCATCGATTGTAATGTGTGTCTTAGTATTGTCCTGCTAGATGAATATAGGGGTACCAAATTCCTCTGTTGGCCATTTCTCCTTGATCGCACGTAAAACCTTGCTTTGTAACTGATGCCATTACCTTCATTACCAAGGTACCGGCAGGCCTGTTCACATTACTTCTCTTTGTCGGCTCTATGAAAGTGAAAGCAAATATGCCTATATTTCCTAAGAATGTAACATTGTCATCCCCATCAATCCTAGGCCTCACAATTGCCACGAGGAACATCACCTTCTCTATGAAATTCTTGCTTTGTGTAGTTCTTTCCATTTTGTCCTCATTTGGTGCCAAGTAGTAGTTCTAACACTCCTCGTGTAATAGAACCACTTCTTATCTATGTACACGATGTTGCACATTCCCCCAAAAGTGAGTTCATGCGGCAAGCTAATGTTGTCTATCATTGAGAGGCAAAAATTAACTCATGTTCTCTTATTATCTTAGGTTAATGTAAATTTTATGTCATTCGTGTGCTACCTAAACTTCCCTTCTTTCATCTACCCAAACAACATGCTCTTCAACATACTCAAAGCACCGGCTAGATCTTGGAGAGTAGTTCATTCCCTCAAAGGAACTTTTTTTGTCTTCTTGAGACCAGTTCTTTGCCTTCTTGCTCAAGGCTACGTACACCCCACCATCCTGCTTTCCATTGTGCCATATACGTTGAACAACTCTCAAATGCATGCCCGTTTCAATAGAAACAACCTTCATCACACCACACTTCAAAATGCCAAAAGATGTTCTCTCTAAAAGCATGGCATATATGGCTCTGCGTTGATGGTGGGGAAACGGGCGGGAACCCACTTCCGCATCAAAAGAGACAAGTTTGATTGTAATTTGAATTTAACATAGATGGAAATAAATAGAAATCAGGTATTGTGAGTACATTACTTCTTGAATTCATACATTTACATAGAAACTCAATTAATTACATCTCCGTAGAGAAAACCCCGAATTAAAAATTCCAACATGAAGACATAAAAGGAAGATTACAACATATGGCTTTTACAAAACAAGAAAAGAAAAGAAAAGTCTTTAGTCTTGTAGTTGTGGGTGGATGCTTGTCGAAGAGTTTATCTTTGTATATCTTTTTGTTTCAAACTTGACATGGGATTCATGTTTCCTTTAGAATCCATGCACACAACATGTTTGGTATCTGTTGATACTTTACATTGATGATGTCTACTAGCACTTATAGCAAGCATGAATGTTGATTGCCTGCACGTAGTGTAACCACATCAAAGTGGCTTCTTAAATACCTATTTCAGTATGAGAAACCAAGTTTAAATGTGTCTTGATTTATTTGTGATGAGTGATTGATATTAGTATTTATTTGATTTGATGACCTTTAGTTTTGCATGAATTTTGATGTGATTTGAATTGATTTGGGATTTCATTTGAGCATATTGATTATGGACTAACTGAAATTGGAGTTAGAGATATGTGTTTGCTTGTCTCATGGTGTGTAGGTGATGGATGCAATTTGACGATCAATAGTGGGATGATCAGGACCAAGTGGAGTGCTTGGTGCCGGATGATCTAGGAGACCAGGCAGAGTCAAGGGTGATCCTAGCTTAACATGTGGAGGTCAAGCAAAGCATGAAAGACGAATGCAAATGGCGTGTTGATAAAGTCAAACGAAGGAGGTGCCGATGCAAGTGACAAGGCGGCCCAAAGGATCGGGAGTGAGAGAGACTTTTCGACGGTCAGGACCGCAAGACGGAATACAGGCGTCGACATCGGAGTGCTTGTTTGAGGTGTAAGCAAGTGGGGAGTCACGCTTTGAGAAGCATGCTAGGATTTCGCAGTTTGGCCTCAAAATCGTGGAAGGACTGGAGGAGTATGTGGCACCATCACGAATCTTGCATCGAGGTGAAGCTAAGTCATGAAGGCACCGCGACTGTCCATGAATCGAAAAGAAAATAGAATAAAATATTCTCGAAGGTAGGTAGGAGTGTACTATAAGAGAAGAGTATTTTGGTAACAAGTTAGGAAATTTAGAGATCATGTTTTCTAAGCCTATAAATAGAGGGGTAGAATTATGAGAGAGTTTGAATTAGCTATTTTGAACCCCTTATACTATCCATGTGAGAGCCTTGTACTAGAGTTTTAGAGGAGAGAAAGAATAATGCTTAACATATATATTAGGTGAGAGCTTTGTGAGAAGAACCTTTATATCTACCTAAAATAGGATGACCTCTGCTGCAATGAAGTTTATTTTTCTTCATGTTATTGTTCTCACCTCACTCTAGTTTCACTCTATTGGTTCCCTTGCAAATTTGCAAGTTTTCGATTTTCGGATTTGATTTTGATTTTGATTTTTGGGCTGAAATTTCAGCACCTTGTGAGATCATTCTTCTTGTTGCTAGAGGCATAAAATTCACGTACACACGCTTATGTGATGGGGTCTTAAATTCTCTTACCTCTAGACAATCAACTTGGAGAGTTTTGTTGCTCGGTGTTCATCTTTTCTTGTTTATTTACAAGTTGTGATCTTTTGAGTGCTAAGATACATTGATGGATCTTAAATAGAACCTATGGTTCATATACCATCTTTGAAGTCATATTGCCTCAATTTTCTCTTGTTATAATTTCTCTCTATTTTTGATTTTGCTTGATGTTTGGGGTGCGTTGGATGATCCAAATAGGAAAAGACCATCGATTTCGTAAGAAATTTGTTAAGGTGCCTATTCACCCCCTCTAGTCGCTAATCACGTTACTACAACTAGTATCAGAGATGGTTTGATCACTTATTGAACTTTATCGTCTTTGTGATCTGTAGGCGATAATGGAGAGAAGTGGGAAGAATCCTCTATGTGATGGTCGGGATTTTTCGTATTGGAAGGTGCACATGGAGGCTTATCTTTTAAGCTAAGGAAGTGAAATTTAAGAAATAGTTGATTTCAACTATGTGATTCCTACTGTTCGCACGACTTAGATTCAAATCGAGCAGTATGAGGCCAACAACAAGGTCAAAAATATTTTGTCACAAGTCTGAGTCAGATGAGTTTGATAGGGTCCAGCACCTTCGTTATGCCTGGGAGATCTGGTCTACTTTGAGTGTCTTTCATGAAAGCACTAATCAAATTAAGGCTAGACACCAAAGCACATACAACCAATAATATCAAAAGTTTGTGCAAGGTCCAGAGTCTTTGGATGCGATGTTTGCTCGCTTTGATGGGATCGTTAGCAATCTTTGATCCACTGGTGTTCTGCCCTATTCTAATCACAAGAGAGCGATTAAGCTTCTCTATGCTCTTGGCCATAGCATATGGGAAGTGAAGATCTCAAGTATTGAATAGTCACCAAGTTATGACACATTGACTTGTGATGAACTCTTTAGCGAGCTCAAGTCCACCAAGATAGCCAAGGCGGCTCGGATATGTCTTGAAACTCCTGTCTCAGAACATGGCATTGGATTCCGGATCGAATAGTGGCAATCAGGCTGGAGCTAGCTTCTCTTGTATTAACACTTCATCGAGTGGTTTTGTTTTGTCTTCTTTGGTTTCTATCACAGAGGAGCACATAGACACTTTGGATGATGAGGACCTTGATCTCATTGTGAATAAGTTCATCCGGTTCTACAACAATCGTCGAGACCAGAGGAGGGGCGATTCTCGTGCCTGCTTTGAATGTGGTGATACCACCCACTTCAAGGCGGACTGCCCCAAGCTCAAGAAGAGGGAAGACCGTGACCACCACCACAAATAAGCACAAGATGTGGAACAAGAATCCCTTCTTCAAGAAGAACCGTGATAAGATGGCAAAGAAAGCGGCCAAGACGGCTTCTAGGGCGTTCATGGCTGCTCTCAGCGACATCGACACATCTTCTAGCGAGGAGCAGAGTTCAGAGGAGGAGGAACTGCAGGTGAAGGACAAGAATAAGAAGAACAAGGACTTCACCAGCCTCTGCTTCATGGCGGATAAAAACAACGATAGCAACCCCAAGCTTGATCCCTTTGAGGTATTACCTTTATACGATCAGTTTTTTTATCTAAGTTGATACCTTGAATGATACTCTTATTAGCCATGATAGGTTACTTAAGAAAGCTGTGCGTGAGTTGAATAAGTATAGGCCTAAGTACGAGTCTGTTTCTTATGAGCATGTATTGCTTAGGTCTAGGTTTGATGATGAGGAATGTGAGAGTTGTTTGTTGGTTATGACTAAACTTGCCGAGTTTCAAAATGTGCATGCTCAAGTCGTCAGTTGGCTTGAGAATGCCGAGAAGAAGATCCTTGAGGGGGAGTCTAGGTGTAGTCTCTTAGGTGATTGCAAGAATTATCCTTTGTTTGTAAAGGGTGTTGAACTAAAAGACAAGCGCCTTAAAGAGCTAAAATCTAGATTAACGAGTGTTGGGTGTTCAAAGGATGCGTAGTTGAACTGTTGCCCTTGTATGGTCTTTCAGGACAAGCTCAGCTGGGTTAGAGGGCAAGTTCAGAAACTCTTGGATGAGAATGAGTATATCTTTTCTCTAGTGGAGAAGTACTTAGTGGACAAGGAAAAAACGAATTTGATCTCTTAGGTTGTGATTTGAGAGGGTTGCTTACAATAAGGATAGTAAGACTGTGTTCACCACACCTACTATCCTAGAATCTGAGAAGTCTAAAATCAATGTCACACCATAATCCATTAAGAAGAAACCCCCACCACAGCCTACCAAGAAGAATCCAGCACCACAACCCAAGAAAACTCCATAACCTAAGGTGAGATAAGAAGAGGGTCACCTTGTTCGGTTTTACTTCCATCGTAGGAGAGATAAGCAGCATGAGTGGGAGTGGAGTACCCGGGACATGTACCGCCTCTCTATTTGTGTACATGAGCCTTTTTCTCACTCTCGCCCACGAGTCTTAGACGCTCATCAATTCTCTTCCAGAGGCTTTTTCCGGTGTGTATTTTCCATGACTCATATGGTTTTGATCCACGTGTAAGAGGCTTTGAGTCCCAACATTTTGGCGGACCATGTTTTTCTCGTCGTGGTTCTCACCTCTAATGTGCTAGTGTTGATCTACATTCACCTGTTGTCACTGTTTCAGAACGGATGATCCAGCACTTGATTCCTAAGAGATTTCTATCTAACCCTAATACTGAGCCATCCACCTACTATTTTTCTCATATGTAGGTGGCAGGTTGAGGCTTGGAGAATAAGTGGTTCATCGACTCTGGTTTTCCGCGCTATATGACCAGAGATGCATCATGATTCTCTAGCCTCACCGCGATGAAGTGGAACGAGTACATCACTTTCAGGGATGATCGGAAAAGAAGAGTGAATGCCAAAGGTATGGTAAGGGTGAATGAGAGTTTCACTCTCAAAGATATGGCTTTGGTAGAGCATCTGGAATACAATCTTCTCTCTGTATCTCAGTTACTAGATGAGGACTTAGAAGTGCATTTCAAACACGATATTTCTCGAGTTCTTGATTATTCTAGCGCTTTGATTTGCCGAATTTTTAGAGTTGGGAGAGTTTTTGGAGCTGATTTTTCTGAGTCTCTTGGTTCTTCTCATTGTTTGATTGCATAGCCTTCTTCTGAGCTTTGGGTGTGACATAGGAGACTAGGGCACATGAGCTTTAATTTGCTTACTTGTTTAAGTGCCCTAGGTTTGATCTAAGGATTGTCTAAGCTCAAGTTTGAGAACAACCTTGTTTATGCTCCTTGTCGGCATAGCAAGATGGTTACCGCTCCTCACCCACCAGTCAATCTAGTGATGACTAAACGACCGGGAGAACTTCTGTATATGGACACTATTGGTCCTTCCCAGGTTTGTTCAGTGGGTGGGAAGTGGTATGTTCTTATCACTATTGATGACTTCTCTTGCTACCCTTGAGTCTTCTTCTTCTGAGCAAGGATGAAGTGTTTTTACACTTTCAGAGCTTAGCTTTAAGATTGTTCAAAGAACTACCTAGTGTATTGAAAGCAATTCATAGTGATAATAGCACCGAATTTAAGAACTATCTATTTGATGCTTTCTATTTTAAACATAGCCTTGAGCATCAATTTTCTGCCACACGCGTTCCTCGGCAAAATAGCGTGGTTGAGAGAAAGAATTGCACTTTGGTGGAGATGGCTAGGACGATGTTTGATGAGTATAGTACTCATAGGAAGTTTTGGGCTGAGACCATTAGCATGGTGTGCTATATCTTCAATCGAATTTTCTTGTGTCCAATCTTGAATTTGACTTCTTATGAGTTACGTTTTAGGAGGAAGCCGAAGGTTTCGCATTTGAGAGTTTTTTGGTGTCGGTGCTTCATCCTAAAACGTGGTAATCTTGACAAGTTCTAGTCACATTCTTCTGATGGTATTTTTTTGGGGTATTCTCATCATGGTTATTCTTACAGGGTCTTTAATCTTGACACTAACACCATTGTGGAGTCCTATGATGTGACATTTAATGAATCAACCCCTTGTGCTAGCCTTGTCTTTGAGTGTACAGGTGACCAGGATATGAGCGAAAGTATCTTTGTAGATGACGACCTTCTAGTTTTCGGGGATGACAAGGATGGTTCATTGCTTCCTACTACCACACTTGCTGCCGAGCTGGTTCATGCCTCTTCTGCACTGACAAAGGGTCCTACAGCCTCTACTTCCACTTTAACTGCTTTCAAGCCTGCACCAGCAGTGTTTGAGGGGGAGATCATTTCATAGTGCGAAGCTTCTCAACACATTCAGTGGCGACACCCTCCATAGATGATTATCAGTGACATCAATGAAAGGGTAATGATGTACAAATTTTCTCATTATACTCATTTCACTGATTTTGCATTTATTACTTCCTTTGAGCCCTATGATGTTGGACAAGTACATGGTTGATCTTGGCCAAAGAATCTGCAACCATATACTATGAACATTTGCTACAACAACCTTTATTTTAGTTTATCGCAAGGAAATAATAATGCACTTTGATAGTATCGACGTACAACGACCACACCATTTTTCGGCAAACTAAAGGCAATACATCGGAGACAACTGCATGCACGAGCAGATCTGAGGGGTTCCGCTTGGCCTCCGTACCTTAGGGAAGGTGCGATGGGGTTGGTGCGGATCTCGCAGATCTAGCTCGACATGGGCACCGTGCCCGCGGTGAATTGGGCCTGGCTTGGCTGAGTTTCTACCGGGGATTCCGGCGAGAGCACGGTGGTTTGATCTGGCGAGGGGAGCAGAGGCACGCGTGGGAGGCCCTCTCCAGGATCTCGAATTCCGACAGGAGTAGGGCTCGAGGAATAAGAAAGGGGGAGGGAGAGGAGAGGGCGGCCAGTGTGGCGTTGTGTATTGGTCTGAATCACGCCAATATTTGGTTTGACAGGTGGTTACGCCAATACCTTTGGCGTGACTAAAGACTGACATGTTAGCCTTTTAGTCACACTATATGTATTGGCGTGACCTTTTAACTTGGTCACGCCAAAGACTTAGTGTGATAAAAAAGACTAATTTTTGAAAATTTAGTTTCCTAATATTATTATTAAAATATTAATTTAAAAAAAGCTAAAATAAAAAAAAAATCCGCGTGTGGACAGGTCATGGTAACCTCCCACTTCTCCTTTCCTTTTGTTTATTCACTAATCTTTATTTTAATGGCAGCTTAACCGGAGCTAGCTAGCACAACTGTGCATGCGCATGCGCACAGGACGTGCCCTACTGGAGGTTTCCACTCCCATCATGCAGGCTTGCATGGTCAATTGGTCATCCCTTTCTCCTTTTTCTTTTATTTGTTTATTTATTACTAATCCCCGCTTTGTGGATGGTTAGCCGGCGGTTAACGCTGCACGCGTTGCGGCACGTACGGGCTTTGTGCTGCTCGTGCTGCTGCACGTATACGTATGGTCTATATAGAACGTGCGCCAGTATCTAGCTTTCCTCTTTTATTTTATTTATTCCATTTTCTAATGGGTGGTTACTGAGGACTTTTGCCCTTTTTTACTATGACCCTCCGTCATTCTACGGCTGACCGATGGGCCCTCGTATTTGTTACCTTCATCTACGTAATTAAGCAAAACAGAACACTTCCTGCATGCATGCACGTCGCAAACATACTGCTCCATTCCATTCATTTGCGAAGTGGGCAGTGTGGCTTTGTTTTCTTGTTTGATTCAGATCCATGGCGTACATGCATGTCTTCAAATGATATGTGGACCCCTTTATATTTTCTTTAACTTTGGACATTTAGAGAAATTCTTAACAAATGCATGCGCCCATTTAGGTCGTTGGCATGGACTCATGCATATATTTTCTTTCGTTTCTTCACGGTTTTCTCCATTTCTTCTTCCTTTTCTTTTGGTTACAGTTTCTAGTGCATGCTTTCATCTTTCATCTCATTAGTTAGTTAATTAGTCGAGATGATATTTTATATATGCGAGTAAAACAGCCCATTGTGCCGTCATCATTTTACGCCTATATGCGCGTAGTGGTTGACTAGCAGGCCCCAATATCATGAGTAAGGGCAAAAATACAAAATTAGACAACATACGCGATCGTATTTATTGAAATAGACAATATATCATCGTATTTACAATTTTAACATTCGTATTCAGCACATCGTTTACCGAAAATTGACTTTCGGTACACCGTACCCCGAAAATACCATATTCGACACACGGTGTGCCGAATATGGCACTGTAGCACCGTATTCGGCACACGGTGTGTGGCACACCATGTGATTTACAATGTCGCACATGAACAGTACAGCAGTGCGTTTGAATTTCCCTTTCCCTCTTCTTCAAAATGGTGATCTTCTGTTACTCCAAAACTTTTAAAACATTTTTTACGTGTTCCATAATCTATGTGCAACCCATTTTAATTGGATTCACCGAAAAATCCTTTGTATATTTAAAACTAAAATTCTTCAAAAAAGGCTACTTTTATAACTTGTAACAATTGTTAGTGTCTCAAATAAATTCCCAAAAATCTAGAAAAATTCACTAATATACTTCTTATGTAATGGACTAATTTCTAAAATTATTTCCAGCCCTAGTTTATATGATGAAAAAGTGAGTTCCTTTGTAATGCTTCATTTATATGCATTTTTATCATTTCATGTGATATTCTCTTTTTAATTCAATTTTTAAAAAACATCTTTTATTTCCCCGGTGGGGACTTACTGCTATGTGTCTATGCCTTTTGGTTTGCGCAACACTGGATCTTCCTTCCAGCGAGCTGTGCGCATTACCCTTAACACGCAGGTTGGTCACAACGTCGAAGCTTATGTCGATGACATCGTGGTCAAGTCCTGAGAACAGGCCACCCTGCTGGAAGACTTGGCCGAGACTTTCAATAGTCTCCGCACCACCCGCCTGAAGCTCAACCCTGAGAAGTACGTATTCGGGGTACCCGCGGGCAAGCTCCTCGGTTTCTTGGTTTCTAGCCACGGAATCGAGGCCAATCCCGAGAAGATCCGGGCCATCGAGCAGATGCGTCCCTCGGCTTGACTCAAAGAGGTACAACACCTCGCTGGCTGCATGGTGCCCTTGGGGCACTTCATCTCCAAGGTTGGGGAGCGAGGGCTCCCACTCTTCAAATTACTGAAGAAGACCGGTCATTTCGACTGGACACAGGAGGCCGAGCAGGCCTTCCAAGACTTGAAGAAGTATCTCACCTCACCGCCCGTACTGGTGGCCCCCGTTGAGGGCGAACCTTTATTGCTCTACGTCTCGGCCACTCCTCAGGTCGTGAGCATGGTACTGGTGGTGGAGCGTGACGAGTGCTCGGGGCAGGGTGCTGGGTCCGAGGTCCTGGCTGCCCCCGAGAAGTCTACAGGTCTCGGGGCCCCTCCCGACCAGGGGGTCGAGCCCGAGACCTCGGTCGGCCCCGACCACTGCATCGAGCTCGGGGGCTGTGACATGACGGGCCCGGGTACTGGGTCATGCACTTTGACGGCTCCCTCACGCTGAAAGGCGCAGGAGCTGGAGTGGTGCTCACCTCCCCAACGGGTGAAGTACTCCAGTATGTCGTGCAGCTGCATTTCCAAGCAACAAACAATATGGCGGAATACGAGGGCCTCATCGCTGGACTTCGAGCAGCGGTGGGTCTCAGGATCCAGTGGCTGCTTATCAAGGGTGACTCCCAGCTGGTGGTCAACCAAGTATCTAAGGAATACCAGTGTGCAGACCCGCAAATGGAGGCGTACGTGGCGGAAGTCAGGAGGCTAGAGCGGCACTTCGACGGCCTGGAGCTGCGGCATATACCTCACCGCGACAGCGCTCTGGCCGATGACCTCTCCCGCCTGGCCTCTGCCCGGGCGCTCGTCGCTGCCGACCAGGATGAAGGGGAACCCTCGAGCTCAGTCAGGGGGACCCAGGCCGCACCCTCAGTGGGATGTCCCGTCAGGGTGCCACCGCCCGGTGAGTGCGCTGCGCTTGCCGGTAGTTCTCAAGAGGCCTCGTGGATCGACGAGATCCGAGGGTACTTGAAATAAAACATCCTTCCCGGGTATGATGCCTCTACAGAGAGGATTGCACGGCAGTCCAAACGCTATGCCATTGTAGATGGAGATCCCTACCGGCGCAGCACGGACGGTGTCCTCCTGAAATGCATCACCCGGGCAGAAGGCAGTGAGCTCCTCACTGAGATCCACGAGGACGAGTGCGGTGGCCATGCATCGTTCCGCACGCTGGTCGGGAAGGCCTTTCGGCAAGGTTTCTACTAGCCAACAGCCCTCCAGGACGCTTTCGAGCTGGTTTGGCGCTGCAGGGCGTGCCAGTTCCACGCAAAGCAGATTCACCAGCCAGCTCAGGCTCTTTATACCATCCCCCTGTCTTGGCCCTTCGTGGTCTAGGGGCTGGATATCTTGGGTCCATTCCCCCGAGCAATCAGAGGCCATGAGTACCTCTATGTCACCATCCACAAATTCACCAAGTGGCCGGAGGCGGTCCCAGTTGTCAAGATTACCAAGAACACGGCGGTCCAATTCATCCGCAGTATCACAAGTCACATTGGCGTCCCGAATAGGATCATCACCGACAATAGCACCTAGTTCACAAGTGCCCTGTTCGGGGAATACTGCGAGGACCTCGGGATCAAGCTTTGCTTTGCCTCTGTTGTTCATCCTCGTAGCAATGGACAAGTCGAGCACGCAAATGCTGAGATACTAAAGGGGCTCAAAACCCGGACCTAAGACGTGCTGGCAAAGCATGGGAAATGGTGGATCGACAAGCTCCCCGCTGTATTATGGGCCAACCGGACCACACCAAGCCGGGCCACCGGGGAGACGCCTTTCTTCCTCATATACGGCGCCGAGGCGGTCCTCCCCTCCGAGCTCACGCTCGGCTCACCTCGGGTGAATGCCTACTCAGAGGGCGAGCAGGAACAGCGAAGACGCGACAACATCGACTACTTGGAGGAGCGTCGGTGACAAGCCGCCTTTTGAGCCGCCAGATATCAGCAGAGCCTGCAGCGCTACATTAGCGCCACGTCCGGGCCCGGTCACTCGAAGTTGGGGATCTAGTTCTCCGACGCGCCCAGACGCGCGAAGGAAAGAATAAACTCTCCCCCATGTGGGAAGGCCCCTTCATCGTGACCGGTGCCCCGCGGCAAGGCTCATTTCGGTTGGCCACAGAGGACGGGCAGCCACTCCCAAACGAGTGGAACATCGAGCATCTGAGCAAGTTTTATCCCTAGGTGGGCATGTTTGTGCTCGGGCCAACCAGGACAGGGGCCTTTCCCCTGCCCAAATTGGCCGGGGCTGCCACCAACCATGTAAGTTAGCACTTACTTTTTATTTTTGTCACTTCTGTATAAATCATCAATATACGTCCATATTACTCCTATTCTGAATTTTTCCTCTAGAATCTATATGTTTAATCTGCTTGGTGAGATGCTCGATTTGTGCGAGAAAAACACACTGTCTCATTTTTCCCGCTGACAAAAATGGATCCCGGTCGGTATGCGCCATGGGCAGTGATTGCTGACTTAAGTCTGTCGTGGTAGGCTGTGGTGTCCGGCTGCATGGCAGTACCCCCAAGCACTACCAAGCCTCTGGGGTTCTCAGGTAATCCTACCGCTCGAACATGAGTAGTCGGGACCGCCTAGACCCCAGGGTCGGGTTGTCGGTGCTCGGCCTGGTCAGTCCTACCCCGGGCACCACCGAACCATTGGACCTCTTGGTCATGTCTCTGTTTGTACACTCCGCCGGTCCGGGCATTCGAGAGGTCTCGGGTCAAAAACGAGAGCAAGCTATAATAAGTACCGCACTGACAGAGCGCACCAGGTAAAGAATCTTTTCCTATTTTAAGCTTACAGATAAATGCTCGAGAACCAAGCAGCCCGACCATAAGGGCCTCAATGCCCAAGGCGCTGCTGAGCCTCTGAAGTCTTCGGGTAATCCTACTGCTCGGACATGAGTGGTCGGGACCGTCTAACCCCTGGTTCCATTACCGGGTTTCCAGAGCTCGGGTGCTAAAAGGATGTCCTGGGGGCTTAGGCGCTCTGCACGAGGGAACCCATGTTCTCGGGCGTCCCGAGCTCAGGGCATCTACCCTTTCCTGGACCAGTCGGTCGGAGGCTGAGACCTACTCAGTGAGTCACTAAAGTCATATGAATTTTCTTTCATACATACTCAATAAACTATTGTTCCCAAGTTATCCTCGGGATCCTCGTATTCTAATCTGTTCGGCGAGGCAGTCTCCTCACGCGTGAAACCCCGCCCTCGTGTTCGCTTTTTCCGGAATGACAAAGACAAACAGTAGTCGATGTACCGTACAGGCGACGATGGCTGACCTAGGTCCTTTATGGTGGCAGTGGTGCCCGGCCGGCTTGGCAGTACCTCGAGCACTACGGAGCCTCTGGGGTTCTCGGGTAATCCTATCGCTTGAACATGAGTGGTCGGGACCGCCTAGACCCCATGGGCGGGTTGTCGGTGCTCGGCCTGGTCAGTCCTACCCGGACACCACCAAACCGTGGGGACTCTTGGTTGCATTTCCGCCCGTGCATGTCTCCGGTCTATTTGTTTGAGAGGTCGCAGGGCGAAAAGCGTTCATTGGTCATGGCGTGTACTGTGTCAGGTGGACTTGTTTCCCGAGCAAAGAAGTTTGTGTCCGTCTGTGTCTCTTTGACTCAGAAGCCACGCACTCGCGAGGGCTCGGGGGCTGGACGCTCGGGTGGTCCCGCTGCTCGAACATGAGTGGCCGGGGCAACCTAACTTCTCGGGGGTAGACTGCCGAACTCGGCCCAACCAGTGCCTCTTGGGACATCAAGGAAGAACAAACAACATCAAGAACAAGCACAGAATGGAGTTCGATTCCAAGGATGGCTTCTATTACACTGAAAGGAAACCATTCAGGAGCGAATCACTCCCATATTTACAACATTCAAAAAGGACAAAATCCTAACTTTTTACAGGCCGAGGAGGGCACGCTTCTCCGCTACTGTCACTGCTCGGGCTCGGCCCCCACACAAAAGATTCCGCCACCTCGGTGGCGACGTCGCGGACGGCCGGCCGGGCGGCGGCTTTCTCTGCCTCAACCACACCCTACCGAGCTGGCTCCAGTGGGAAGGCGGCAGGTTGCCTCGCGGGAGGAGGCGGCCAACAAGAGGGAGGAAGCCGTGCGGTCTGCACAGGTGGACCTCTGCCGCTAGAACGAAGATCTTGAGCAGCGCGCTCCTTCTCGAGCTCGGCCCACTCTGCCTCAACGACCACCTCAAGCCGCCCGATGACCTCCTGGGCGCTTCCCAGCACCTCGGGGAGGGGTTCCGGGGCCTGGCCAGGGGATGGCCGGGGGCTGGGTCCCCTATGAACCCTCTCAGCAGAGGCGCTCGGGAACCCGAACAGCAGCCGCGCCGGCGCCACCCTTGCCGTGACAACCTCCCTTGCAGTCGTTTGCTCCTCCCTCGGAGGGCTCGGGGCAGGACCGGCCGGGGCTCTCAGCTCAGAGCCGGTCGGGGCTCTTGACTCAGAGTCGGTCGGGGCTCTCGCCTCAGTTGCAAGGGACAGCCTCGGCTGCTTCGGGGACTTCTGGCCTCCTGCAGAGTCCTTGGGCGGTCTGGAGTGAAAACAGGTTAACCCCCAGCCAAAATCCAAGAAAAATGTGCTCGAGAAAGAAAAAGGGCTTACGTGGTTTTGGGCCCGTGGTACTGCCATCGGGACTGCAGGATCCGGAACTCTGGGTCCTGCGGACTGGGCTTAGGCCTGGGCTCCGGCCTCCTCCTTTTCGGGGGAGGGCTCTGGTCCTCAGGCCGTTGTGGGTTGGTCCCAGCGTCTGCCCCGGCGCCTGCTCCCGAAGACTGGTCATTTCAGCCGGCAGCCGTCGCACCGCCGACCAGTCTCTGGCCCCCGGGTCGTCGTGAGCTAGTCCCAGCCTTCGCCCCGGCGTCTGCTCCTGAAGACTGGCTGCCTCGGCCACCCGCCATCGCGCCGCCTGCCGTCGACCGTGGTCGCGGAGGTGATGGCGATGAGGATGAGGACGGTTGAGGGATATACGCTCGGGGCCGCTTCCCCTTATCGCCCCAGGTCGGTGGCCTGCTATCGTCGGTGGCGGCGCCCCGCCCTCCATTATCGTCCGCCCTGGGGATATGCAGAGTCCTGGGGTTTCGGCGCCCCGGACGGTCAACCAGCCGTTGAGCGTCAAAGGCCGGCATCGACTCTTGGAGAGCCGCCCAGCCCAGGTCTGCGCAAAGCACCAGCTCCTCGCGTGGCAGGACCGCCCGGGCGAGGTCGTCGACGCTGGTTACGACCTTAAGCAGTGTTGCCAGGGCTCCCTCGTCGAGGTCCCCGTCCTCTCCTATGTAGGTCCTCGTCAAGTCATGAGACTCGGTGTCCATCCAGGCGAAGCAGGCACGTTCTCTCAGGGGGGCCAGACGGCGGCGTAGGAAGTCTACGACCTCCATGAGCGAGGTAAGGCCCGGCCGGTGCAGGTCTTCAATGCGGTTCAGCACCGGGTGTAGGCGAGCATCCTCCGCGGGGCCGGCTTCCCAGATCGGCTTGTTGGGCTCCGCCGGCGATCGGGGCAGCGAGAGGTGGTCGTGGGAACTGACGTCGATGTAAACTAAGTCCCGGCGCCAGTCGTCCCACTTACCGCGCAACACCTACGGGATGTAGGCGCCGCCGAGTTCCTCCCGCAGGCGGAAGTTGCAGCAGCCCACGACCTCTACCTCGTCCGACCCCTTCTTCTTCCCGGCCGCTTGAAGGATGAAGAAATGCCGAAAGAGTGCAACCGATGGCGGCACAGCAGCCCACGACCTCTACCTTGTCCGACCCCTTCTTCTTCCCGCCCGCTCGAAGGATGAAGAAATGCTGAAAGAGTGCCACCGACGGTGGCACCCCCACGAACATCTCGCAGAGGTGGGCGAAGACCACCAGGATGACCACTGAGTTCGGACTCAGATGGGCCAGCTGGACGCCGAAGGTGTCTAGCACTTGCAGAAGAAACACCGAAAATGGCGGCATCATGCCAGCGGCGACGAAGGAGACGAAGATCACGATCTGCCTGGGCCTACGCGAGGCAGGCGGATAGCTGGTCAGCGTCACCACTGACGCTCCCCGCTAGCCAGCGGGGACCATCAGCTTTCGAACCTTCTCCGCCCCCTCCTCGTTCATGAGGCGGGACCTTGGCAGGATGCTGCTGGTGCTCGACGCATCCCGACGGCCGCTTCCTGCCCTTGGCATTTTTGGGGGTGGGAAGTGCGCTGGAGGGGACTAGAAACAAGATGCACTAAGGGCTGGAGAGAAAGCTCCCGGTGTGTAAGGAAGATCAAGGCAAAAGATGGCAACTGCAAGAATGGCGTGGGGGGTAACGGTCCGTTGCCCCTCTCCTTTTCTATTGTGGGGAGTTCGAACGCCCCATTCCTCGGTGTAATATGCGAGGCGCATCTCCCTCGATCCGCGCGGTTGCCAGGCGCGCCTCCCGCCTCATCATCACTTCCCTTGAAAGTCGGAAGAGCACGCGCCCTTTCGGTTTCCTCCTTGGGCTATACCAAGAGCCTGGGCCAAAAAGCTGCAAGGCCCACAAAGATTTTAGCACCTGGCGACAAAAAGTCACGTGGCACCAATGTTGTGTTCGGCCTCGAAGATATAAGGGCCCCATCCACAGTCTCTGTGCCATCGCCTGCCGATAGGCCTGGGGGCTGTTGTCGGTGATTTGGGAACCAGAGGTTCCCAAGTCTCGAGGCCAGGACAGCACAATGCCACATGGCGCCATCCTTCGGGGACCATCTCCCCGAGGGCCGAGAAGAGCTAGTTCCGGGAGGGGTGCTCGGGGCCATAAACAGTTGGCCCCCGAGCACCCGAGAAGATCCAAGTCCGGGAGGGGGTGCTCGAGGCCATGAATAGTTGGTCCCCGAGAGCCTAGAGTTCCTCAAGGACCCGAGAAGAAACAAGCCCGGGAGGGGGTGCTCGGGGCCAAGAACAGTTGGTCCCTGAGTACTTCGAGTTCCCTGAGGACCTAAGAAGCCCCTTATCGGTGGACCCCACAAGGGCTCCACGGTGAGGTGTCAATCGGTGGGAGGCCCGATGCTGCATTTAAGAGGGAGCGTGGCCGGTCACATCCAACCACTCCCCCCACGCCAGTCGTACTGAGTACATCAGTCTCTGCCATAGCCTGGCAGGAAGGCGTGGGGACATTTAATGCAACAGGTCCCATCACACGTCACCTTGCGAGGCCCATAAAGGAAACGGCTTGGAGATATCGTCGCTGAGCTCGAGGCGTATCACCTGCCACCCTGCCGTGTTAGACCATGTCAGACCCACTCTGACTGGACCAGCATGCGGGGATATTCAGCGGCTGCCCGGTGGGCCCCCCTGCACCTGCTAAAGTTGGGGTGTAACGGCCGACGGGACCGTCCAAGGGCGCATTTTTAACCCCTGTAATATCAAACTGTAGCCCCATAATGGCTACCTTCTATTTATGGTTTACAGAAACTCGTGCCCCCTGTTCGGGGGCATGCCGAGCCTCCCCCCGGTAGGATAAAAGGGGGGAAGCACTTCATAGGAAGACAGGTCAAAGAGGTGAAGTCAAGTTCAGGCCTTCAGAAGTTTTAGAGGTTCTGAGAAGCAAGACCGAAGCTCAAGACTTAGACAAAAAACCTTGTAATACAGAGATCCAGAGAAAGGCATTCCAAGAGCATTAATAGCACATCAGACACACAGGAGTAGGGTATTACGCTCTGTGCGGCTCGAACCTGTCTAAAATCCCTTGTGCATTTACTCCCACTAGCCGACAATCATCTGTCCTGCCTAGATCTCATACATTCGCATTAAATCCACGTACGAGGTAGATCCAGAATCAGCCCCTCGGCCGAATCTCAAAGGAGGTCCCTCAGGATCCCCGCTTGCGGTGTTCATCCATTGATAATTATTATTTCACGTGTAAAGATGTCATAATCATGATTCTGGTTGTAATTATCATTATTTTGCTATGTAAGATGATGTTACTTGTAAGATCAATGTGTCAACTGTTAGTACCTTTATGCCTATTTTGCTATGTAAGATGTGTCTTTTTTGTTAAATGTGGTCGTAACGTACTCATTTACAATATTATATGTGAGAACTAGTATATATATATGTGTGACATTAATTACTATGTATTAATGAAGATATCTTTATTATTGATTTACATTACATATGTCTCATTATATGCACGTATTGAGTGGGAGAGAGATGCAGAGATCGAGAAGAGAAAGAGAGGACAGAGAGGGAGGACAGGGCCGAAGTAGAAGGGAGGAGGCACAACATTGCCGGCCGCCAGTGATGCCTTGTGAATCACTACCGACTGAAACCACCAATCGGCAGTGATACCCAAGGAAATCACTGCTGGCCGAATCCTTCAGCCGACAGTGATAACCATTTTCACTGCCGGTCTATGGAGCCGGCCGTGATAGTCCTTGACTATCACTGTCTGTTACTCATGTCGGCTCTAAAATTGCTAGTGAAAGGGGTTTTGAAGCTGACAGTGATATACTATTCTGTAGTAATGGTAGAAAGGTAGTGCGCTTCTGAAAAATTGGATGGAACCGGCTGGCTTCTGAAAATTTGGAAGAAGCCATATGTCAATTCTCTAATTTTTGCATCGGCGCCATTTCTCAGTTTTTGCACCAGCGCCAAATCATGAGTTCGAAAAATCTAGAGAGAGAGAGCGTAGGCACAGGATTTGCATGCGCCATGCACTGGAGAGAGAGAGTCGTTCGAAAACCTATGCACATTTATTAGATATTACATATGATTTTTTTTTCTAAAGAAGAGAGGAAAACATATTAAATAGGAGAGAGAAAAATCTATGCACCTATATTAGATGTCACATATAAATTTTTTTGCTAACGTGGTAGAGAATTTAATAGGAGGAAAACCTATGCACACTCTTTAGGTGTCACGTATGATTTTTTGATAATGCACGTAATCCAATGTTTTGGTCCTGTAATAAACACAACACATGTAATAATAAATTGTTTTTAGAACCTATAAGATAGGTTATGATACTCACTCTGTTCTCAAACACAACACATATAATAAACACAACAGATGTAATATGATACTCACTCTGTTCTCAAATAATTGTCCCTTTAGGAATTTG
Source organism: Phragmites australis (assembly GCF_958298935.1). NCBI lineage: Eukaryota > Viridiplantae > Streptophyta > Magnoliopsida > Poales > Poaceae > Phragmites > Phragmites australis. The sequence continues at coordinate 36,465,885 of NC_084921.1, forward strand.
TTTTTTCTAAATACAAGTCGTTTTAGGTTTTCTAGTGATATTTTTTCAAAAAAGGCCCTAATCAAAGCTCTTAGAAGTTGAAATAGAAATAAATGAGCACGATGTATTAGAGGTAGTATTATACATTAAAATGTTCTTTCTATACATTACTACTCTACGTGACGTACCAGTATAAACATAATGCTATGCATCTAGAGCAGCCCTTATGCCCGCTATGGGCTACGGCCAACCGCCGGAAGCACAGAGCCACGATCACCACGATCGCCACGGAGCCACGATCGCCTCAAGTGAGTTGTTACCGCTGATTTTGCGCACCGGTGAAGGCAGCAAACAGGAAGCTTAGTTTGACGCCACCCGTTTGGCCGTCTCCTCTCCCTCGATTCCTCGAAACAAGGCGAAGCCCCCCACCTGCACCCCCACTCCGCTGCAGTATCAGCGCCAACCCTGCCCAAACTCTCCGAAGTCCAAACAAAAAACCCCAACCAGTCCCCATCCACCCAGCAGCGCAACGCCAAGAGCCCCCCTACCTACGTGCTTGCCTAGGCTGCTAGGGCTTTTCACGCGTCGCCTCCGCGCGCCACGCCGAGCCACCGGCCACCGGCCTGCACGATGGCCTCCGAAGACGACGACGCCCGCGATGCCGAGCTCGCCCGCCTCTCCGGCTCGGAGCTCATGGCCCACCTCCGCACCACCTGCCGCAGGACTGACTACGACGCGGCCGCGCGCGTGCTCGACGCGCGCGACCGCAGGCTCGCCCTGGCCAATGCCGTGCTCGACGAGGTCCGGCCCGCCCTCGCGGCCGCGCTCGCCGAGGTCAACGCCCTGCGGGAGGAGTACGTCGCGCTCAAGGGCGCGCTCCACGGGACCAGGATCAAGGCGGCGGCGCGCTCGGCCGAAGCCAGCGCGATAGTGGCCCCTGCTCCGGCGCCGCGGGGCGAGCCGCGCGCCGAGGGGGCGGGGGAGAAAGGCGGGAACTTTATCGACCTCTGCAGCAGCGACGACGAGGAAGAGGAATGGGAGGAGGGCGAGTTCCGTCCGCATGTTGCGGTGGTTTCTTGCAAGAGGAAGGCGTCCGCGTCGGCGTGCTCGTCCGACGAGGACGAGGATGATAAAATCCCGCTGAGCCAGCTTTGGAAGAAGCGGTGGGGAGCTGAACCTGGGGCTGATGGGGAACCCAAGAATGGAAATGGAGATGCGCAGGCGAATTCCGTCCGACCTTTGGGGGATGATCTGCCAGAAATTTCTCCTGTGATCAGGGAGGGCGCCGAGGCAAGGGCTGGGCAAAGAGCTGGTGCGTCCGAGGACCCAAAGGTGGCAACTTTCGTGCAGGGGAGGGGAGATGGCAAATCGGGGAAGGATGGAGGAATGTCCAGGGCAATGCTGAGTCCCCGGCCCACGGGTTCCGCTGTTGGGAACAGCTCACAGAAGAATTCCTCTAAGGCGAATTCAGTTGGACCTTTGGGGAATGATCTGCCGGAAACTCCTCCTGTGATCATGGAGCGCCCCAAAGGAAGAGTTGGTGGGTCTGAGGAGCCAAAGGTGGCCGCTTTCGTGCAGGGCAGGGGAAATGGCAAATCAGCGGAGAATGGAGGTGTGTCCAGGGCAGGATTCGCTGTCAGGACCGGCTCACAGAAGGATTTCTCCAAGGTTGATGATGGTGGGGTGAGAATCGCTGAGAAGGAAGGTTCTTTTGCTGGTCCAGTTGAGGATACGCCCTCTCAGGTGAGAACTCCAACCCTTACAGCGAGGAAAATTGTGGAATCAGCCCGAGCCGGTACTGAAACGCCCAATGAACACACTCGCTCTGAGCCAGATGGATTTTACAGCATGGTTTTGAGGGCTATCAGAGAGCAAGAGAAAACAAATGGCCAAGTGTACAATAAAAAGGTGTTTTCAGGAGCTAATGGAATCGGGGACCAAGATGGTAAACTCAGTTCATGTGAGCGTAGAGAGGTTAGTGATGGAGGCAGTCTCAGGGCTTCAGATAAGATGGTGTCGGCTGCCTTGCCAAACAACCAGCTCTCGCTGCACTCAGGGCAAACGTCGGTAGAGGGTCCATTGCCTTCAGCAATTACAAGGCACTGGAAGTGTGATTCAGATGTGTTTACCTCATGCCTAGAAAATAAGGAGATCTGTATGCAAGCTGCCTGTGCTCTTTACCGCCAAAGGAAGCTAACAATTCAGCCAACTGAAGGAGGACGAAGTGGAAGAACTGGACTCAACAAAGGTGATGCAGACAGGTCTGTTAAGATTGACTTTCCTGGAGGTTAAAGGCATATTGCTTCGAATCATTATTCATTACCGATTTTGCATCCATACTTGTATTGCCTTTTGCCTGACAGCATGGCGTAGGATGTTAATGGATAATAATATAAATCCTTTAACTTTGTACTCTGCCTTACCTCATAAGTGTGTTTTATTCAGAAAGTTGCTTTAAAATGCATATAAGTTTAACTCGCGTGGAGTTTTAAAGGCAAGACCAAACATAAATCATTCGATTTGCAAGTTGTGAACATTTTGAATGTTCCAGTTGCATGTTTTGTATTTCTGTTTGAATAATGACTATTCATATTTGGATTCAGTTAAAGGTTTAATTCCAACTTGGGTATGGCTATATCAGTGAACAATGGTCTTGGATTTGGTTATACCAGTAGAAATGTTTTCAGTTTAGTCTTATATTTTGGAACTATCTTCTAATGCCAAAAAGCAATCTTCAATTTTGAAAAGTGTATCCCCTTGAATGAACTTAGTATGCAATTTTTAATTTAACGTCTATGAGTAGATGTCCTGTAATTTAGTCAAGAAATAGTGTGGTTTATTGTTTATGCATGCATCTTAAACAGCAGAAAAGCATCATTAGCCCATGCCGGTTGAATTATAATCCTGATGTTTCCCCTGTATAAAACCTTTTTTTCCCGAGAACACTTCCTCAGTTCCTTGTATAAAACATTTGCAGTGTTATTTCTAGCATATAATTCTTTGTTTATGAAATTGTGATATCCGTGCATTACATTCTCTAGTAAAATTGTGATTCAGCTTGTAAACACTTTGCCGAAGTTAATATATTTGTTCAGGCTGACCCAGTTAATGGGTTCGCTGTAGTTCCGTAAAAAAACATTTTTTTAGTAATATTATTTGTCTACAGATGCAGTACTTTATTCATTATCGCAGTTTCTTAAGCTATACTTGTTTGATGCTGTTCCTTTAGGGCGGCTGAGTTGGTAGAATTTCTTTTGGATGGCAAACTTCAGGGGCCGCTGAAGAGACCTGAGGAACTAGTGAAGCATGATTCTGCGGCGCTTAATTTACTTGAGAGAGTAGTATTACAATGCTCTGAGCAGTTGTTCGATATTTACAGGAACAAAAAGGACCCATTCTTCCGTTGAAAGCAACAAAACAATATCTGTTAAGGTTTGGATATCTGTAATTATCAAGCAAGGGGTTACTATGTTTTGTTGTGATGTATAGCTCATGCTGGACTAATCATATGTATTCATTAGAACGAGTAGTAGTTGTGGTAACTCTTTCTTTACTTGCATTGCATCATAAAGAGCATACTGAAGAAACTCATTACTGCCCGTTGTATGGCGGGGGTTTTCAGTTTTTAGCTGCTTCCTAGTCTACACATTCATCAAATAGATGTAAAGACAGTTTTTTCTCAATGGAGAGTTGGAGGAAACAATCTATATGGAGCAACCAAACGGTTTCCTGATTATTTGGTAGAAAAATGAAGTGTGCAAATTATTAAAAAATTTGTATGGCTTGAAGCAAGCATCTGAATAATGGCATGAAGATTTTGATAAAACATTAACATCTACTGGTTTTGTTTTAAATGAGACGAACAAGTGTATATACTATCGTTATGGTGAGGGCCAAAGAGTCATCGTGTGTTTGTATGTCGATGATATACTTATATTTAGGACTAATACTACCATTATTGATGAGATCAAATCTTTCTTATCTTGATGTTTTGATATGAAAGATCTATGAGAGGTAGTTGCTATTCTGAATATTAAGTTGATCAACATTGACAATGATATTGTTTTAAATCAATTTCATTATACTGAAAAATTGTTGAGCCATTTTGGCTTTGAGAACAGTAGGATTTCCCCTCCTTATGATGCTAGCATGAAGCTTTGGAAAAATCAAGGCACTAGAGAAAAATCAATTGAGATATTCATAAATTATTAGGTCTCTTCTGTATCTTGCTGGAGCCATATGATCTGATATTTCTTTTGCTGTGAGCAAATTAAGTAGATTCACATTTAACTTAGAAGATGATCACTGGGAGGCACTTGAGAGTGTTTCGCTATTTGATAGGCACAACCTTATATGGAATCCACTACTCTTATTATTCGTTTGTGCTAGAAAGATATAGTGATTCTAATTGGATCTCTGATGTTGATTAGATCAAAACCACGAGTGGTTATGTGTTCACTTTGGTTGGTGTTGCAATTTTATGGAGGTCTTGTAAACATACTCCTGAGATTATTGTTAATACAATAATGAAGTCTAAGGATGCTTATTTCTTTGAAAATATATTTCCTATGAGATCAACGGGTAGCATTTTAGAAACTATGAACAATCAACCTGAGAACAACAATAATCTTGACTCTCCTCCCTTTAAACCAATTGAAAACACACACAATATACGAGAGGGTTCTATGGAGGACAACAATCTAGTCACAAGTGCTTCACGTAGGAGCAAGAGACAAAGGGCAGAGAAAACCTATGGTGATAACTTTATTGCTGTTGATGAAAGAAAATATGTCTTTCACGAACAAAGTACGGCTAGAGCCAACTCACTGGAGTGGCTTAAGCTTGGAGAAGAAGTGGAGAGAAAAATAATGTCTAGATTGATGAAAAATCTGCTGCCATTGGCACTGTGTACCAATGGTTAGTATTTATATTATATTTTAGAGTGTAAGTGTACAAACATACCCTTACAGGAGTACAGAGTAGAGATACAAGTTATCAATATACAACTGGGACCAAGGGCTGGCCGAATAAAACATTGCTTAGGCCCAGACAAATCTTCAACTTACTCGGATAACATCATCTAACAATGACATTAAAAGTGGTGGCAAATGGCTGCAATGCTTGGTTGGTCGCCGACTGCGGTGCAGGCACTGTCCAGTGTGTCTAATTGGTCACCGATTAGACCACTATTAAATATCGATCACTTCGTGGCAAGAAGATGGCGGCCGGTGGGCCCTCTTTCTTACTGATCTTTCTGGAGGGGGGCCAATCACCTCCCTAAGGCTTTGGAAGTTAGCGGCCTTTGGGGGTTCGTGGGCTCCGAAGGCCTGGGCCTTCGTAGAGAGTACAGAGCCCAGGGGCTTCAGAGGAGCTCTAAAGCCGAGTGGCCCTTGGACTTAGGCTGGCAGAGCCTAGGGCAACGGGGGTCCTTGATGGCGATCCCCCAACAGTAGCCCTTCGTGAGGGTGGCCAGTGGAGTGTCTAGCCCTACGATTGTCGGAGCAGGGCCTCCGACAATTCTTGGCTTCACTGTCGGGTGGCCCATGGTCCTCCGGTTGCTTTGAGTCATTGCAAAGGACCAGCCCAACGGTCGAGCCAAACGACTAATCTCACTTGCGAGAGAGGGCATTAAATGCAGCATGTGGTTAGTGGTACAATTATACCTTGCCAAGCAGTAGTGGGACATGCAGCGTCTTGGCGTTGGAGGGTCTAGGAGAGCGGCTCTGTTTCCTCATGATAGTGGGAGGAGGGACAGGACGGGACGTGCTCTAGTGCCTTGAGGGGGCAGTAATTCCTCCCCGGGTAAATAAAGTAGGAGTCTTGGCCAAACTACGTTTTTATCTAGCACTCTTGCTCTTTTTTGCCATTGCTCTCACGCCTGCGCCCATTGGCCCCAGTACTCCTAGCCACCACTACCGGTGAGCTCTCCTTACTGTATTCTAAGGACATCATGACTCATTTTGGCGCCCGTAGCTGAAAAGGGATTTGATGTCGCCAAGAGAGGGGGGGGGTTGAATAGGCGTATCTTGAAATTTTTTACAAACTAAATGCAGCGGATTAGCAATATGCGGACAGTTCATAGATTTTTCTGGAACCTCCGTAGATTTATGGAGGTTTAGCAGAAATCTACGAATACTCTTAAGATTTTAGGAAAAACTCAAGTAGATGCCTATGCAACTCAACGTGTATCAAATCCACGAATAACCCACCACTAGTGGATGTATTCCAACTTATTTTACCAAGTACATGCAGCTCAAACCTCATAAGAAAGTAGATCAAGCAATATACATAAATAATGAATAAGAACTCAAGAATAAGAAACAAGAGAGGAGACACGCGATTTGTTTCCCAAAGTTCGGACACTCCACTAGAGATTTCTACATCTCCGTTGAGAGGCTCGATCACCTTAAGCTGGATCTCTCTCAACCCTTTTCCTCTCCAAGCTCGGTCACTCTTGAGCTTGGCTTTCACTCTTGATTTCTTCCCTTGCGGAGGTGAAATCGAAGTCTTTATAAACTTCCGCGGCACATCACAACCTTGGGTGCTCGCCAACGACGCCTAGCCGCCTAGGGGTTGAACCCCTAATAGTAACAAACGTTTCATGAACTTCTTATCGATGAACTCGAGTGCTCAAGATGGAATTTAGCTCACTTACACTCAATCTTTCAATTTCTCAACCTAACTCACTTTTCTTCTCAAATCTCACACTAAAATAGAGTGGGGAGAGCTCTATTTGGCTTTGGCTTTGGGTATTTTCGTAGAGGCACCAGGTGCTCTCAAAGAGGGGGTGATGGGGTACTTAACCTAACCCCCAAAAACTAGTCGTTACAGGACACTGTTAAAGTGCAGATACTCCGTAAGAGTGCGGACCCTCCGCACATCCGAGTTAACCCTAATTCTGCTCAAGTGCGAACTATCTGTAAAAATGCGGACCCTCCGCATTTGCACATCTTAGAAAGGTTAGGGCTAACCTAGGTACATGTGTTGTGTTTGATGTGTCTCTCATCTTTAGGTTGGTTAGAAACTCTTAGAGCACTGAGATATGACAAATAGTTTTATGTTGCATCCCTTTTGATAGTGCGGCATATCTATACTCAATTTCAAAAATAAAATACATTTAAATCACATTGAGCCTTTGAATACATTCAAGTACCGCTTTTTCCTTCAAACTTAGAGGGTTGTCAACTTTTATATTGTCATCACTCTATCACTTCTTTATTCTTCACGTGATTGATGCGAATCATCCATAGCTTCCCATGACTTCACACGGTATCAACGCAAAGCCTTCACTTGCTTTTCACCACCGTCTTGGTCTTTCAACGCCAAGTCATTTGCTTGTCCTTCACCACTAAATGGTCTATCACATTCGATTCTTGTTTCCCTTCACCGTCTTGCTATAGAAAACAATTTTGTATCTGACATTTTCAATAAATTCACTTTATCATATAGAGTTCAATTTTGTTCTTCACTCTTTGCGTATATGATTTTAATTCAACTTATGCATTCTTATGGATCCTAACCCCAACTCACTCTCAGGCACAAATTACAAGGATTAGTCTAGAAAACCTAATTGACAGTGACATACCTTTAGTTACTTGATCTCAACAAGTAACTTAGCCTTTATGCTTATCACCAATCTTCTAGAGTTTTTCCTTTTTCTCGTGAGCATCACTAAGAGCTTAATGATATCGATGCATCCTTTTTTATCTTATGACACTCCTCAATAGATCCATATCTTATTACTTATGCATTTCCTATAGAATAACCTAATAATAATTCTTAACAATATTGTTAGTCTATATGTATTGCCATTAACTTACCTGGGCATCACTTAGAGTTCATTTATTTTGATGCATATCTCTTCTCCATGTATCATCTATGGAACAATCTACTAATAATTCTCAACAACATTGTTATTCTATAGATATTATCATTAATTACCAAAATCACACATAAGGGTTAGATATACTTTCAATCTCCCTCATTTTGATAATTGATGACAATCTCACTAGATGGTTATATTTGACAAAATTTAAAGTTCTACGTTTACATTTGAGGTTGCCAAAACTAGCTTTACTAGCATCAAACAACACAAAGTTTTTGATGTTAGTAAAAACCAATATGTATATAGTAAACTCTCCTACAATCTATGTATGTGTGAAAGAATCTTAAATATCATTGCATATATTGTTTATTTCAAAATTTGGATGGAGTTTTCCTTATGCATATGAAGCAAGCACGACAAAGTATGTATAAAGATAAATATGCTCATGCAAGACAAACTTGAATATGCTTATGGATTTAAAAACTCTTTTTTGTTTAAGTTTTGTTTTTAAAACTCCCCAATTGATATCATCTTTAAAAAACATAAGGGATTATAAATTCTTCCCCATGAGAAATAATTCTCCTCCATAAGTAAAGTCCTCTTATAAAATATAACATATAGTCTAAATTCTTCCTTAATTGACTTTAATGCTAAAATAGAATCATCAAAACGAATTCTCCCTCAATTGACGTCAAATTTCTAAGAATTATGGATGACTCACCAAAAGAGAAATTCTTTTCAAAACATAATAGCCCTGTCCAACAATAGAGAATCATCAAAAGTTAGTGCATAATCATGTATAGTGTAAACTCCTCATAATTTGAGTTAAACCAAATACACTAATCCAATTATAAATTATGTTAGGAGAACATGCTATACAATGGGTCAAAGGGGTTTAAAGATATCCAAAATAAGATTTTGAAAAGAATGGAATAGCAAGGGATATCAATTAGAATTTCAAAAGATATCAATTGAATACCTACAATAGATACCAATTGAAAATCCAAAGCATTCCATTTGAAAGAGACACCAATTAAAATAAAAAAACAAGAACCAAGAACTAGGCTCAAAATTGAACATAGCAAAATAGTTGATATTATAACGAATATCTCGATTACCATAAGGTGTCAACATCTCATAATCATACATGTTAAATAAGGCCATTTAAAACATACTAAAGAAACCTTAAGCAAAAGATTTTATAATTTTCATTAATATTGCATATTGGAGCAACTCTACCATTTGATATGAAATCTTTTGCATACATGAGATTGGATGAATTATAAACGTGATTATAGATTTTCACAAAAATATGCTACTTCAAATTGCTTATATTTGCAATAGAGAGGTTTTTTTAAGCACTTGCAAGAAAAACATATTTTCATAAGCTATTTTTATGCTATGATGTAATCTACACAAGATTGAATTTTTTACATTCAATGCATGAATTAAGAACAAGTTACTTAATCTCGGTGACTTGTTCATCTCGGTAACTTGTTCATCCTTACTTTGCATTACTTTGATATGATCATTCATTTTGGTTCCAATTGAAGTTGAAGAAGATATCTTCTTTATAAATACCAATTGAGATAGAAATATTCTTCATGAAAATCCAATTGAAATGATCTTGTTTTCGGAGAGACCTTCATTCTGATTAGCTCAAGTATCAAATGCATCTTCATTGTACCTAAAACTCATTTTAGTACAATTTAATCCCTAAACTCATTAGGTCCGCAAAGGTTTGTGAAACTCTATGTGGTGGGGTTTCACAACATACAGCAAGACCAACCATATAGAGCAAATTCTTCAATAGGTGTGTGCATGTTGATATGATAAGAAAATGATAACAATTGAAGTTTATACTAATTGAAATTAAATGAAATCTATATGCACCTTTTAGTCATTAAAAATATTTGAGAGAGGCTTACTCTATATGTTGGATCAAAGAAGACAAATATGTTATAGATATTAATATTTAATCAAACAAGCATGCTCATTACTTTTCGAGATCCAAATGATATAATTTGGACAAAAATGGTATATAAGATATGAAAATACCAATGAAAAACACAATATTAAAAAGTTGTCTAAATTATATTTAAGACAATAAGATCAACAAATGATCACTTACAAAATTCAACGAATAAACTAAGCAAGATGATTGAGCATATAGAGAAATGAGTATGTTCCAAATATGCTCAAAAACTTATCTCAAGCAAATGTATGGAGAATGATACAAGCATTGAGATAGCAAGCTTCCATAAACTCCAAAAGGAAAGTTTTCTTAAAAAAACTATTTTTATAACATAGGAGTTAAATGAAATATTTCACACAGAAGGAAATTATTTGAAAGTAAAAATTGAATAAAAAATGATCAACACAGATTACCACTTATATTACTACCAATTGTAAGAAAATAATGGTATATGGAGATATTACAAGATGGTAATAGCAATAAGACATATATCAACTTTCTTTCAAAGAAGCATGTGAATAAGCTTTAGAAAATAAGCACTATGCTTCAAAATAATTTTTCACAAAATCAACCATTACAAATAAACTCGTAAAATCAATAGTTGATTTGATCTGAATGAGAAAAAGAATCAAATTAACATCTTGAGAGTAAAAGATCATTAAAAAAATACCAAGAATCTTAGGTTTCAATTTAAGATCAAATATGGATCAATTAATGGATTCTTGCAAAGTTAAATTTTATATAAGCTTGACCACACAGATGCTAGATAAACAATAATATTAATTCTAAGTGGTATTGCTTAAGTATTCATAATTTATGGGTATTTAAGATATACAAAGCATAATACTCTCCTATTATATGATAATCCATTATTTCTCCAAAGAGCCAAATAGAATTCAATAAAATGAATAAAATCAAATAAGGCTCCAAAACCACAATCAATATATGAATGTGCAATACATTCTACCTATACTAGTTATATGACCTACACATACTAGTCGGCAAGAAAAACTAGATGCACTAGAAACAAATGCATAGCACACTTGGCACAAGCAATCAAGACATCTATGGATATGAAATATAGGCATGACAAGATTGTAGTAAAGTCTACACATTCTGAAATAAGTATAAACTCTAAACAAGTATAGATACAAAATCTATACATGCAAAAAATCATGAATTTCCAAAAAATGTGTAGAACAACAAGTCTATCATACAGATGTACATTATGAATTTAAAGATATTGTGATAGAAAGTTATCTTTATAGAGTGATATTGGATAGATAATAAATATAATTCCACACAACTTGGCTCTTTAATAAATTAGATAAATCTTCAAATAATTTATCCACGTCTTCAATGCCTTTCATTTCACCAAGAGACACGAGATGTGAGTTTGTTTGACAATCTATTATGTGAGAAGCTTTATTGGATATAAGCTCTTTGTATTTGAATGATGTATGTCTTTATTTGACTTGAGCTTGATTTTTCAGACTTCTTTTCTTGTGATGTGATTGAGTTCATCTTTCATAGTCATCACAAAGTCTGAATCCTCTAGTGCTTCTTTTAACTTATATATCCCATAAAGACAAAAGAAGGTAAAATTCATAAGAAATTGTAACTAGAGGTTTTAACATTTACCATCCTTTTTTTTAAATGTCTCCTTGAACATCATTGAAGCTTATGAAAGTATTGAGCTTAGAAAAAATGTATTGGTACAATAATAAAACCTGGCAATTTCATTGAAGAAAGTAAAATACATCATAAATAAGGGTCATCGTAAGCATTCATTTCCTGTCTGTGGGTACAATACATAAGACAATATGCATCGACTCGTACACATTCTACGACAGGTTACAATGGCATATATTACTCCATCGCTAAACGAAGCATGACTTATGAAAAGACAGATTGTCGGGTGAAAGAAAATATCTACTAGGTAGGTGTAAAAGATATGGACTTCTGATCTAGATATTCCCAGCAGATCTATTGAAAGTTTCATCCATAGGGGTAGGGCTTACTGCACACATACCCTTGTGTCATTCCGTGTTCCACAGGCCTCGGCATAGCTGGTACGCCGCATACACATTGTGGAGAAACCTGGATATTACCACGTGTAGTGAGGTACTTAGCCCATCACTCTTCATTGTGCTCCTGTAGCCTCATCTTCAGCCGTTTAACATCCACACACCTCATTGTCTCAGCCTCATCATAGCCGTAGTTGATGTTCACATACTCTTCTTCGTCTGTGTACCATTTGTACTTGCACCTGAGCTTGTCATACTGTTGGAGGAAAGTAGGTGAATTAGATGAAATTAGTTGCATGGTAGGATGTCATACACACTTACCCCACAACAAAACCAAGCAACCGTGGCAAATGGGAACGATTGAAGGCTTGCTATTATACCGCAGTCGCACCGTGGCATGCTATAGCGAAAATGGCCTTATTAGGCTATGATTGTAATTTTGGTGATTAATGATAATATAGCCATTGAGACTAATATGTTTGTTAAGAATATATGTTAGTAGGTCTCACAGATGCAATACATCAAGAAGCCACTACGGGTGGGATAAAGTTTGATTGAATTGGAGAAGTGTCACACCCAGTTTTAACAGATAAAACCAAGTGCGGTTTATGTGTGCCTAGAAAGTTCAACACATATAAGGACATCACATGTGAAATAACAAAAGTAATACTTTTAACTTACAACCGTTTAACTCTTACATTAAATACTTCACCAAAACAACCTATTAGCTGAATGGCAGCAACTAAACGATGACAACGGAACAGAAGCATTGGCAACCAAACAACTCCACAGGCACCGACCGGAAGATACGCTCCTAGTATACCAGGTCATCATCTTGAAAGTCTTGAAAGTCTTCCACTAAGCAACATATGTATTGCGGGAGATAGCAAAGGTGAGCATATGTAGTACTCAGCAAGTGTGGAAAAGATAATGATATGTAGGCTTACAACAAGAATAGGCTAAGACATGGCATATTTGCTTAGATGTGAGTAAAGAAAATAGTAATAATAATTCAAAAGCATTAAGTAGTTATTAAGTGAATATAACCCAACAACCCAACAACTACACATTACCCAAGGCTAACCACCTTACAAACTATAACCATCCAACCGTCATCCATATCACCAACCTATAGCCAAACTATTACCATGACCAACTAATCATGTGAGGATCTAGATCTTCAATAACAATTGGCATGACTGTTATAACAGTTTTACACTCTGTAGACACGTGGTGATGTTTGATTAGTGGTCGAAGAGGTATTGATGGATCTAATCGGGACCACACGTGATAGATCTAACGGTTCAGAATGAGGGAGGCGGCCGAAGGGGAACGGGACGGCGGCTTCGAGGGAACAAACAGTGGCGCACAGTTGGAGAACGGCACAAACCTCATCGCTGGTGTTGGATCTCGATGGCAACCGACAGCAAATGAAGAGGAGAGCAAGGGGAGTTCATTTTGAGGCTAACTGAGAGCGGTGCTACACCGGAGGTGCGTTGGCGATGATGAAGGTGGTGGAGCACTCAAGAAATCGATGGGAAGAGGTCTCTGGTGGCCGGGGAACCAAGGCGAAGGAGGGAGAAGCTTCGGTGGTCGCGGGTGGCACTGATGGTGCGCTCGGTTGAAGCTAGAGGGCACTGGAGTGACGTGACGGTGAGCTGCACTAAGGCGGCGATGGCTATGGTGAATTGCTTCGGAACTTGGTGACTTGGTGATGGGAAAACTTAGAGAGGGTCACAGGCACTTATATAGGTAGGCGGAGGAGGGCTCGTGACATCCTGGGACTCTTAGGCCGCGTAGGATTTCGAATCGGACTCGACGGATGTGGTCGTTTTGGAGACGAAGAAGACAGGCGTAGGGAAGAAGGCAGAAATGGCCGGGGCGCGTTCGTCAAGCAACTGAGCAGGCTGGCATAGAGGCGAGCTAGGTTGGGGAGTGGGTCGGCTTGGGCGCAGCCCAGACGGGAAGGGAGAGGGAGGAGAGGAGGGAAGGCTGGGCCGGTTGGCGGGTTGGGCCGGAGAGAGAGGGGAGGGAGGGAGAGAGGGTTGGGCCGAGTTAGATTTAGGTTTTGGGTTTTTTTCTTTTATATTTATAATCCTTTTCTATTCTACTTCTATTTTCCTTTTTCTATTGCTATTCTAAAGCAAAACAATTCCGAATAAAAGCCAACAAAAATCAAATAAACCCTACATGCCTATTTTGAGCATGAATGTATTCAAACAAAATATATCCTAAGTTAAAATTGTATTTGGTTTTAGAAAATAGGTTTTATCCTATTCTATTTGCTTAAACCCTAATTAATTCTAGGAAAATTTTAAGAAATTGATAAATTTGAAAATCAGGGTGTTACAAACCTACCGCCTTGGAATAAATCTCACCCTCGAGATTTAGGTGGATTGGAGAAAAGATGAGGAAACTCTGACTTTAGATGTTCTTCTCTTTCCCATATTGCTTCATCCTCTGAGTGGTGACTCCATTGCACTTTGCACATTGGTATCACTTTGGTTTTGGTAACCCTTTTTGATCTTTCAGTGATCTCCACTGGATACTCTATATAGGAGAGATCTTTTTGAACATCAAACTCTTTCATTGACAACTGTTCTTCGGGCACTCGAAGAGACACATGAAAGACATCATGCACATCTGCCAACTGAGGCGGTAACTCCAACTGATAAGATACTTCTTCTCTTTTATCCAGTATCTTGAAAGGTCCAATGAATCTTGGTGATAACTTCTTTGACCTTAAATCTATGAAGAACTCTTATGGGCGAAACCTCAAGATAGACAAAATCTCCAATTTCAAAAATCATTTCTCTACATCTATTATTAGCATAACTTTTCTTCCTCGATTGTGCAATCCTTCTCTCAAATTATCTGAACTTGCTTTTCTGCATCTTGTAGAACTTCTAGACTAAAAACTTGACTTTCTCTGGTCTCATTCTAGAACAGCAGTGTTCTGCACTTTCTTCCATATAAGACTTCAAATGGAGATATTTGGAGACTTGTCTAATAACGGTTGTTGTACAAGAACTCTGCATATGATAGACTCTTATCCCAACTATTACCATACTTCAAAGCACAAGTTTTAACATATCCTCGAGTATCTGATTTACTCTCTCAGTCTGACCATCTGTTTGAGGATGATAGGCAGAACTGAAATTCAGCTTCGTGTCTATAGACTCGTGTAGCTTCTACCAAAACCTGGAAGTAAACTAAGTTCCTCTATTTGAAACAATCTTCTTAGATACTCTGTGTAAACACACTATTCTTGAGATATATATATCTCTGCTAGTCTGGCTCCACTATATGTAGTCTTAAACAGGATAAAGTGAGAGACTTTAGTCAAACGATCAAATATAACCCATATATACTCATATCCTCCTTGTGTATGGGGTAATCCGACAATGAAATCCATATCGATTTCCTTCCATTTCCACTCAGGTACCTTCAAGGGCTGTAGCAATCCTACTGGCCTCTAATGTTCTGCTTTGACCTTCTGGCAAGTATCATACAAGGCTACATATTCTGTAACATCTCTTTTCATTCCATACCACCAATAATGATCCTTGAGATCTTGATACATCTCCGTGCTTCCGGGGTGAATGAAATATGCTGAATCATGGGCTTCCCTTAAAATTAACTCTTTAATGGCCATCTGATTGGACAAACAAATTCTCTTTTTGAACCACACAATACCTTGATTGCCTTCTGTAAAGCCTGGTGCTTTATCATCCTTAATAAGCTACCTTATTTCCTTGAGCTTTTCATCTTCAAGTTGACCTTTACGAACATCTTGCTCTAATGTGCAATCAACTTCCATGGTAGTTGCTTCTACATCTGCCACAAAACCAAGGTTAAGCTTCTCAAACTCTTTCCATAACTCAGGTTGACTAGCTTGAACCATCATCAAGTTACAATAACTCTTTCGACTCAAACCATCGGCTACCACATTAGCCTTTCCTGGGTGATAATGGATTCCCACATAATAGTACTTGATTAACTCTAGCCATCGGCGCTGATGAAGGTTTAAATCCGGTTGGGTGAATATATATTTCAAACTCTTGTGATCCGTGTATATCTCACACCATTTTCAAATGAGATAGTGTCTCCAAATTTTCAGTGCATGAACCACTGCTGCTAATTCCAGGTCATGCGTAATGCTCCTCATGCTTCCTTAACTTTCTTGACGCATAAGCTACGACTTGACCTTCTTGCATAAGAACACATCCAAGTCCTTGTTGTGAATCATCACAATAGATATCAAAGTTCTTGCTGATGTCTGGTAGAACTAGAACTAGGGCTGTAGTCAATCTCCTCTTCAATTCAAAACTTGCATGACAAGCTAGGCTCCATTTAAAAACCATTTTTTTTGTAGCAAATAGGTAAGAAGTTGAGCTATCTTAGAGAATCCTTCTATGAAGCGGCGATAATATCCTTCTAAACCGAGGAAACTTTGGATCTCTAACACATTGGTAGGCGGTAACCAATTCAACACATCTTTCACTTTGCTTGGATCTACTGCTACACTTCCAGCTGTTATGATATGGCCGAGAAAAATGACTTGATCTAACCAAAAATCACACTTGCTAAGCTTGGCATATAGGTGATGCTCCCTAAGTGTATGTAGCATAATTCTCAAATGTTCTTCGTGTTCTACTTCACTCCTAGAGAAAATTAGAATATCATCAATGAACACCACTACAAACTTGTCCAGATAATCCATAAATACCTTATTCATGAGATTCATGAAATGGGTTGGGGCATTGATCAATCCAAAAGATATAACAGTATACTCATATAGTCTATATCGAGTACTGAAGGCGATCTTGTGTACATCTGACGATCAAATCTTCAACTGATAATGTCCAGACCTTAGATTAATCTTGGAGAACACTCGGGCTCCTCTCATCTGATCAAACAAATCCTCAATTCAGGTAACAGGTACTTGTTCTTAATGGTCACATCATTGAGCGATCTGTTGTCTACATACATTCTTCGAGTACTATCCTTCTTATCCACGAAAAGAACTGAGGCTCCCTAAGGTGACGCACTTTGTCTAATAAAACATTTACCTAACTATTCCTGGATTTGCTTCTTTAACTTAGCTAGGTCGTTAGCAGACATTCTATATGGCCTTTTAGCTATAGGGGTCGTATTGGGTACCAATTCAATGACAAACTCAATTTCTCGATCTGGTAGCGTACCTGGCAATTCATTAGGGAAAACATCCAAAAATTCACGAACCACTCTGATCTAATCAATGGGGTTTTCTTCAAGTAAATTGAGAGAACAATCCTCTGCTGCTGAGATAGTAGCTACGAACTCAACTTTGCTTCCATCTTCACTGGTCAGGTGGACTGCTCTTCTGGCACACTCAATTACTCTATCAAATTTGGATAACCAATTCATTCCAAGGATAACATCTATACCCTTAGATTCGATGACTACAATATTTGCTGGAAAGTCTACCCCCTTATTTTAAGTTTCATCCTATGACACATATATTGTGCTTTCAATTCTCCTCCAGGAGAGCTAATAAGCATAGGTTGTTTCATTATAACCATAGGTAAACCATGCTTGGCAACATACTGGGTAGTTATGAAAGAATGTGAAGCTCCAGAATAAAATAAAACCGATGCAGGTTGAGAGTTGACGAGGAACATACCGTACACCACATCCTGAACATCTTAAGCTTCTTCTGTGGTGACATGATTGACCTTCCCTTGAACGAAGTTCTGCTGTCCACGGTTGTTCTGAACAGGGGTCTGATTTCCATTGCGTGCTTGGGGTTGGAACTAAGTAGAGTTCGGGGTGTGGGTGTTGGACTGATTTAGATTCTTCTTAGGGCACCGATTCACATAGTGTCCTAGCTCTCCATAGTGAAAACATCCTTTGCCTGAGGAGGGAGTAAGGGCTGTTCTTGACTTGAGGAGTAGATGGTGGAGTTGAAATAGTCATTGGTCCTTGCTTCAAGCTCATGAGTTCCTTCTTCTTCAGATGAACATCTCCTGATGACGCATGATGAGTGCGGAAACTGGATTTGAACTCCGTCCACGTGATACCTGCTGCGTTGTCATGTGCAGCGCAGTATGCTTCCCACCAGTCCAAAGCTTGACCAGCGAAACATAGAGTACCATCTCTTCGTCATTGCACTATGCAACTTGTAGCTTCCTTTCTATATCTTTTAGCCAATCATCTTCATCCATAGGCTTCATTGCATGACTGAAGACTGGGGGCTGAGTTCTCTTGAATTCTCAAAGTCTTGATGGTTGATGGGGTTGAGGAACATGATTTGGCTAGTGTCGCTGCATCTACAACATCGTTTGAGCTAAAGCTTGTAAAATCTGAGTTTGGATAGCCATCTATTGTTCCAAGGTCACTGGTGGAGGTAGAAGTAGATTCTAGTTGTTGTTGTCCTCCTCGTTGGTATTGGTGCTCCTTCTTGTGTTAACCATCTAATTAGGGTTGGAAAGAGGGACATGAGTAGATAAGCAAGACTGGAAAAGGATTTAACTAAGAAAACCTAACTATATTATATTATAGATACAAAGATGCGACTGTGAACAAGGTGCCAAAGCATTCCATAGCACACACCGACACACAAACAAAAGACCTAAATCACACACTTAGCATCATAACAATTCTCACACAATCATTATTATCCTTAATGATTACATCGACGCTCGACTCTACAAAACTAAGATGATCTACTGAAGACTCCACTATTGAGACTCCTCTCTAGTGTAGGATCCTGAGGGGGGATGAATTGACTTATCCATCTTCTTCTATGGCGGGGGCGTTGAGGCAGATCCTCTTGCGCGAAGGTGAGTGGATAGACATGACTTTTTCTTCATCTTCTGTGTTTCTTCTTGGTTGTTGGCATCATGTTCATCCTTGAGCAGTGAAGTGACGAAAGTGAGGCGTTGATGAACATCTCCCAATTCCCATAGGGCGCAGTCCAGTTCATCTTTCAAAGCCATAGTGAGCGCAACTTGTTCATGTAGCTTGGGGTTTTCTCGAAAAGGGCGCTTCACGAACGGTTCATCACTCCCATGAGTTCTTCGGGGACAGTATGCATAAGGAGAGTCGACCATCTTGCTGTTATATTGATCTCAAACACAGGATATGGCTTGACATGCTGCATCTCGAACACCGATAGTGAAGGTTGCTCTTGGGGTCATTGCTGAGTGAATGCCCACAACTCAACGAACATCCATTCCTTCATCTTCTCTTCGCTCGTAGTCCTAGATGATGACTTCTACCTTCTATTCCACATATCTAGAGTATTGCTTCTCAACTCCCCTGTAGATCGGCTTTTGTGTATGTCCAAGTCTAGAAAGTATTCCCCACAGCAGGCGAGGAAGGTGTCCAGTGTGAAGACCGTCACTCTCGTAGACGTCGGGAACAAGATTCATGTTGCGGAAAGTGGGATCATCAATCTCCTCTTCAGTTGGAGCACATTGAAAAATGGGTGGTTGTCCTCTAGTTGACTTGCAAGCGGTGAGCAGCTGGCGAACCATCTATAAAGGAGAAGATATGATATAAGAACTAACCTTAAAGATAGCAAGATACAAGTGTGAGAACTAAGAAAAAGCTCATATGGGTTCAAACAAACCAGGAAAAACCTTAAAACGACCATTCTAACTAGGCTCGCGGTCCTACAGTCAGTATAGCTTTGATACCACATTTGTCACACCCAGTTTTAATGGATAAAACCAAGTGCGGCTTATGTGTGCCTAGGAAATTCAACACACATAAGGACATCACATGTGAAGTAACAAAAGCAATACTTTTAACCTACAACCGTTTAACTCTTACATTAAAGACTTCACCAAAATAACCTATTAGCTAAACGATAGCAACTAAACGATGGTACTGGAACAGAAGCATTGGCGACCAAGCAACTCCACAGGCACCGACCGGAAGAAAACACTCCTAGTACACCAGGTTGTCATCTTAAAAGTCTTCAAAGTCTTCCACTGAGCAATATATATGTATTATGGAAGATAGCAAGGATGAGCACATGAAGTACTCAGCAAGTGTAGGAAAGATACTGATATGTAGGCTTACAATAAGAATAGGCTAACACATGGTATATTTCCATAGATGCGAGTAAAGAAAACAGTAATGTAATTCAAAAACATTAAGCAGTTATTAAGTGAATATAACCCAACAACCCAACAACGACACATTACCCAAGGTTAACCACCTTACAAATCATAACCATCCAACCATCACTCGTATCACCAACTTATAGCCAAACCATTACCATGACCAACTAATCATGTGAGAATCCAAGTCTCCCCATAACTGTGGGCACTGCTGTTATAACAGTTTTGCACTTTGCAGAGGTTGTCCAACTTCTAGCCACGAGTCATGATATCTATGTTACTGTGTTTGCAAAATACTTAACACACGCCAGTGATGTGCTGCCAGGAGATCATTACAAAGCATAGTCCATCAATTAAGTCTTGGTACTCCAACGAATGCCAGCCAGATATCTAATTGATATGCTAAGCTTTACCCATATTTGCCTCATATTTGGTACTGTATTTCTTGGGTTGTCGCTTCACGAACCGATCCTTATATGTGACACTTGGGCAAAGACTATCCAACAGAGAAAGAACCAACAAAACCTAACACCTTTTCTTAGAACGTATCCACAAGCCCACCACATGAACCACTATTACTAAACCAACTCCTTGCCCAAGTCCTAAGGTTCCATGTTACTAAAACAGGTTCATCATCACCATTGCATATGTCCACTAAACAAGTATATGACACTTCTCCAACATCCCAAAAGCATGACTTAGCAATTCTACCCAAGAGACTCATATCAACTACCACTTAGGCTTTAAGAAATGTAAAGAAAGAACTAGGTAAACCCTAACATAGGTGATTACTAATCAAGTTGACATACATTGCATGCAATTTTGGAAACAAAACATTTAAAACATAGGTTCAAGATGATCAAGGACACTTGCCTTCTCCTTGGAGCCACTTAGTGTACTTTAGCTCTTGGTCTTAACATTCCTCAAACTGATCTGGGGCGTTGTCTAATCGCACAATCACTAACAAAGGACACAAAAAAATTACATTAAGAACAGAACACAAAATAAAAGAACCATAAGATAAAACCTATTTAGAAAGATAGAGCTCTGAAAAATAAATTTAACAGCATAAGAATCGTTGAAGGAGCTAGAACGAAAAAGATATGCTAAAAACAAGATGAGGGTTTAATTTGAAAAATAAATTACTTAATTTTAAAGAAACAAAAAGTTTAGGGATCTTTTTGTAAAAATATAGGGACCTATTTGTAATTTCATAAAAGTTTAGGGGCAAAAGTGTAAAAAGATAGGGGCTCTTTAGTGAAAATAGAGAAGTTCAAGGGTCTATTTGCAAAATTACCAATTAATGAAATATTTGAAATTATTTTTATATTGAAAAACCATGATTTACTACGTGGCTGCTGACTGGCTTACATGTGGGCAAAACGGCCGATGTGGCACTATGGTGGCTGGTGACGTGGTAGGTGATGAGGCAAGGGGCGCTGACTAGGATAAGTGATGACACGAGGTGATGTTTGATTGGTGGCTGAAGGGGTATCGGTGGATCTAATTGGGACCACACATTATAGATCTAATGGCTCAGAATGAAGGAGGCAGTCGGAGGGGACTAGGATGACGACTCCGAGGGCACGAACGGTGGCGCACGACCGGAGAACGGCGTGGACCTTGTCGCTGGTGTCGGATCTCGATGGTGAGCAGGGAAAACAAAGAGGAGACCAAGGGGAGTCCATTTTGAGGATTACCAAGAGCGGTGCTACACCAGAGGTGCGTTGGCGATGATGAAGATAGCGGAGCACTCGGGAACTTGATAGGAAGAGGTCTCCGACGGCCAGGGGACCAAGGCGAAGGAGGGACAAGCTTCGATGATCACAGGTGGCTTTGTTGGTGGGCTTGGCTAAAGCTAGAGGGCACCTAAGTGGCTCGACGGTGAGCTTCACCGAGGCGGCTAGGACTATGGTGAGACAAGATCGATCTTGGCGAATTGCTCTGGAACTCGGCGCCTTGGCGATGGGAAAACTTAGAGAGGGTCATAGGCAATTATATAGGTAGACGGAGGAGGGCTCAGGATGTCCTGGGACTCTTAGGCGACAACGGATTTTGAATTGGACTCGACGACGGTGGTCGTTTCGGAGATGGAGAAGAAGGGCATGGGGGAAAAGGTGAAAACGGCCAGGGCGCGTTCAGCAGGCAATGGGCTGGCGTAGAGGCGAGCTGGGCTGGGGAGTTAGCTGGCTCAGGCGTGGCCCAGGTGGAAAGGGAAAGAGAGGAGAGGAGGGAAGGCTGGGCCGACTGGCGGGTTTGGCCGGAGAGAGAGGGGAGGGAGGGAGAGAGGGTTGGGCCGAGTTAGGTTTAGGTTTTGGGTTTTTTCCTTTTATATTTATAATCCTTTTCTATTCTACTTCTATTTTCCTTTTCTATTGTTATTCTAAAGCAAAACAATTTCAAATAAAATCTAACAAAAACCAAGTAAACCCTACATGCCTATTTTCAGCATGAATGCATTCAAACAAAATATATCCTAAGTCAAAATTGGATTTGGTTTTAGAAAATAGGTTTTATCCTATTCTATTTGTTTAAACCCTAATTAATTCGAGGAAAATATTAAGAAATTGACAAATTTGAAAATCAGGGTGTTACAAGAAGTCCTAGGAGAATTGACCTCATCGGATGGTCCGGTGTTTAGGGTTTGAACTCACCGGAGTATTTTGTCCAAAGGCAAAGTGAAGCCCGATGACTTCACCGAATAGTCTGGTGATCTGTGTGTTGGACTCACCAGAGTATTTCTGATAAAGAGGGAGAAGGCTGAGAACGACACCGGATAGTCCGGTAACACCAAAGTATTTCCTGCAGAGAAGAATACAAGTGCAGAAGACTAAAGATCAACACACCTGATGGTTCGGTGCTTGGTTTGTGCACACCAAATTATAGCACCAGAGCATTTCTTGCAGAGACGACTACAAGTGTTGAAAAATGAAGAACAACCCACCGAAAGGTCCGGTGCTCTAAAGATGAATGCATTGGAGCATTTTACATAGAGAGACTGCAAAGGCTCAGATGGCTCAAGATAACTCACCGAAAGGTCAAGTGATGGATTTGAAGGTACATCGGAGTGTCTGGTGTTCACAGAGGCATTGAGTGGAGTTCCAACGGCTAGGTTCTAAGGTTGTACTCACGGATGATTCGATGTTAGTACTACTGTTCTCACCGGATCATCCGGTATTAATATCTTTTCTGAGTCGTTGGGAAAATGGCTAGTTGGCGGGTTTGAGGCTATAAATACCCCTCCACTCAGTTATTTAAAGGTGTGTCATGCTGCTGTAGTCTAGAGGAAGCTCATAGACACTTGAGAAGATATACAAGCTACCAAAGTGCTTAAAGTGATCATACAAAATGATTAAGCACAAGATTAGAGTGTTTAGTGCTTATAGGCCTAGAGTGAGTTGTATCTAGGTGCTGCAGCTTGAAGAAGGGATCAAGGAGTGAATCCAGTTTGCACCGAGAGGTACGCCGGCACCATAGAATCTTGGTGACTCACCAAGATCTTGGGTCTTAATAGCTCAAGCTTGTTGACCCTCTGACTTGGTGTGGAGTGGTGGCAAGACACCTGTACGGGGATGCAGAGACCCTTGCCTTGGCGCCTCAAGCTCTGAAGTGATCACGGTGGCAAGTGACTGGAAGAAAGGCTACTGGCGAGACCTTGTCTTGGTGGCTTGGTGGCTCATCCGGCTTGAGGCCTTGCCTTAGTGGCTTGATGGCTCAAGAGTCATGATCAAGTGCTGACTGGGAGCATATCCTTGGTGGAGCTCAACGTGGATTAGGGGTGGCATTCATGCCATCGATAACACTGGATAAAAATTTCTTATACCGAGTTTGTCTCTCTACCTTATTTATATTTCCGTATTTATATGCTTGCAATTTACCTAGCTAGAGTAGGTTGCAATCCTCTTGAGCGGTAGAGTAGACACACTAGATAAACTTAGAGCAAATTTAGATAGATTTTGAGATAGGTTTATCTTGTGAAGTTTTTGGAGCCAATTTGGTTTAGGTTTCTAAGTGTCCTAATTCACCCCCTCTTAGGACGTCACCATTCCTCACACATGTGTGCCTCATGCTCTTCTATCTCTAACTCTAGCTCCCTCTTCTTCTACTCTTGGTCATCATTTCTCCTTTGCTCTTTGTCCTCATGCTTGCATCTGTCAAGAATGTCGTGCCACAGTTCGTAAGGGCCCATCTTATCCTTACCCTTGTCGGACCGGGAGTCGGACCCAGAAACCATAGAAGGGATTGTGTTGGCCTGTGTTGGAGAAGAAGTAGCCATGGATGGGTTACCCTTATGTATACAAGGGGAGCATACTGCCTGGAACAATTGAGTGTGTTGGAGGGAGAGTTATTGCGATGCCATGGTGGGTATCAGGGATTCCTTTCGCGCGAATGTCGAAAGCATCCGCCGGAAGAGAGAGAGAAAGATGTGCGATACTATAGAAGAAGGGATAAGGTTATGGGCGAGTGTTTCCTCATCAATTTACTGTGTGTAGTCAGAGTGTGTCTAAGCTATAGGATAGGATGCTTAAAGCTATGTCATGTGGTCACTTCATGTGTAAAGCCTGAGTCATGATAGAGGTGTTGTCATTTCAAAGTTAAAGATGAGTCATGTGGTCACTTTATGTCTAAAGTATGAGTTATGACAAATGCTATGTTGTGGCAAGGTGTTGTCAATTTAAAGCTGAGGCGTGTGATCACTTCATTTCTAAACACCATGTTCTTGTTTGGAGCCTTTGACAACGATGCCTTTTTACTCAATAGTAAATGATATTTATAGAAAGTTGAGTATACATCTAATTGCATCTATTTTCAGCCAATCAATATGCAGAGTTGTACCTCACCAGGATAGTTTGCCTTCATGGTATTCCGAAGAAGATCATTTCTGATTGAGGCACACAATTCACTTCTCATTTCTGGAGGAGTTTCCAAGAGGCTATGGAAACCGAGCTTTTTCACAGCACGGCATATCATCCTCAGACAGACAGTCAAACTGAGCGGGTGAATCAGATTCTTGAAGATATGCTCCGTGCGTGTGTTCTCACTGATGGGAAGCGTTGGGACATATGCTTGCCATTCGCGGAGTTCTCCTACAACAATAGCTTCCAAGCAAGTATCGAGATGTCGCCGTTTGAAGCTCTCTATGGCCGAAGATGTCGAACACCGCTAAATTGGTCCGAATCTGGTGAACGGGCTTTTCTAGGTCCGAATTTGGTCAAGGAGGCAGAAGATCATGTTCTGAATATCCGCAAGAGTCTTCTTACGGCTCAATCCTGGCAAAAGAGCTATGCGGATCGTCACCGCCGAGACCTCGAGTTCGCAATTGGAGATCATGTATACCTCAAGGTTTTTCGCCGCTCAAGGGTGTTCGCCGATTCCAGGTTCGAGGCAAGTTAGCGCCTCGATACGTGTGACCATTCCAGATTGTTGCTCGACGTGGAGAGGTGGCATATCAACTGGACTTGCCTCCATCTCTCTCCACCGTGCATAACGTCTTCCACATGTCGCAACTGAAGAAATGCCTCCGAGTTTCAACTGAGGTCATTGATGTTGCACCTCAAGAGTTGCAGCCGGATTTGTCATATTGAGAACGGCCGATAAGGATTTTGGGTGAAGCCGAGCGCAAGACGCGGCGAAGTTCCATCAAATTCATCAAAGTCCAATGGAACCACCACTCGGAAGATGAGGCAACTTGGGAGCATGAGGATAAGATCCGCTCCGAGTATCCCGAGCTCTTTGAAGACTTGGAAAAGTCGTTGTAAATTTTTCACAGTTGGAACATTTCGCATGTATGTGTTCATCGCCTTGTTAAATGGAAATGTGCATTGGATTCTATCTCTCATAGCGTGGTTCCTAGACTCATCGTGCTCTTCCCCGACTCGATCTCTGCACATGGAACAACGAAGAAAACATGTTAGCATCGATAAACTGGGACATACGTAACAATTTGTTATGCATGAAGTGAGTGTCGTAACTGAGCCGGGGACGCGAGAACTCGAAGAACCTAGGTCTGCGGAGTAAGGGTGCATCACTGGTTGCATAGAAGGGGTCACCGCCACTGGTGAATGCTAGTCTAGACGTTGTGACGCCATCGTAGGGGTCACCGACTCCGGAGAACGAAAGCAGAGACAACATGCCACTGTACTGGGAGTGACCAACCACGGTGAAGGACTGCCTCACCATAGTAGGGGTCGAAAAGGAAGCTGGGGTCAGAGACATACCAGTGGGTGCGGCGGCTTGGTAAAGGTGGCAGACGGGTGTGATGGCATATGAGCTGACACTCGTGGTCCCATCGTAACATCCAAGGATGAATTGCAGCTCATCGATCAGAAGACCTTGGCCCCATTCTGGATAATATGGCCAAACGTTGCGATCATCTCCGCCCTTAGGACCTTGCCGCCACTGTCAAGCCGCAGTTTCGATGCACATGCCTCGACATCAATCTGGTGCAGTATGTCCCTCTGCAAAGGAAACCTTCGGTTAATTAAACAATTGTTTTTACCATCGATTGTAGTAATTCGTACCTCAAGAGAATACGCCTGGTCTTTGTGCGTCGGGTACATGTCGCGCATGTCCGCCACGTGTCGTGGAAGCTCAACCGGTTCGTACGTGATCCGAATCCATGTCTGAGGCATGAATCACGAGAGGTACACCACGTATGCCTCCTTAGAGTGTGGTCGATCCTCGTTGACGACGTGCTCGACAACTTGGTCCCATTCGTCAACCCACCACTGCACACGCGACGCAAACGCACTTGTGGAATGAGCCCCCTCTATGTCAACCTGTAAAAACAAATACACGTGAAAATAGGTGTAGAAGAGGGTCTGTCACGTCCCAAATCCTTAATCACATATTTAAGCATAATTATGCTTCTTAAGCATTATGTTTAATTCTGTGTAATTTGTTTTGTAACTCTAGAGCAATTAATTTCAAGTCAATTGGATGAGAGGAAGAAATCCAGGAGAGAAAACAATGAAATTCACAGTTAAAACGGACTCTTTCTCTAACACGTGAGCCCCACCGAAGTAGGCCAACCACCCCACTCTCTCTCCCTCTAGAGTGGCAGCCCTCTCTCTCTCCTCCCTCACTCCCCCACGCCACCCCAACGTGCTCCCCTCCCCTCTCACTCTCCCTCTCACTCCCCCTCTCTTTTCTTCCAAAATCCGAGCTCAAGAGAGGGATTTGAGGTGAGTATGTGGTACCATTGCGATCACAAGCTCATGAGCTATCCATCCCTCCAATTCATTTTCATTTTCACAGAGGATTTGAGCCAGATTTGGTGTCTTTTGGTGTTCATGGTTGAAATGTGAAGAACATCGGATTTCTTCGCCTCCTGAGTCCCTCAGTTTCCTCCTTCAATCGGTGGTCTACAATCTCGGTAAAGACCATTAGGTGAGTCCCCTAAACTCCCATGGCAAGAATCCACCTTTTGGATGGTTGGATTTCGAATTTTGAGCTAGGGGTTTAAAGTTCATGAGTTCTTGATGAATTAAAAGCAATAGCCGAGTTTTGGTCGATTTCGGCGTATACATGTTGTATTGTCCTACACGGTAGAGGAAGTCAATGTGATTCTCTAGGTCCAAGTGCCCACTCCAAATATCGCCGAAATCGTCGCCAGTGAGCTCTCAAAGTGCCCCCGCGACTCCCAGCGGTCTGACCACCACCCCAAGGTCGGTCAGACCACCAGGAGCCAAAACCCTCTGCATGGGGGTGGTCTGACCATGTTTCTGACGGTCTGACCACGAATCTTGGTGGTCGACTGCCAGTATACCAGCGGTCTGACCACTGTATACCCAGACAGTTACTGCTTGCTGAAACTTATAAAATTCATAATAAATTCTTTGTAGCTCCAAAAATTATGAAACAAAATTTTTTGGTTTCACAATAACCTACTCTACCTATTTAAAATATCCCCAGCCATGAAATAATGAATTAAATTTCTGAGATTAATTAATAGGTTAAAGCTTCATTAATTCACCGTTAATTCATCATAAGTCCAAAATTGATGAATCCAATTTTGCTAGATTTTTTATGACTTGTTATATCTAGGAAAAGTTTTCATCCATTATATGCATATTGTGGCATATTTTTGCACTTCATTTATACTCATTGCATTGCACGTGTTATGTTCATAGAGCACACCAATCCGTCGATCCCGGAGACCGAGGATGATCCTGACGTGCCCCACCTTTGTGAGCCAGTGCATCAAGGCAAGCATCTATCATATTGAACCCAGTCAGTTGAATTGAATAAAGTCTAAATATTGATAAATTATGCTTATGTATAGGTTTGCATGTATAAGAAGTCGACGTCAGGTTTTTATGGGTAGAACCTATGTTGATCGCATTTCTCTACCTTGAATTATTATTGATCTATATCCTTGTAGCCTGGGTTTATTCATGATAAGATCTAACTTAAAAGTGATGCGAGATACTTAACAATGCATAGAAGTAGAGCGGTGGAACGTCCCATCGTTCGCGAGCTATAGGTTAAATTACTTTCACAATGGTTACCGTGTTAGGTTGTTGGTGTTGGTTGGACGAGTGGTGAGTATGAGACGAGATGTGGGCGGTGTTAGGGGTGTCATATGCCCTCAAGGAAAGTCTGAGGGTAGCTCGGGAAGGGAACCCGGACACCGTAGGCCACTTGCATCGTTTAAGGTCGATCGTTGGGGTAGTTGACTTTAGCACTTATATTACTCACCACATGCCGATCTAATGGTAAGGCGAGCCGAATACCTTCGCGGTTGTGGCTTTGTGGGCGTGGACATCGACGGTGTGAGCAGGCGGGCTTGTAAGTGGTACTAGTTTGCTCCGGGAGTAGTTCTAGTATCGCCACGCCGAGCAATGCATGCCCCACACGGTTGGGACTGGTTGGGAAAGGTTATCACGAGTACCCCCTTTGTGTGTACTTTGGCCGGTGGTATAAGCCGTATGGTCCTCGTGTCGTGTGGGTCCAGTGGTATCCCCCTGCAGGGTGTATAAAAAGTTTGAACTGCCGTGCTCTCAGTCATGAGCATGCTATTGTTTCATTTGCACCTGGTCGTAGAGTTCTCGTGGTTGGTTCGGTTGTATGGTTCGGATATGTGGTTTGTGGTTCGGATATGTGGGAGGTGGTCGATATGGCATTTGTTATACATTGATACTAATGTGGCTTCAGTCTCATATGATCAGTTGGTAGTTGCAGGGTAATTTCGTATATGTTGGTTAAGTTAGTTGCTCACACATATGTGTAGGTTGCTTACCGCATATGTTTTACTTAACCTTGTGACCTACTCTTGCTAACAGCTCAATGCATAATCCTTGGAGTCGGGATATTATATACCCATATGGTGTAAGACTTGCGAGTACCTTTGTACTCAGGGTGCTACCCTTAAGTTGATGCAGGTTCACAGGACGACGAGGAGGGGCGGTGTTTGGCTACTTTGTGCCTGCCGATCAGGGTGGCGGGCAGGAGTAGCACACTCTACTCTGAACTCAGTGTTCTGGTATGGAGCCTAAGGGTATGTGGCTCCATATCCTTTTTTTTAATAGCTATTAGTCTTCCGCTACTTATTTCTTTTGTTGGTTAGGAGTTGAGCAGATTTTAGTCTCCTCCTAACTCTCTTTTGCTGTAAATTGCGCTAACATGTTGCATGCTTAATACTTGTAATTAATGTTAATTACTCGCTCTTTCTTAAGCTTTGTTGTGATGTACATGTTGGAAGGGCATGTGTTCCGATCTTGGGCACAAAACACGTGCCGGGACTACCGGGATGATATTCTGGTTAATCATCGAGGTTGTGATTATGAATAATGATCCTCCTGGTGATTAATTAGAATATTATTTGGACTTCCTCACAGGGTCATATGAAAATGTAATTACAACGTTATGCATCTTTTTATATTGATAGGCACCGACCTAGCCACCTGTAGCAAAAACCCTGGAACTTCCAGAACTACCGCATCACACGATGTGGTGAGTACTCATCAACGTAGATGTCGAGGATAAGGGCTCAAGTCATGAGCCAGTACTCCTGATCACGTTAGCAGAGCGCGTCGATGTACCTCGACCTCCATGTATAGAGTACAGCGGATATAGTCCACCGTCAGCTCATCGAACTGGTGAACAAAGTCGAGATACGTACGGTGTGCCTATATGTTGGACCAACTCAGCTGTGCAACAAAAATAAGTTAGAGAAACAAAAATATATCCATAATGAACATATACCTAGACAAGTAGCATAGCATTTACTCTACGTCTACACCACAAAGACCTTATGGTCGTGCTGTCGACGTCGTTCGCAGCGAACTGGTATGCGCTATGGTCAACAATGGGCCTACCGATGGCGATGCGCTTGTACGACTAGGGGCACCCGGTCAGAATCGCGTTGATGTCGATAATCGAGAAGTCATTGCACAGTCCATGGTACCCCCACCCTGCATCTCCCTAACTGGTTTATTCTTCCATTGAACAAACAACATAGCAGGCCAACCTCTGTGCATAACATCTTGTAGGTACCTCTTCTACACTTTATCTTCCTAGAGCGGGAATACTTCTCAGTACACACCTTCTCTGTAACGGTTGCCCACAATACTAATGGTCATCTCTTGAATCTCAAGGTCTATTTTGAAACCCTACATCAACCAGATATATAAGTGTCCAATACTTTTGTACATAGGTCTGGAGATACCCTTATCTATTGACTGAAATACGGATAATACTACCCCTTTTGGATCATATAATATTTCATTATCCCTGTAAAAAATCCTAAACTGCCATATATCTGACATATCTGGCAACCATCGATAAAAATCCTAACATTATTGCAATCAAATATAAATAATTATGTAAAACTACATATACAATGGAAAATTCATTACAAATATAGCCCAACTTGTAATCTATACTACAACAAAATATTCCCAAATCATGCATCAAACACCTCTAAATTCTACATCTACTATATTAATTATGACTACACTATATCTACAACATATATTTAATACCTAACATGTCTAAATGCTACATCTAATTGTTAAAATATACGTATAAACAGGATCTAATTGCTAAACTATATCAAACCTTAATTCTAAAACTAGATCTATATTTTAACTTACATCTAGTGATTATTCTATTAGATTTATAAAAAAAATTAAATGGGGGATTCAGTGGTTGGCTCTGTCAAGGAACATACATAGGTGCATGGTGAGCTGCGTAGAGATTAATGAGACTACACGCAACGTTCCTCGCAATGCTTACAGGCGGAGCAAGGGTTTATTAGGTAAGCATTAGCAGATTTTTTGGGACTGTATGCACTGTGGATTTGCGTTTGTCTGTCGGAGCCAATTTGACACCTAAGGTTGCCGGACCTGGCGACCTGCATCTGCACAGGTCACCAGGCCCCTAACCAAACAACACACTAGAAGGCAAATATTTTGCCTAGGACCCTAACTGCTATATGTTTTGTATGGTATAATTCAATAACAAGGAATACAAAATTATCGAAAATTCTATAAAGAGACAAACCTGGAACCTCTGCTCCGAGCTATGTTGAGGAGTTCCTTTCAAAAAACACATGCTATTAAAAGGAAAATATATTATATCTACATTTGGAACTAGCTGTGTTCCTCGGATTGTCACATTTTTTACGAGACTATGAAAGCTCTGTCGTGTTCTTTGTAAAAACTGATGCTCAATGACTGTACCATCTTGAATCATCATCAATTTATTGTTTTGTTCTTATTAAGTTAATAACCCCCTCAGGTTAACAACGCAGGTAGGTACCATCCTTCCCTTCCCTGCCATTGATATAATGCAGTGCAGCAATGTGAATTATGTTGTGTGGAAACCAAGAGTTGACATGCCTGAATTTCTGATCAATTGAGTTGATTCGTTTTGAATGCGATATGTGATGTTGATGTTCAGTTGATCAGTGGGATGCTGCATTGATATGGTTTGCAAGTTTTCTTGGCGATGAATATTTCCAAGTTTGATGTACTGAAATTTCTCCATATTTTGCAATCATTTTGCTTCTGTATTTACAGTGCATGCAGTACAATTCATTTTGCCTTCTATCAATCCAGTTGTCTCCTGCTATAGAAATAAGGTGAAAGAGCACTACAGATTCCCCTTTCATCAATACATGCTACCCGGTAAAAGAAGGGTAGATTCGCCATGTGTCAGCATGAATTGATGGGAACTCATGCCTGGACCTTCTACTGTTGTTTGGTTTGTTTGGTGTACTTTTGTATATGTCAACAATGTCATCATAGAACTACAAACTTTGGTTCTCTCTCTCTCTCTCTCTTTTCGCAAGCATGAGAAGTGCAATGTGATATCAGATGCTTTCTTTTTATGTTGTCAGGCAAGCCAACCAGAAAGTTAGGAAGTGAAAACTTGCACTGGTTACATGCAAGTTCTGTCAGTGCCCGCTTCATATCTCTTTCTTCCGTTCTTCTTGTTATGAAAGCATGCATTGGTTTCATGTAACTAACTTGGCTTAGGAAAGGTCATCAGTCTAGACCATTTAAACCAGTTTTGTGACCAGTTAGACTGGTTTAGTACTTGGTCTAGATTGGTCTAACTAGTCTAGGATCTGATCGAAATTAGTCTAACTGGTCTAGGATCTAGTCTAGATTGATCTAGTATCTGATCTAAATTAGTCTAGATTACTCTAGGACTTGGTCTAAACTATTCTAGAACCTGATCTAACTGGTCTAGGACCTGGTTTAGACTAGTCTAGGCTGGTCTAGATTGGTAGGGTGCGGCAGTTAGACTAGTAAAAGCCGAGTTGGGCTCGGTTTGAGTCGGATTTTTGGAAGTTGAGCCCTATGTGACTTTTGGACATGGTCTAAACTGGTCGATTTGAATCAGACTTTTGGACTTACGATATTACAAAGGAACTTACTTTCTCACCATATAACCTATGACTATAAATAATTTTAGAAATTAGTCTATCATATCAGAAGAATATTAGTTAATTTTCTCAGATTTTGAGATTTTATTTGAGGCTCTAACAATTGTTAGAAAATATACAAGTAGCATTTTTAGAGAATTTTAGTTTAAATTCTACACATGCTTTTTGGGTGAATCCTATTAAAATAGGTTGCACATATATTATGAAACACGTACAAAAAGTTCTAGGATTTTTGAAAAAATAGAAGACTACTGATTTTTAGAGAAACAATAAATTGGTGAACAGTGAATTTGACGGAGGATTATGGATGGCAATGAACTGAATGAATGGAAATATGGATAGAATGGCAAGGAAAGAACCAAAGATAAAATTGATGGCAATGAAGGAAGTTCAAAATTTTGAGTGGCGTAAAGGGAAGAGGCATTTTTATGGTAAATAAGGAATTTTCCCATAATATTGTCACGTTAGCATAATTTTAAGTGATGAAATTAAATGAGTAAAATCCCATATGTTCTATATGATTTCAATCAACATGTGTAGCAAATCTTTTTTCTTATTTCTTCTTTTTTTTTGCATGAGTTCTACAGTATACGCCTCTTTAAGTTCAGAATTCATCTATATTTTGCCATGTATGTAGCATATTAACTCAAGCTGTCTTCAAATATTTATTTTTATTAAATATATATAAACAACAAACTGGCACTAGAAAAAAATATCATGAATGCACATCTGGAGCGGATGTTCATTTCTTGCAAATGTTAAATATTGTATATATCCATTAAATCTAAAATCAAGCAACTCAAAACTTTTAGGTTTAATACACCTATTACAACTTAATATATTGGACCACTGCTGACGAGTCTTACATTCTGTAAAGAGGCTTCATACTTCATACTAGACGTTCTCTTCAACTTTAGCTACGCACTTCTTTGCGTAGCCTAGGCAATTTTCAAGATCCACAACAATATTAGAAAGAATACATTGAAGGTCATAACCATTCGCACCTTCACTTAAAGGCGCATCATACTTGCAGCGGAGCAATTTATAGGTAATAAGAGTAGTTTGAACAATTGTTTCGACAGCAGCTGACATATCATTAATAAAGCGTATCACTCTTCTAATGGAAGCGGCCTTCTCTTCTATGCCACACACTGTGTGGTAGCTGAAGTACAAAATTGTAAGGCCATTATCACCTAGTAGGGAATGAATAGTGTTAAACATAGCATTGCACTCTGCTTCAGTGCGTTCAAGTGCCTCTTTACCAATCATAGTATGTATCACAGGGTTAGCGAGGTGTCAATTCAATAAGCCACAAAATCCACAATACCTATATAGCCACTAACAGAAACATCTTCAATTTTAACACAAGCAAATTCAAGACTTATCTTCAACGCAACTCTTCCTAAAATAGACCGAAGATTGGTAGTTACCTTCACAATCTCCACCTATAACTTCCAAAAAACAAATTGTCAGGGAATATAAATCTCTATTATTTTTCCCTAACAATTTATTATATGTATATATATGTATGTATGTATATGTATATAAAAGATGTATAAAGGACAAATCTTGTCATCTAGTTGAAGATTTCAGCATGGAGTAGGAAATAGAATTTGTCCCCTCATAGTGTTCAAAAGCTTGCACTTGATGGTCGCAAAATGATAGCCAGTCCGTAAAACGGAATACATCGTTTTCAGTTCAAAAGCAACCTCTTGAGCACTAGTGGCCATGTGAAGATATACCTTAGATTTTTCCAATTCCAATGCCATGGACACAAACCAATTAGAAAATTGGGTCCAGTTTGCCTATAACACTAAGACCATGAGACATCATTTTCTGGTATGTGCTTTTGCTGTCCCTCAACATATCTCCTAAACTAGCAAACTCAGCTGTAGAGTCTGCAACAAGGAAACCATTATAGTAAGCATATGAATTCTATGCTCATCATGAAGGTCTTCAAGAGTAGCGAGTGCTAGAAAGGATAATGATGTCGCCTAGAGGGGGTGAATAGACTTTATACAAAAATTTGTCCCTTTTTGCCGTTGGGCTAAACTTGCAGCGAAAAATAAACTAACAGATTTTTTAAAGTGAAAACCTAAATATTCTAGGCACAACTAGTGCACAATAATCCTAAATAGGTGTGAAGGTTACAATCCTAAGGTGATAAAGATTATTCAAATCAAGCAAAAGATTTGCAAGAAAACTCTAATTGAAACTCCTAAAAACACTGTTCACCGGAAGTTCCGAAATCATTGTTCAATCGAAGTGGGAAGGAGTTCAGACAGAGAAAGAGCTCAACACTAAAATTAAAGTACGCTTAATGAATCTAGCTCAACCCAAAGAGATTCGTGTGTTACAAATGATGATTTCAAGTAGATCCATGGAGAACCTACAAACAATTTTACACAAACAAGTAGATCAAGCAAATATGCACAAATGGAAAGCAAAAACTCAAGAACAAGGAAACAGAAGAGGAGACACAATATTTGTTTTCCGAAGTTCAGGAACCTTCTCTAGAGGTTCCTACGTCTCCGTTGAGGGACTCGATCACACTTGAGCTGGGTCTCTCTCAACCTTTTTTTTCTCAAAGCTCGGTCACACTTGAGCTTGGCATTCACTCTTGATTACTTCCCTTATGAAGGCGAAATCAAAGCCTTCACAAACTCACTGCGGCACATCACAATCTTGGGTGCTCGCCGGCGATGCCTATCCATCTAGGAGCTTCAAGCTCCAAAAGTAACAAACGTAATGATGACTTTCTTGTCGATCAACTCAAGTGCTCAAGAATAGAGTTTCACTCACTTGCACTCAGTCTTCCAATCTCTCAACCCAACTCACTTTTTTTTCTCAAATATCACACTAAATTGGAGTGAGAAAGAGTTATTTTGGCTCTAGAATGTTTTTCTTTTGTACCCCAAGCAGCAGCCCCTCAAAAGGGATGAGGGGATATTTATACCCAATCCTCAAAAACTAGCCGTTATGCCCAAAAATTAGTACAATCTAGAACTTTTGGATTCATCTGAAACTTCCAGGTTGTACGAGCTAAACCCAATAGAGGACCCTAACCCTGAACTTCCAAGTAAACTAAAAAGTCCTAAACTGAGAACTCTAACTCAGAATTAACCCAAAACTTTCGGACAACCCGGAACCTCCGAGTTCAGCACAACACGCTATCTGAAAAAAGCAATAACTTTTGATCCCGATATCCGATTTTAACGATTTTAGACTCTATAGAAAGCTTATTCAGAGGGCTACACATCTCTACTGAATTCATGATCTTAAACATATTGGATCAAAATAAAGAACATATTGAAACCAAAATTCAGAAACTTTTACACTTTTCACACTAGACTCTTAAAGAGAACTCTCACTTTAGGTTGGTTAGAAACTCTTGAATACTGAGACACGACAAATAGCTCTACATTGCATCTCTCTTAATAGTGCAGCAAAACTGTACTCAAATTCAAAGATAAAACCCGCTTGAACCACTTTTAGCCTTTGAATACCTTCAAGTACCGCTTTTTTCCTTCAAACTTAGAGGGTTGCCAACTTTTATATCATCTTCACTCTCTCTCTTCTGGATTCTTCATGTGATTGATGTGAATCATTCATAGCTTCCTATGGCTTTGCACGGTATTGGCGCAAAGCCTTCACTCGCTCTTCACCACCACCTTGGTCCTTCAGCATCAAGCCATTTGCTTGCCCTTCACCACTGGATGATCCATCGCAGCCGAGTCTTGTTTGCCCTTCACTGTCTTGCCATAGAAAATAACTTTGTATCCGATATCTTTAATGAATTCACTTTATCAAATATAGAATCCAATCTTTGTTTTCACTCTTGGCATATTGGATTTCAATTCAACTTATGCCTTCTTATGGATCCTAACACCCAACTCATTCTCAAACGTAAAGCACATTGGGTAGTCCATAAAATGTAATTGAAAACTTTGTAACTTAAGTTACTTGATATCCACAAGTAACTTAGCATTCGTGCTTATTATCATTCTTCATATGGAACCTAACTCCACTTATTTTCAAGCATATAATACATGGGTTAGTTTATAAAACTTTATTGATAATGGTATATCTTTAGTTACTTAATTTTCATAAGTAACTTAGTATTCATTCTTCAAGCTTCTTCTTTTTCTTATGAGCATCACTAAGATCTCAATGACTATGATGTAATTCTTTAAACTCATGATATTTTTTTTTATCTAATTCATGCTTCATCATTTATGCATCTCCCATGGAATAACCTAATAACAATTCTAAATATAATTGTTAGTGTATATGTATTGTTCTTGACTGACCTGAGCATCACTTAGAGCTCATTTATCTTGATACATATTTCTTCTTCATGCATCATTTATGGAACAACCTACTAACAATTCTCAATATAATTGTTAGTTCATAGGTATTATCATTAATTATCAAAGCCACACATAAGTGCTAGACATACTTTTAATCTCTCTCATGTTGATGATTGATGACAATCTCACTAGATGATTATATTTGATTTTTTTAAGTTCTAAGTATACATCTAATACGAAGACGAATGTATACGAAGAATAAGTTTTTGAAACTTCAAACGTCACAAAGATATTTGAGATTACCAAAATTAGTTTTACTAGCATCAAACACCACAAAGGTTTTGATGTTAGTAAAAACCAAAATGTATATAGTAAACTCTCCAACAATCTATATATATGTAAATAAATCTTGAATATTATTGCATATATCATCTATCTCAAATTTCGGATGGAGTTTCCTTTATATATATGAAGCAAGCATGACAGTGTAATAAAAATGAATATGCTAATGCAAAGAAAAACTTTTTAAAAAAGAGTTGCATGGTTTTGCTTTTAAAACTCCCCCAATTAACATCCTTTTTACAAGATATAACATCTAATCTTCCAATAAGCAAAGTCCTCTTACAAAATATAACATTTAGTCTAAATTCTCCTCCAATTGACATCAATGCCAAAATGAATTTATCGAAATGAAATCTCTCCCAATTGATGTTAAATTGGTAAGAATTTTGGAGGACTTGCTAAAAGGAGAAATTCTCCTCTAAAATCTTTTCATTTGACAAAAGGAAATTCTCTCTGAAGCACATTATCTCTATCCCACAAGAGGAAATCATCAAAAACTAGTGTATGACCATGTATAGTATGAACTCCTCATAATATGTGTATTTCTCATAAATTGAGTGAACTCATATGCACTTATCCAATTATGAACTATGTGAGGGGATCATATTATACAATGGAACAAATGAGTTTAAAGATATATCAATTGAGATTTCAAAAGGATAACAATTGAAAGATATATCCTCAAATGCAATAACAATAGCTAAAGATACCAATTAAAATTTCAACAGATATCAACTGAATACCTAAAAGAGATACCAATTAAAAATCCAAATCATGCCAATTGAAAGAGATATCAATAGATGTCAACTGAAACAAATTTAATTTGAAGACAAGTCAAGCATGAGTCTGAAATGAATATCCAAAATACAAGTGCAATGGATTAGGCTCAAAGTTGAACATAGCAAAATTATTGATATTATACAAATTATTCATTTCTCACAAAGAGTCAACATCTTATAAGCTTACATATTCAGTGGAGCCAATTTAAAGCGGACTAAAAACTTCAAGCAAAAGATAGATTTTGCAATTTTTCATCAATATTGCATATAAGAGCACCTCAAGTATTTGATATGAATTCTCTTATATATTTGGGATTAGATGAATCATAAACAAGGTTATAGAATTCCCATAAAAATATGCTACTCTAAATTGCTCATATTTGGAATAAAGAGGTTTTTAAGTACTTGCATGAAAAACAAATTTTCGCAAGTCATTTTCATGCTATGATGCAATCTAATAAGATTTAATCTTTGACATTAAATGTATGAATAAAGAACAAGTTACTGAGAATGACATTGGATTGATATAGTAGATCATTATTCATCCTCGCTTGATTTTACTTTGATATGATCATTTTTTATGATTCCAATTGAAGTTGAAGGAAATGATATTCTTTATGAATACTATATTCAAAGATAAAGATTTTCTTCATGAATTCAATTGAAATTATCTTTCTTTTGAAATGACCTTCATTATGATTAATCTAAGCATCCAATGCATCTCCATTGTATCAAAAAATCATTAAGTACAATTTGGTCCCCAAACTCATTGGGTCCGAAAAGGTTAGTGAAACCCCACCACACAGAGTAAACTTTCAAAATGATGGTGCATATGAAATTGATATCAATTGAAGATATATACCAATTGAAGAATTGAAAGTATATATCCTAATTGAAAATCAAATGAAAACTATGTGCATCTTTTATCCAATAAAAACACTTGATAGAGGCTTACTCCATATGTTCGATCAAAGAAAACAAGCATGCTATAGATGTTAACATTTAAGTTAAACAAGCATGCTTGCCACTTTAAAGATCCAACAAAAATATAATTTGGATAAAAATAGCATATAAGACATGAAGAAACCAAATAAAAGGAAAATATTAAAAATGATGTGCAAATTATATCGAAGATAAAAGATCGATAAATGATCACTCACAAAGTTCAATAAACGAACTATGTAAAAAGATTGAACATATAAAGAAATGAATAAGTTCCAAAAATACTCAAAAACTTATCTCAAACAATTATATTGAAAGAGATACAAGCATTGAGGTAGCAAGCTTCTATAAACTCCAAAATGAGAGTTTCCTTGAAAATATCAATTTTACCAACATAGGAGTTAAAGGAAAATTTTCGCAAAGAAAGAAATCACATAGAAGTAAGATTGAAACGAAGATGATCAACAAATACTACCACTTGTATTACTACCAATTATAAGAAAATAATGGTATATGGAGATATTGCAAGATGATAATTGCAATCAGGAATAGATTAACTTTCTTTCAAAGAAGCATGTGAAGAAAGGTTTAAAAATAAAGCAACATGCTTCAAAAAAATTCTTCACAAAATCAATTATTACAAGTAAACACATAAAAATAATTGTTGATTTGGTTCGAATGAGAAATGATTCAAATTAAAATCTTGAAATTACAAATATCACTAAAGAAGTACCACGGATCTCAAATTTCAATTTAAACAAAAAATAGATCAATTAATGGATAGTTGCAAAGATGAGCTTTATATGAGTTTGACATACCAAATAGATGCTAGATAAACAATTATATCAATTCCAAATGTTATTGCTCAAATGTTCACACTTTATGGGTATTTAAAATGCACAAAGCATAATATTTCTCAATAATTTGATAATTCATTAATATCTCCAAAAGAGCCAAAATAGAATTTAATAAGACGAATAAGATCAAAAAAGGCTTAAAAACCACAATAAACACATGAATGTGTAATGCATCCTACACATACTAGTTACATAACTTACACATACAAGTTGGTAAGAAAAGTTAAGTGTGCTAGAAACAAATTCATAGCACACTTGGTAAGCAATCAAGACATGTATGGATAATAAATAAGATCATGACAAGATTATAATAAAATATACACATGCTAGAATAAGCATAAACCCTAAAACAAGTATAGATACAAAACCTACACATGCAAAGGGCAAAAAAAAAACTTCTAGGATCTAGAATGGGCTTAGAACTTTCAGATTGATTGACAGAATCCAGAACTTCTGGGTTTTGTAGAAGTTGAGATACTGAGGCATCCGGAAGGATTTTCATAATCCGGAACATCCGGGTTAGGCTAGAATATCCGGGTTCTAGAGGATGACAAAACAAGTGTAGAGGAATAAATCTAACACAATGATGAAGAATATGAATTTAAAATATATGATAAAAAATTACCATTATAAAGTGATATTGGATAAATAATAAATATATTTTTACATAACTTGGCTCTTTAATTAATTAGATAAATCTTCGAACAATTAGCCAAGTCTCCAATGCACTATATTTCACTTATTGATCAATTTTGAGATTTTTGGTCCCCAACATTATTGGATCCTATGACATTCGCCGCAATAGGCTTGGTAACCTAAATAGCATTTTTCGTCTCAAGCCACTTTGAGTACAATCAATTTGGTAAACACATTGCCAATTTTATCATTTCTAAGCAAATATCCCTTGAGGACATGATGAAAACAAATATCGCTTATTGCAGCATATATAGCATATTTTGCCGCCTAATCTCTTCACTTGAGGTTTCTCACCTTGATTACTATTTGTTTGACCCCTTCGCTTGTATGATCTTGAAATGGTTTGGGGCTTGCTCTTCTGATGTTGGTCATCTTGATTAGAACTTCCTTGATCTCTTGATGACAAAGGAGCTTCTTCTTTCATTGACCTCTTGTCTTGTTGTTCTTTGATGAAGGATATATTCTTGTTCTTCAAATGGCACTCTCTAACATGATGACCCACTTTATTGCACTTGAAGCAAGTGATGAGTGTGGTGATCTTCTTTTGACCTTGACCATTCTTCTTGTCATTGTTGGACTTGCTCTTCTTGTTAGAATCAAACCCAAGTCCACTTTTATCTTTTGGATGCCTTCGGTATTTAAGCATATCATCTAGAGTGGTCTTCCCTTTGAAGCACATAATCACATCTTTCTTCAAAAAAGTGACTTGGTCCTTGAGCTCCATTATTTTCTCTATAAAATTAAACTCACCAGTGGAACTAGAGGATACATTAATGTTAGATCAACAATGAATAATTGACAATTCATCGAGGGATATAGAATTGACATTAAATTTCTAGGACTAGCATATTTTAAATCTACATTATACAAAGAATGTGTGATATTGTTCACATGAGGTTTATAAGATTTTATCATTGTGATCATTACCTTATGAGTTATTTCTAGCATGGTATGAGAATCTACAAGATCTTCATAAGTGCACAAAAATTTATCATGACTTTTTTTAAGCTCACATGCTTGCTAGTAAGCTTTTCAAGTTGACATCTTAGCTCAACATTTTCTTTATCTAAAGATGCTACAAAAGAATTAGAGTTAATAACACAAGCATCATCAATAGAAGAAACAGTGGATTTATCCAAGATAGAATATTACAGTTAGGACATGATATTGCTAAATCTACTAAAGGCATAACATCTAATTTATCAATTAAGAAAATATGCTTAACTTTGAGATCCTAATAAAGATTAGATAAAAAAAACTATGAGTTTCTTAGAGTTTTTCATATTTCTCATTCAAGGCTTTAAGCTGTTCTATTTTCTTAATGAGAAATTCCTCTTGCCTCTCGAGACTTTCCTCATGCCCTTCTATTATGCGCATAAGTTTGATTATTTTAGGCATGATTTTTTTCTCAAAGGATCAAACTCGTGCTCATCACTATCACTAGCACTAAAACTAACATTAGCATTATTAACCTCACTTACCACTTTCTTTTTATCTTTTGCCATAAAACATAATGGAGAATTGGTATGAGGGGATGAGTACCTTAGAGAAGTGGATGCTTCACTTCCAAGTTGATGACAATCCATGCTATAATGTCCATATCGATGACATGTATAGTATGTCCTCCTTGATCTTCTCTTAGGTGGACTTTCCTTTTTGATTTTTCTTAAGGCTTTTCCACCTAAACTTTGTCTCAAGTAAGCTTCTATTTCCTTCAAAATATTAGTCTTACAAATACTAATAGAAATACATGCATTAACCATATCATCATGATATATATAAAATGTTGCACTAGATGATATGCAGGGATTAACAACACTACTATATATGAAAATTTCATTGCAAGTGTTGTTAAAGTTCAAAGAAGGCATCAAACTAATTCCACTCACCATATCATTATCATGCTTGTATTTGTCAATTGTTAAGGTGGATGATAAAGTGGCATCCTGTTGGATAAAGGAGGAAATTATTTGGTGCTTTTCATGATGTGATGATGAAGTAGTGCACTCTCCAGATGACATCTCTGGAAGAAGAACCTCATCATCACATTTAGACTTGCCATATCTTTCCTTAAGAATAGTCCAAATGAGATGAGCGTCTTCAAGCGACATGATGGATTCAACCACATCTATACTCAAAGCATTAAATAAAGTATTAGTAGCTTGAGCATTGAAATGTATGCATTTCTCTTTCTCATCAAATTATATGAGTTTATCATTAGCAGAAGAAATACTCACATCTACAACTC
This sequence comes from Phragmites australis, assembly GCF_958298935.1. NCBI lineage: Eukaryota > Viridiplantae > Streptophyta > Magnoliopsida > Poales > Poaceae > Phragmites > Phragmites australis. The sequence goes on from NC_084921.1 coordinate 36,508,871, forward strand.
ACTCTATTTGAGGACTCATAGTCCTAAAATTATGAAGCACACGAGTACTCCACTCAAATTAATTAGAGTTTATCTAATAGGAGTGGTTCTACGTGCACTAATCTATTAGTCGATATCTTCACTCTGTAGGCGATAAAGCTCTAAAAGAGAGACTTGACTCTGATACCAATTGAAAAGATAATGATATTGTCTAGAGAGGAGTGAATAGGCATTTTTACAAAAATTTATCCCCTTTTTGTCTTGGCCTATACTTGCAGTGGAAAATAAAATAATAGATTTTTCATAAGTGAAAATCCTAAATATGATAGGCACAAATAGTGCACAATCACTATAGTTACAATTCTTGGGTGACAAAGATTATTCAAATCTAGCAAAAGATATGTAAAAAAAGTCTAATTGAAAATCCTAAAAACATTGTTCGACGGAAGTTCTGGAATTACTGTTCATCAGAAGTTCCGAGTTCAATCCGAAACTTCCGGGTTCAATCTGGCACTTCCGAGTTCAGACAGAGAAAGAGCTAGAAACTGAAATTAAAGTACGCCTAATGAGTTTAGGTCAAACCAAATGAAGTCGTGCGTTCCAAATGATGATTCTCTGTATATCCACGGAGAACCTACAAACAAGTAGATCGAGCAAATATGTACAAATGAAAAGCAAGGAATCAAGAACAAGGAAATAAGAGAGGAGACACAAGATTTGTTACATGAAGTTTGGATATCTCCTCTAGAGGTTTCTACGTCTCCGTTGAGGGGCTCAATCATACTTAAGTCGGGTCTCTCTCAACCCTTTTTCTCTCCAAGCTCGGTCACACTTGAGCTTGACTTCCACTCTAAATTTCTTCCCTTGTGGAGACGAAATCAAAGCCTTCAAAAACTTCCCATGGCACACCACAACCTTGGGTGCTCGCCGGCGACACCTAGCTGCCTAGGAGCTTCAAGCTCAAGAATAACAAACGCGATGATGAACTTGTTATCGATGAAATCAAGTGCTCAATAATAGAGTTTAGCTCACTTGCACTCACTCTTCAAATCTCTCAAACCAACACATTTTTCTTCTCAAATCTCACACTAAATCGGAGTGGGAAGGAGTTCTTTTAGCTCTAGAATACTTTTCTTTTGTGCTATAAATAGCAGCTCCCTTAATAGGTGTGAGGGGGTATTTACTTAACCCCAAAAACTAGTCATTATGCCCAAAAATCAGTATAATCTGAAACTTCTGGATTCACCCTAAACTTCCATGTTACACAAGCTAAACCCAACAGAGGACCCCAACCCAAAACTTTTGAGTTAACCTAGAACTTTTAGGTAAACTAAAAAGGCCCAAATCGAGAACCCCAACTCGGAGTTAACCAAGAACTTCTGAACAACCCGGAACTTCCGAGTTTAGCACAACATGCCCTCTGAATAAAACAATAACTTTTGATCCTGATGTCCTATTACGACGATTTTGGACTGTATAGAAAGGTTATTCAGTGGGCTACACATCCCTACTAAATTCATAATCTCAAACACATTGGATCAAAAGTAGAAACACTCTGAAACCTTATTTAGATACTTCCACACTTTCCGCACCAAACTCATAAAGCGAACTCTCACTTTGGGTTAGTTAAAAACTATTGAGTATTGAAACACGGCAAATAGCTCTACGTTGCATCCCTCTTAATAGTGCGGCAAACCTATACTCAAATTCAAAGATAAAACTTTTGGATTCACTGGAACTTCCAGGTTTTATGAGCTAAACCCAATAAAGGACTCTAACCCTGAACTTCCAGGTAAACTAAAAAGGTCTAAACTGAGAAACTCATAATTAACCTAGAACTTTTGGACAACCTGGAACCTCCAAGTTCAGCACAACACACTATCTTAAAAAAGCGATAACTTCTGATCCAGATGTTCGATTTTGATGATTTTGGACTCTACAGAAAGTTTATTTAGAGGGATACACATTCCTACTGAATTCATGATCTCAAACACATTAGATCAAAACTAGAAACACATCAAAACCCAAATTTAGACACTTCCATACTTTTCACACTGGACTCTTAAAGCGAACTCTCACTTTGAGTTGGTTAGAAACTCTTGAGTACTGAGACACAACAAATAGCTCTACGTTACATCCCTCTTAATTGTGTAGCAAAACTATACTCAAATTCAAATATAAAATTTGTTTGAACCACTTTGAGCCTTTGAATACCTTCAAGTACCGCTTCTTGCCTTCAAACTTAGAGGGTTGATAACTTTTATATTATCTTCACTCTATCTTTTCTTGATTCTTCATGTGATTAATGTGAATCATTCGTAGCTTCCCATAGCCTCGCAACACCTTTACTCGTTCTTCACCATCGCCTTGGTCCTTCGGTGCCAAGCCATTGGCTTGCACTTCACCACCTGATGGTCCATCGCAGCTAAGTCTTACTTGTCCTTCACCGTCTTTTCATAGAAAATAACTTTGTATCCGACTTCTTCGATGAATTCACTTTATCAAATATGGAGTCTAATCTTTGTTCTTCAATCTTGGCATATTGGATTTTAATTCAACTTATGCCTTCTTATGTATCCTAACCCCAACTCACTCTCAAGCATAAAGCACATGAGCTAATCCATAAAACGTAATTGAAAATTTTGTACCTTAAGTTACTTGATCTCCACAAGTAACTTAGCATTCATGCTTATTATTATTCTTCATATATAACCTAAGTCCACTCATTTTCAAGCACATAGCATAGGAGTTAGTTCATAAAAATCTATTAACAATGACATACTCTTAGTTACTTGATCTCCACAAGTAACTTAGCTTTCATTCTTCAAGCTGCTACTTCTTCTTCTTATGAGCATCACTAAGATCTCAATGACTTTGATGCAATTTTAAATGTATGGTATTTTTTAACTAATTCATTATTTATTATTTATGCATCTCCTATGGAATAACCTAATAACAATTCTCAATATAATTGTTAGTCCATAAGTATTGTCCTTGACTTACCTAAGCATCGCTTAGAACCTATTCACCTACAGAATAACCTACTAATAATTTTTAACATAATTTTTAGCATAATTGTTAGTCTATAAGTATTTTTATTAATTACTAAAACCACACATAAGGGTTAGATGCACTTTCAGCGCCACATTTTGCATAGCATCATAATCATATATAAAATGAGAAAAGTTTATTGCACTGACTTCAACCATGGTTATAGGAATTTCTCTAAAAGAATCTGAAACGACACTCGTTAAATAAGGAATTGGGTAATAATCCTTGCATAGTTGTACGTACATTACATCACTTTTGTTTAATAAACTTTTTACGCCTATTGCAACACACGAGCAGATAACTATGTACCCTTATGTCTAGAGCTAGGGGTCGTAATGACAGAATTCACTTACGGGGCATGAAGAACTCACCATAATACACAAAAATAAATTGCTTTGGTTCAAATTATTATGAGGCAGAACAAAAATTCCAATTTTCAGTAGTGAGCACTAAAGAACTCAACATAATCGCACAAAAACAAATTGCTTTGGTTCAAAATTTTATGTGCCAGAACAAAAATTCCAATTTTTAGTAGTGAGCACTGATCAATTTTATCTGCACATTCACTCTTGTAAAAGATTAAAAGAAACATGTTTGCAGCAAATTTTCTCCAAAGTCGTCAAGCATTTTATACATAGAGAAGTGTAAACTGAACAAATCTCAATTTTTCAGAGATAAAACCTCTGGGTCAACATAATCATCTACACCCAAATTTACATCCGCAGGAAATAAATTTGCTTACTCCTAATTAAACTGATCGCTCAAAAACGACTTCGGCGTCAGAACTATAAACAACCCAACACAACTATTAACTGATCTGGTTAGGAAATCAAACAAGAACCAATCAACCTCCTCTTCATCGGACTGAGAACCCTAATAGATAAAAACATCAAAATGATATGAACACTCACCGCTAAAAAGCCGCCCCGCAGCCTCCTCTTCCTCCAAAACACCCGAGCTCTAAGACCTGGATCACCAAAAACTACGCGATAAAACCCCAAATCAGATCAAGAACACATACTTGAATGAGCAAAACAAAGAAGAACGAGAACTAAAAAGAGAGAGGGATCGTTCTCCCCCCTTACAAACTGTACCTCCCTTTAGCGACTCCGATCCGAATGAGGGATACATTCGATGAGAAGGTGCAGATAAATAGAACCAGTAGCAGCAACCATCGCGAGAAACGAAAAGGTGTAGTGGAAATTGAAGTAACCTGACGGGGGAGCCAGTACAACGAGGACAAAATTAGGAGTTTTTAACCTGTAAAAAATCTGGCCCAGGCACCCAATGGGCCGGGGATTGGGCTGAGCCGTACAAGCCTTTATGGTTTCCATTCGAATTATGTGAGTTCGCAATCACTTACCCAACATAATTTTTACAAACCAAAAGATGTGATCAATTGTAACCACCCGGTTGCTCGTCCGTCGAAAAGGGATGTTTCCTCAACGGCAAGCCCCCCCCCCCCTCCCCCCGCTTCGTATAAATCTCGAATCTATCTATATTCTCGAGTTCAATCTCTGTCTCACGATACATTATCAGCGAAGGAATCGCAAGAAGCAGTTGGATCGTACATCGTTTAAGGAGACTCGATGACATATCCACTTACGTGGTGCTAAACGACGAAACGTGAAATACGGGGAAGGTGAGAATCCATGTACATGAGTGAAAGAATCCCTCTCGGTAAGAGAATACAAATAGGTAAAGTTTGCTAAATTTATTTGATGGATGATTTAAATTACACTTGATATTAATTCACTAACAAGTGTCTTTAATATATTTGTAGTTGGCTTAATAGGATGAGTCAAAAGCTTTAAACCCACATTTTGGTTGGAGCTATTGCCTTTTGTTAGGCTATTTAGTTAAGTCAAAGTGATGTAGTCTTTGATAAGGCAAAAGTTCATTTTTTTATGTAGGTTTTTTTTAAGGCATATACTAAATTTGATTTTAGTCTTTGCTGCAAAGACGAAAGATCCACCTCTTATAAGGATGCATATCAAAGATTGAAAACAACACTGATGGATATATATGTTATATATGGTTGATGGTTTAGTAGTAGAATCTGTGATTGATCTCTTTCGGTTAATATTGAGGTTATTTATGTTTTTACATAATTTATCTGGATTGTGGGATGTTATGTCAAACTTTGTAATAATAAATGGCTAGATGCATAACTTAGTGTAGAGGCTGAAATAATTTTTATTCCTTCAGTAAAATAAGTGAAGTAGCCGTTAAAATTTACTAAGGAGGAGAAAGATTATGAGTCCTCTTCGAACTGGATCGGATGCAAGAGTACGTTGGATTTGTTACACGCAGTGTCTGCACAGTAATCGCAAAATCTAAAGGCAGATTCGAGTGAATCACGGATGGATCTGGTGGTACCACCGAAGACACTGTTCCCTTGCTCTCCTGCACAGCAGCGGCGTGCGTAGCGCGCAGGACTCTACAGGACTTGAGCTGGACGGGTACCCACCCGGCCACCAAAGGAAAGAACCCGTCGAAGCGTGCAGCATGTAGCTGGTGGCACACTAGCACTGGCAACGCAACATGCTACTGTACAGTACCACATCTCCGGGCCCATTCGTCATGGAGTCCATAGAGCACTAACCACTAGGAGGTCGGGCGGAATCACACCATCGATGCCTCCATGCCTTGCCGTGGTCCGGCTGCCACAGCCGCTCCACGCGCCGAGCCGGCCCGGGCCACCCATGAAAACCGATGGACGGATGGGTCGTGGTACGAATTATCCTCAGGTCAAAACGGCACCCGGCACGGCACGCCGCGCCACGTACCTGGTCTTGGCTCTGCACCTCCCTTATCTCTTGTGTTGTCTTCCCCGTGTGGTCACCGGCGTACGTGTTCTGTTCCGGGGCGCTACGTGGTTCGTGGGCCGGGGACCAACCGAACGCCTCAGGAGCAGGAGCCAGGACCACCGCTGCGGCTGCCGCCTCGGCTCGCCCGCGTGCTGCGCGTGCATTCACTCGGACCCTCGCGGCCGCGCCGAGTTTCTACTGCCCCTGTCACAGGATTCGCGCGCGCGCCAGAGTTAATGCCGTGAATAGCGACAGGCCCGTGCCTTACGAGAGAAGCCTGCTGCCCTGTCGCACGGACCCGCCGACTGGCAGGCTCCATCGCGCGACGACGGTAGGTTCACTGCACCGATCGACGCAACGTCTCGCGCATACGTTGTGGTCGGCCCCGTCGGATCGGGCAGCTGATCGCGTCACTCATGGCGCGCGGGCCGGCGGGCGGCGGGCGCGGACCCAAGCTACCAAAACCAGCAAACTTTCGGCGCAACCAATTCATGGCCTCCCCATTTCGAGCACGACGTGTATAGACCACGCCGCCGAGGAGCCGTCCGATGGCAAAGCTGAAGCACGCATGCTAGCAGTGAAACGCCGCGTGCGTACACACTGCTAGCAGTACAGTATAGTAGTATGCCAGATGCGAGCAGTACAATAAGAGAGATAGTAGCATATAGGCAGAACAAATCGGACGGTACAAAAACACTTCTCGTGGTAGTAGACTCGTACTAGCACCTCAAAACTCTCTACGTACTCGGCATGTTACATTTCTCAATCGACGCTACACGAACAAGGCACGGAGGCGTACAAGTACCTACACAGACACAACACAGCACTCGACCTTAAAAAAAAAATCCCGTAGACGAAGCCGTTCCGGTTCAGAAAATCGCGGGAAGTGGGTTGAGCGGGAAGAGGTCGCGCAGGTCCTCGAAATAGTAGTCGTTCTCCTGCACCGGCGAGGCCCAGGGCGCGTCACCGGACGCGTCGGCGTCCCACGCCGCCTCGAGAGACGACGGCTCGGCGTAGAGGAACCCCGCGTCGGGTTCGAAGTCCCAGAAGCTGCTGCTGGCGTAGACCGGCGCATCCTCAAACGGCACGAACTCGCCGAGCTCCTCAAGGACGGCAAGGCTGCACTCGGCGGCCGGCTCGCTGGGCGCGGCGTCGGAGTCGTCCTTGTCCTCCGCGAGGGAGGAGAGGGACGGGACCTTGCGAAGCACGGACGTCGGGGACGATATCGCCGGCGAGGACTCCGGGCCGGACTCGTAGCCGGCGGTCGCCGGGTCCTGGCCGCCGCTGGAGTTGGTGGCGGAGGCGGAGAAGTTGATGGTGGCGTTGGCCCCGCGGAGCTGGATGGCCGCGCTGTCGTACACGCGCGCGGCCTCCTCGGCGGTGTCGAAGGTGCCGAGCCAGACGCGGACGCCGCGCCACGGGTCGCGGATCTCCGCCGCGTACTTGCCCCACGGTCGCCTCCTGACGCCGCGGTATTTGGTGCTCGGCGCGCCCGAGCCTCCCTTGGCCAGCCTTCTCCGCGCCCCGCTACATCCGCCAGGACCACCACTAACCCTCCTCGAGCGGTCGCCGTCCCCGGCGTTGCACTGCTCCGGCATAGCAGCAGCAGCAGTCGGAGCTGCCATGGGCGGTAACTCCCGCACCATCCTTCCGACCTTCCGGGCGCCGCACCCCTCCTCGCCGGACGAGTCCGTGACGTCTGGGTCGTCCCAGAAGATCCTCACCATGCGCGACCGCGACATGGCACGTACAACAAGCCACACAAGGAAAGATTGTACTTCTGAATACTCCGTTGAGACGACACAAGAAACCCAACCAATTCAGCTCCTGCAACCCTGACCCCAGCAGAAAAGGAAGCTCTCTGCGGATCGGCAGGCGAATAAAGACCAAAGGGACGGGATGAGAAGCGAGAGGGAGGCGAGGCGAGCAGGCGCTCAGGCGGGCGCAGGGAAAGGGAGTGGCCGCGACAAAGACGGCCTCTTCAACTTCTTTAAAAAGAGGAGCAGAAATGTAGCAGGAGCAGGAGCAGGAGCAGGAGCTACGAGTAGCTCAAAGCAGCGGCAGCCGTAAAAAGCCCCGCCCCGTCCTCTCCTCTGCCGCGTTCGTACCGACGCAGCAGCCGCGGCCCGGGAGGGATGATACTAGTAACGGTTTTCGAGCTCTGTGAAAAATGACTCCTCGGCGAGAGGACCTCTCCGAGTGAGTAACTGAGTACTACTGACCGGACTAGGAAGAAAGCTGGAGCGGAATGGAATGCACCGATGAATAAAGCGCGAAGAACAAGGGCGAAGCGAAGGGAGGTGGCAGCAGCGGTGTGGAGAGAGACGAGGAGGAGACCTTGAGAGTGGAGCTCGGAGGCGGCAGCGACGTGAGGTGGAGGTGAACGTGAGTTTCTGGGGGTTTGTAGAGGTTTTTGGGGGGAGTGGAGGAGGTTACCGCTGTCCACTGATCTTATAGGATCTCCGGACCCGACAGCCTCGGTTGGAACAGGGATGGCAACAGGGAGTACTTATTTAGTAGCTATCTCCATTCTGAGAAGTTTCTCTTATCCTTATATACTAGTAACAGGAAATTTTACGAGAATGAAGTTTTCAATAAAAATATAAAATAAATTATAGTTAATTATTTTTATATATTAATATTATGTCTATAGTATAAATATGTAATTTATTGATATATACGAGAATAATTAATATAATATGGGTTGAATATCGTAGATTAGATAAAAAAAAATATAAGAGTAATTCGTTATCTTCTCTATGTAATGTAATATTTGTATATTTATATAAAAAATATGTATATGTGTGATATTAAGATATAAGGGAAGCAAGGATAGAGATGGTTTTTCGTCCTTATCTTTATATAAATTCATATAAATCAAAAAAAAATTATATCTATCTCGTAATAAAAATTTTCGCTATAGATATCGGGAAACGGAGCCCATTACCATCCAGTTGGAACCCACGCCCGATTCCGCGGTGATGAGAAGGTAGCGCGCGGACGCGGTAGTTTAATTACCCCGGCTCTGGCCACAACCGTAATTAAGTCTGCCGTTTTAACCCCTTACTCCAACCGCATTTACTCCCGCTGCGTGGGTTTACGGGCTGGTTTCCATTTCAAATCCCGCGCCGGCTACTTTAATCAACCCGACGTGTAGTGCAGCTGAGGAGCGCGAGGGCTTAGCCATGTTTGGCTGGCACAGTGGCCGCTGGCGCAGACGTGCAGTGCGAGTGGGAAGGTACGGACGGACGGGAGGGCGCCGCGGGACGGGCATGCGTGGGCGCTACTGTCTCTGCGCGAGTTAGCCGCCCAGGCGGGCTGCGAACTCTTTGAGTCTGGCGTTTGAGGATTGCACACCATGAACCACCAATCCCCTCAAATCTCGCCGGCATTATGCAGGGCCAGCGCGTGCATCCGTTTATGGAGCAGTGGGGCACTAAGTACAGCGTAATGCCGTCTACATGCGCGAATTCTACCCGGCGTTGATGGCGGTTCGTTCGGTCATGGGCGAAGAATACTACACAAAGGCGGCCGCTTGTGTGTGCCCGTGCCCCCGGCCATCCCCTTGAGTAATGGCGCCAGGCGCCTGTCTAGAGGCCAACGTCCCGTCACGAGCTGTACGGAACCACGGCATGGCCCGTCCTGACTTGCGGGGGCCACCGGGCGGCAGCAACAGCAGCAGCAGCACTCGGCGCTCTCGGCGGAGGGGAGGCGTGCGGGGCCGGGGCTGTTGGGTCAGGAGGAAAGGAGGAAAGGAGCCCAACGGCGGCGCGACGCGTGGTGGGCCCTCTACCGGCGAGAGAGGTTGGGTGAGCTCTGGAAGCCGTCGGGGTGCGGGAAAGGGATGGTGGGGCGGCACGTGACGGCGGTCGGTCGTGGGCGGAGGAAAAGGAAGTAGCCGGTCAAATCGTCGGGCGGAGCGACGGCATCAGAGGGCTGAGGGCCTCTGACCCGGAGCCATTAAACTACCGCACCCCCTGCGTGCTTAGCGCTTAGCGGGTGTAAAAGTTTGTAAGATCATCTCTTATTATATTTTCTTTATTTTATTATTATTTTTATTTCTTTTATTTTCTCTTATCTTCGATAACTTCCCTTCGAGAGGAATCTCGTTCTAGAGGAAATAATTCTAGGAATCCTTTTGTGACGGGAACCGTGAAGGGAAACCGTTGAAGCGCTGAAGAGAACGAAAATTCCGTTGTGAAGAGATTCTAAACCCTGAAGTGCCGTTTGGATATATGGAAATGGGGGTTGAGATAGGGAAATAGAAGGTGAGATGATTTTATTCCTTTGTTTGGATGGAGGGTTTGAAAAAAATAGGGGGTTTTTTGGAATGGGATAGGAGCCCTCTTTTCCCACCGCTCAAAACCCGCTGGCGGGGGTGGGTTTGGGCTGGATAGAGCGGGGAAAACATGTGAAATTACATTTTTACCTTTGTCTTCCCCATTGGTACAGCCCAATTTGCTTCGTTCCTCTCGTCTATTCGAAGCGAGGAGAACGAGGCGTCGCTCTGGCTCCCTCTCACGATTCCTAGCGCTCTAGCTCACGCTCTCAATTTGCCTGCGACAGCTGGTTTGGTCACCGCGGCCGGCGGCAAGCGCGACCAGGTAAATTGCTTTGTTCTTCTTGCGATAGCTTGTTTGCATGCGCCAATATGATTGGATCTTTGTTGGCTCAACACAAGATTAGATCACTGGATGCTTATTCCTTCTCCGAGTGGCTATTGTTTCTTGAACTGAACATTTTTGTCCCTTTTTGTTTGACAAATTCGATGCATTTTGCATGCATAAAAATTGAGAAATAATTATAAAAATGGCAGAGAATACAATATTAGATTGGGTCTGTTCCGATCCTTTTAGATTGCTTCCTGTGTAATTAGCAAGTACTCTACCATGACCTGCAGTTTTGGTGGAAATTTAAGCTTGATTCAGCACTTAAACGAGTGAATTCGACTTCAATTTTTTAATGCATTATTTGGGTCCTGCGATTTTGTTACTGCTGTACAAGGATTGTTAAGTCTCCTAAGAAATGAACTAATTAACTATATGTACAAAGATTGTTTTGTCAGGTAAAGCTGGTAGCTTCATATGCTTGTTGCCCTGTACCAGATTTTACTAATCAGGATCGGTAAGATAGAGAATGTGCAGTAGGACAAATCTTTTATGAATTCTTAAACCAGTACAGTGATTCCGTGCAAATGAAAATGGATATGTAACTTCACCTTTTCTAATAACTAGCATTCCTTGGTTTCTGCAGATTTAGTCACTTGTGAAACCAACTCATTTACCAGCTTTATGTACATGTAGACAGGACACTACTTAGATTTGGGGATTTTGTCTCGATTGATACAACTAATATTCTGTATTACTAACATTCACTCATATTCAAACAGAGGCAATGGCTCCAGGGTGTATCAATATCTTGGTGCACCATGGGGGTTCTTTTTCAAAGGAAGATACACTAACTTATGATGGAGGTGAAGTCTACCTTTTTTGAAATATTGAGAAGGACGTAATGTCCTACTTTCATGTAGTGCAACTGGCAAAAAGTGTAGGCTTCAAGGATGACGACACTCTGTTCTATGTCATTCCTGGTCGTAGTATTGAAGGTGGTATAGACCAGCTCACAGATGACAGATCTGTTTCTGAAATGATGAAGTTCGCAAATCAAAACAACTATCTAGAGGTTTATATTCAGCATAATGAACATGATGTTAGCAGCTGTCCAACAATTGGTGACACCGCCCAACAAGATAGCACCACTGAGGTACTACTTATGCTTCACTGCAACTTTTTTTTATGCAAAACCATGTTATAATGCAAATTCTACCTGAGCGTTGTTTGATTGAGGATTCCGAGTTCCTGTCCAACTGTGATGCTTATTTGATTCTCTCTTCTTTTATTTTATTTTCATCAACCAAATTTGTACGTTTACGAACTTATGAAATTTTATTTCACAGAAAATGACCCGACCTGCAACCAAGAGAGATATTCTAGTCTTGAGCCAACAAATGAGATGTCATAGGATGAAACTTTTGATTGTTTTACATATTGCTTTGCTTTACTGGTTGTATTTTATTAGAAAGCAGCACTTAAGGTTGATTAGAGAGCCCTGTAGGTTTGACCCAGCAAGCTGAACCAAGAATTTAAATGATATGATCTATCAAAGCGATATCCTATGTGTTCAGCAACTTCGAATGGATAGGCGCTGTTTCTGGACTTTGTGTTCTTTGGTGAGAGACGTTGGAGGATTAAGGGATACCAGGAATATGAAAGTGGAGGAAATGGTTGCGATGTTCCTACATATACTAGCTTACGATGAGAAAAGTCGCTCCATGAGGACAAATTATCAACGATCTCAAGAGACTATAAGTCAACACTTCAACAATGTGTTACGAGCAGTGCTTAAGCTTTGGAGGGTGCTGCTTAAGAGCCCTCAGCCAATACCAGATAATTGTACGGAAGAAAGATGGAAGTGGTTTAAGGTAAAAGTGACTTAAAACACAGAGTAATATAATAAATTTGTACACAGATTACTCACTATATTTTTTTCCATATTGTAGAATTGTATAGGTGCTCTAGATGGTACCTATATTAAAGTTAGAGTTCCAACAGTTGATAAACCAAGATACCATTCAAGAAAGAATGATATTGCCACAAATGTTCTTGGTGCTTGTACATCAGACATGCAATTTATCTATGTATTAGCTGGTTGGGAAGGGTCTGCTGCTGATGCAAGGGTACTCAGAGATGCCTTGTCAAGGCCAAATGGTTTGAGAGTTCCTCGTGGTAATATATGTTAGCTTAGTTCATAGTCTTTTTCATATACATATATCATATCTTAGAAAAATATAATATGATTTAACAAATGTAGGTTGCTATTACCTTGTGGATGCCGGGTACAAGAACTGTGAGGGATTCCTTGCTCCGTATAGAGGACAACGTTACCACCTAAAAGAATGGAGTAATCCACCAACAAGAAGGGAGGAACTGTTTAACATGAAGCATTCTTTGGCACGAAATGTGATAGAAAGGACTTTTGGGTTATTGAAACTACGTTGGGGTATAATTAGGAATGGATCGTATTACCCTATAGATACCCAAATTGCTATAATCCTTGCATGCTGCTACCTCCACAATCTCATAAGACAACAAATGAGTTCTGATCCATTTGAGCCACAGTTGGAAGCTTTCTTGCAATGTGAAGGCAACAGCTTAGGCGTAATTGATCATACTGAATCATCAGCGGAGTGGATTGAATTTAGAGATGGTCTAGCAACTAGGATGTGGGACGCTTGGCTAGCAAAGAGCCGACGCTAAATGTACTTTGTAATGCTTGATGACAAGATGTCATCTTATGTATTGTGGTACTTATTTCCATGCCTGTAATTGTTAATTATCATGTAATATTATGTTGCTATGGTTCTGAACTAGATACTTGGTTAATGAATTGATTAATTTTGCTTTCCCTTCCCTCTTATTATATAACTATTGGTATGAGATAGATAAAGAAGGGAAACAAGACTAAAATGCTGCATAAGAAGAGAGACAAGAGGATTTGGACTGCAGAAGAAGAAAGTATACTTGTTGATATTCTCTATGAAATGAATGACTCTGGGTGGAAGGTGGACACTGGTCACAAATGTGGTTACATGCTGTACATTGAGAAGGAGCTTGCTAAAAGACTGCCTAATGCTAATATCAAAGCTGACCCTCATATTCAATCTAAGGTGAAGACATTGAAGAAGTTGTTGTCCTATGTCTTGGATGTTCAGCAATATGGTAGTGGCTTTGGCTGGGATGATGAGAGAAAAATGGTTATTGGAAACAAAGAGGAGTTCATGGGCTGGGCAAAGGTATATCAGAACATACATGGATTTTTACTTCTTTGTTTCTCATTCAATTTACTCTCATTCATTTGGTCATGATTATGTACTGTGTATTGCAGAGTCGTCCTGGTGCAGCAACTTTGTATATGAAGCCTTTTGTAAATTATGATAAGCTTTGTGGGATCTATGCTGAGGATCTAGCAAAAGGAGGCAACGCTAAAGGCCCTGGAGATGAGTGTGACCTCCAGGAAGAACAATTTTCTGCAAATGTGACCGAAGCAACCCATCAAAGTGAAAATGTTGATGACTCTCAATCTCAAGACCCATACCATGGTAGCAACCCATCAAGTGGAGTTAAATCCACAGCTGGTCGCAAGAGAGTGTTTACACAAGATGATGTCTTCGCTTTGGACTTATCAAATGTATCAAAATCACTCAAAACTCTTGTGGAAGCTGAAACAGCAAATGCACGTGCTATGAATGCCATCCAGTCTGCATTTACCCAAGAACTTGAGGCTCAAAAGAAGATTGATAAAAGGAGGAATCAGTTGTTCCATGTGCTTACCAAATGTACTGAATTTAGCCGGGATCAAATTGTGAAGGCAGCGCTTAAAATTGGTCAGGATGCAGCAATGCTAAATCTGTTCTTTACCACTCCAGATGATTTCAAACCTGACTTTGTTCGGCAGGTCCTTCAAAGTGTTAAGTAGATGGTGTAAATACAGCTCTATATACCTGACTTTTGGTGTAAGTACAGTAGATAGTTGGAACCGGTTCGGCAGGGTCTTCAAAGTATTAGGTGAATATTTTGTTGTAAATATGTAAAGTGTTCATGGATGTGCTCCTTGCACATCTTAAAGCTGCCATCTCTGTAATGCAGCAGCTAGCAAACATCTAGCAATTGGAAACCTGCCAAAGTAGCATCGGGCTGCTCTTTCAAACATTTATGTGTCTTGGATGAATTCTTATGTTTAGTTTGTTATCCATATAACTGTAGAAATGGTATAGGTTGATCACTGATGTATATGAGAATGGTGAAAGCTTGAATTTTCAAAAGAATGCCAAAAGTTTCGGTGTACAATGTCTCAACTGGCCAATTTACACCACTACTGTTGTAAGCCTGTAACTAATCATCATTACATTGCATTGTTCATTACATGTTAACTTCAGTTGCTTTTGAAGCTCGTTTTCATTCTTATTGATAAACGAACAGTGCAGAAGATTTAAGAGAACAACAACCATACAGCCTGCAAGATCATACATTTCCTCATGAAATCGCATCATAGATTTGAAGTTGACACTGACAATTAGAACATGTGCAATCTTAGCAGGGTCAATTGAAGTCGAAGAGGACATCAATCTAGTCAGCAGAGTTATAGCAAGTCCCTGATATCCATCTGCTCTTGATACTGTATGATTGCGGAAGGCACCGAAGATGAGCTCGGAGGAGCAGAAGGCGCGCCAGTATGGGGCCTCCGGGGAGGCGCGGGTTGCGACGCCGCGGGATGGTAGGACTGCGGGGCGCGGTGCCGTGGGGAAGAAGAGCTTCGAGGTGTCAGCGGTCATGGCGAGCGGCGGCGGCAACAAGGGTATTTTTGTCTAATAAAATTCTTATCTCATTCCCAAACCTAACTTATCCAAACATGATATAAATCTATAATTCTCATATCCCTATCCCTAACCCACCATTTCATATCCCATCTCATATCCATATCCCAAACCCACCCATTATCCAAACGCCACCTGAAGGGAAATCGTTGGAGATGGTCAGGACAGAGTGGATTGTGCCAACGCAGGTTTTCATTATATAGCCGATTGATTACATCATTAGGAGATCCACGATCCTATGATCAGGAGATTATGCCCAGAAGATAGCTAACCATTAACCGCTGAGGAGTCATACGTAGCTATCCCGATTCTACAGCAAGTTCAGGTTTGACGCTCCACGCATTCTTCAGTTACAGGCGCTCTGAACTTCTCTAAACCTGAATGTCGATGTCAAGAATAATAGATCCTCTATCAGAACGCTTAGGTCGAATGACGCTAGTAGATAGTTCATATTTTAAAACTATGATCATTCTGTGTGATTAAATGGGGCTCGTGCAACTAGTCCTTTTGTCGTAGATAGAAATCCCATGACTAGATCCTACTGATCGTGAGGCAGGTATAAATCTAACCAGTATACTTATCTATTTTGTTAAAGGAAGTAGGATGCCGAGAATTAATGTTCGATCCTTTTTTTATCAAGAAACTCTTCAACTTCTGTATTCTTGAATTCATTTTCGTTGTCGCTTCTTACCCTTCTGATCTTCACATCAAATTTATTTTAGAATCATCTCACAAATTTCTTAAATATGACTTGTATTTCACTCTTATCATACATAAAGAACACTCAAGTGAAAAAAAAAATCATCAACAATAAATAAACCATATTTGTTACCGTCAATGCTTAAGTAGGCGATTAGTCCAAACAAATCCATATGAAGAAGCTCCAATAACCTTGTAGTCGTCATCACGTTCTTGGCGAGGTAAGGAGCTCCAACTTATTTTTTTCGCTTGACATGCACTACAAATTCTATCTTTCTCAAAAGGAATATTTGTTAGTACAAGAATGTGCTCCCCTTTAGACAATTGTAGCTCATTTTACAAAGGTTTTATATAGATAACAAATTGTAGTTAAGCGATTTAACTAACAAGACGTTTGAGATAGAATCATCACTGGAGATAGAAATTTTACATAAACCAACTATCTCTCCTTTTCCATCATCTTCAAATACAATATTCTCATGTGATCCTCTATTTTCTTCAAATGATGAGAACATGCTCTTTTCTCCAATCATATAATTGGTGCATCCACTATCAAGCATCCAACTTGATCCACCAGAGGAGGATACCTACAAAATAAATTATATTTTTGCTTTAAGTGCCCAAATTTGTTTGGGTCCTCTCACGTTACTCACAATAAGTTTTGGCACCCACACATTTCTTTTCACAACTTGATCCTTTATGCGAGGACTAACATATGAAGTAACCACTTTATTACGATGATTTCTCTTAAGCACATATGAGGCATAAAAAGTAGCTTGAGATGCATGACCTTGAGATTGCTTGGCTTGTGTGGTGAGATCAACTTGCTTGCCTCCCTTAATGAACTTGAGGCACTCTTTATCATTTATCACCACACGCTCACTTGGTTTGCTCATATGCATGTCAAAGCCAAGTCATCTCTTTTGCTTATTGTCTTTGGTCTCAATGATCCTGTATAAAGCATCCTTAGACTTTTTATGTCTTCAAGCACCCATCCTTATCCAAGGAATATAGCCTCTAATATTTCTTTTGTAATGCTTTCAAGGATTGAGCATTAATAGCACAAGTATTTATACTAATATTATAGCAACGAGAGCAACCTTAACTAATGGACGCATTAGAGAGCAATGTTGCATCATTAGAGGAAGAGGTGCTATTCCTAAGGGCATCAAATTGTACTTCAAGAGCTTTATGAGTTTCATCCAAACAATTAAAATTCTCTTGAAGTATGACGTTACTACTATCTAAACTAGCAATTGAGATATTAGCTAAATCAAGATATTTGGTCAATTTCTCAACTTTATCCTTCTCTTTAGCAAGGAGCTCCCCCAGTTCAAGGTTTCTCTCCTTTTCAAGGATGAGCAAGTCACCTTGCTTCTCGAGAATCTCCTCTTGACACTATATTGTTTCCATTAGCTCTTTTATTTTAGATATGACATTTTTACTTAGACATTTAATCAAAGATTCACAACTACTATCACTATCGCTATCGCTATCTAGTAGCTTGGGTTGTGTTTTTACCTTACACCCTTTTGCCATAAGATACTTGGGAGTGTCGTCGTCGTCGCTCATATCACTAAAGAGTGACTTTGTCAATGTATAGGAGTGGATGGTGATAGTGGCGACCCCTTCATCATTAGTCAGAGTTAGAATTGGAGTCCCACTCCTTGCCAATGTAAGCTTGACCTAAATAGATCTTCTTATGGGTCTTATACTTATTTTTCTTGTAAGGTTTGTTTTTACTTACCTTCAATGGTACTTCTTTGTTCTTGGAGGTTGAGCTTTACTTGATAAGGTTCTTGACTTCATTGGCTTCCTCCTCTATAAGCTCATGACCAATAATTCTTTCAAGCACATCACTTGATGTGAGTCTCTTGTAATCTCTTCTATCATGGATGAGTGTTATCAAGGTGGGATTCCTTGGTGTGAAGGCTCTTAGCAATCTTTCTCACCATCTTGTGGTCATCTAGTTCCTCACTTTCAAGCTCTCTAATCTTGTTCACTAGCATCATCATGCGGTCATACATTGCTTGAGAGGTTTCATCGTCCTCCATCATAAATCTTCCTAATTTCCCTTCGTGCAACTCTATTTTTGATTCTCTCACACTTGTGGTGCCTTCATGAGCGACTTGGAGTGTGTCCCATATCACTTTGGCCTCCTCAAGTCCGTCCACCTTGTTGAACTCTTCGGGGCTCAAGACACCAAGCAACACACTTGTGGCTTATTTATTGCGGTGAAGGGTTTGCTTTTGTTCGAGAGTGAGCTCTTTGTCTTTATCTGGTAGCTCAAAATATATACACAAAATCTTCTAAATACTTAGATGAAGAGAGATTAAATGCAATTTCATTTTGTGCCTTCAAGTTCATAGTGTGCGCCATCAAAGTATGGTGCATGCCCGGACAGCACGGAAATGTAAGAATTAGATGCATTCAACTTATCATAATTGAACTCAATTGCAACTCTCTTGCCCTTGTTATCGCCTGATATATCATCGTTCGAACTCTTTGAGCTCTTCGAACTTTTCTCTCCTGATGTCGACATCTTTAAATTCTCCAAGCAGTGAAGCCTTGTACGAGATTAAGCTCTGATACCAATTAAGTGTATGAGATGTCACTTAGAGGGTGTGAATAGGCATTCCTACAAAATAAAAAACTTCACAGCGAATTAACAAAATCCAAATATTCTAGATTCAATCCGGAACTTCTGGGTTCCGAAGGTTCCGAGCTCAACCCGGATATTTCGGTTGGACCACGAAATTAAAGAATAAGAACACTTAAGCAAGTCTAGATGATTCTAATTGTTACCACATGTTCCAAAGGATGTGTAGAGGTTTTTAACGGAACACCTGCAGCCACAAATTCACAAACACGTAGATTGGCCAAATTGACCAAAAGTCAACTAGAACAAGAATGGACATAAGAATGCAAAGGAGACACAAATTTGTTTCCCGAAGTTTTGATCCAAAGATCCTACATCTCCATTGAGGTGCTCATGAAGATCTGGGTCTCTTTCAACCATTATCCTCACCAAGCGACCACGAAGATCGAGCTTGGGCTAACTGGATTGTCCTCTTCCCTTGCGGAGGCGAGGATGACCTTCACAAATGTCATGTGGCACTCTATAATCTTGGGTGCTCATCGGGCGGCGCCTAACCGTCTAGGAGGATGAACCTGCAAGAGTAACAAATGTGGCTTGATCGGTGATGATGAACTCAAGTGCTCAAATATTTGAATGTGGCTCACTAGCACTCAATCTCTTTCTCTCACACCCAACTCTCAAATCCTTGCAAGAATTGATGCTCTAAAGGAGTGGGGAGAGATATTGAATGGCTTTAAAGGCTTTTGTGTCGTGGTTGTCCAGCCGCAAAAGAAGGAAGGGGGTGAAGGGGTATTTAAACCTTTCCCCTCAAAACTAGCCGTTATGCAGTTTTTTGTACTAACCTAGAACTTTCAGGTTGGCACGAGACTTAGCACCAGAGGACCCCCGCTCGGAAGCTAACTCGGAGGGTTCAGACACAACACAAAATCCGAAAGATCCGAACCAACCTAGAACTTCTAGATCCAGACTAGAAAGGAACACGAGGACCCCCAGTCGGAACCTAATTCGGAGGTTCCGGCAACCTGGAACTTCTGGGTTGGCTTAAAACACCTAACTGAGCACCCATGCCCAGAGCTCCACCCAGAGGTTTCGGCTACCTGGAACATCCGAGTTGCACCCGGGACTTCCGGGTACACAAAGCAACTTTGAAAAACCGGTATTCGTGGGGTGATTTGTGTCTCTCATCTTTAGGTTAAAAATGTTACTTTGAGCACTAAGACACCTTCAAAACTACTATACGCATATCTCTTGATAGTACGGCATACCCATACTCAAGTTTGAAATTAAAATCAATTTAAATCTAGTGAGTAATCTCTTTTCTTTTTGAGGGATGGCAACACCTTTTAACATCTTCAATGGGACTAATACATGTTTATAACCTCATTAAACTTATTAGTCACTTAATCATCTGTCACCAATTATCCAAAAACCACTTAGGGGGCCTAGATGCACTTCCAATAAAGGGGGAGGACCGTGCTTGTAAAAAGGGAGACTCTAGATAAGTTCATCCAACCCATAAGAAAATGCACAGGACGTATGACTATTATCCCGACAGAGGTCTGAACCTGGATATAACCCTGGTGTTCTTGAGTTTATTAGGCACACACACACCAATAGCCATCAAAAATGTTGATCACACACCTATCGTCCGGCATACCACATATACATTGTCAGGGATTAATCCACGACAGTTGGTGCACCAGGTAAGGGGCACATTTTCACGTTTTGGTAAGTGTTGATAACTCGGTTAGGCTACCCATGGTTGGATCCACAGCAACTGGTAAGTCCTGTTCCGAGGACCTCGGTCGCCGTGAGGTGTTCGTCATGGGACACAACCCAGATGAGCCCGGTGTGCTCCAAGTTTGAGACACCAAATCAGAGTTCGAAGGCTTTGAGACTCAACGTGAAGTTTGCATGGCAGGCCATGCAGCAGGGGGAAGCAGAGGCCCTCGTATACCAGACACCATTAGTGAGCCTCAGGCCTTGCACCTAGAGAGAAATGGGCTTGGCACCGAACAGGGAGGCACTCTGATACAACCCTAGCATAAGGCACGATCCTTGGTGGCGTTGTTGTCTCAATACCATGAGAGTACTAGAGACTCCCCTCTTTGTGATATGTCGCCACTCCGCGCTCGACAGCTTGACTACGAGGCCAT
This sequence comes from Phragmites australis, assembly GCF_958298935.1. Classification (NCBI taxonomy): domain Eukaryota; kingdom Viridiplantae; phylum Streptophyta; class Magnoliopsida; order Poales; family Poaceae; genus Phragmites; species Phragmites australis. The sequence continues at coordinate 36,529,598 of NC_084921.1, forward strand.
GACGCCTCCGCAGAATTTGTAGACTGTGTGAATGCTTCTCAGCCTCCCGCCGGTGGCCGTGACGGAGGGTTCACCATTAGCACCATGAATACATGACCTCACCCTCTTGGTACAGATTGCTCGATGCCAAATCATGGCAGCAAACATCACATCCGTCATAAGGACTGGTGATGGTTGCGATCATCAAGAATCATAGCAGGCCATGAGGCATGAAAGATCACGCGCTCCCTCCATGATAGGAAGTACTCGAAGACCCCCGCCACATCGGGATGACCGACCCACAGACATGCGTAACTATCTTTGCCAACGTGACCTCCAGGGTATGATCCAAGGCCAGAGGGTCGGCTGAGAGCAGGAAGATCAAGCTCGACAGTAGCAGGAAAAGAGCAAGCAGCCCTACAACTCACACCGCAATCGCAGGGAGTCGTCGAACTCCTCCGCCCAGTTGCCAAGGCCTAGAGACCGTCATCTCTCTCCTCGAGCACGCGCCGCCGCCCATCAGCGAGTGACTCCCCATTATGGGAAAGGGTGCAACGCCTTGTCCACACGGCTGCAAGAGGTGCACTGGCTGAACAAGTTCTGACTGGTCCTAGCCAAAAAATACGACTGCTCAACCAATCCCGAGGAGTTCCTGCAGATTTACACCACCATAGTGTAGGCCACGGGAGGCTACAAAAAAGTCATGGCCAACTATTTTCCAACCACCTTGGTTGGATCAGCATGGTCCTAGCTTATGAATCTCCCCCGTGGGTTGGTTCACTCGTAGGAGGATTTGTTGAACCAGTTTGTCGCCAACTTCCAAGGGAACAACACCCGACCAGGGGTCGAGGAAGACCTATACCAAGTCAAGTAGTGACAGGGTGAGTCACTGTGAGTCTACATCTGGTGTTTCACCAAACGTCATAATACCATTCCAAGGATCACAGGTGAGTCTATAGTCATAGTATTCTGAAGGGAGGTCAGAGACCAGAAGATGGTCAAAAAGTTAGTCACCAAGGAAGTTCAGAGTGCCACCGAGCTCTTCATGCTCATAGACAAGTGTGCGTAGACCGTTGAGGCCTAAGAGTACCAGAGCGGCCCAAAGCCGCAACAAACCTCTGACTAGCCCGCCTCTTTCGAAGGGGTCAGTCGGAAGGAGAAAAAGACCAAACACAAGATAGGACTGCCTGACGTCATGGCGGTCGAGCAGACCGACCAACCACATCGGCACTTCAAGAAAAAGAACGGGAAGAAGGGCCGAGGCTACTACCTGATCCACCACACAGACTCCCACAACCTGACCAAATGTAACGTCATGCGGGGCATCATCGACAAGAAGCTTAAGGAGTGTAAACCTAGACACGACAACAATGGTGAGGATGCGGCATATCTTTCGGTGCTAGGTTTCCAGCAAACCGATCACATGATCCACCATATCTTTCGGGACGCCGCAACATATTTCTCGAACAAGGAATACAAGTCGGTAGTCCGTGATATGTGGACTACCACGCCTGGTTTGAGCCGGCGTCTGAAATGGTCGAAGGTACCCCTCACCTTCAACTGGGCTGCGTGTGTAATATGCCCTAGTTGCTATCCCATCGTGGTCAAATCAATAGTACAGAACATCTGACTGGGTCACGTACTGATCGATGGAGGGAGTTCAATCAACCTCCTCTTCGTCGATGTGCTAGACACCCTGCAGATTCTGAGGTGTGAGTTGAAACCATCTCCTCCCTTCTTCGAGTTGCCCATCACCTTCAGCTCGCCGAGTAACTTCAGGACCAAATGGGTCATGTTCGATGTGGCGGACTATAGGATTGCTTGCAACACAATCCTAGTGCGAACGGTGATGGCCCAGTTCATGGCCATCTCCTACTACGCTTACTAGGCAATCAAGATCCCTAGTTCAACGGGGCCATTACTTTTGGCAATGCAAAGACGACCCTATACTGCAATAAGAGGAGCCTCGACATGGTCGAGTTGACTCCTGGGCTGCAGCCTGAGAATGCCAGGCCAGTGGTCGCCTGGTGAAGGTATGTGTTGCCACCAGTCTAGACGATCAGCTCAAGGCGGTTTGCCTAAATGACTTTGACTCATCTAGGACGGTCCAGATAGGGGACAGACTGGACCCCAAATAGAAACTCGTGCTCGTCACTTTCCGTCAGGCGGACACGGATGTCTTTTCTTGGAGTTCGTCTGATATGCCTAGAGTCCCTAGGGACGTGATCAAGCACAAGGTGTCAGTGCAACCTAACGAAGAAACAGCAAAGCAAAAGGCGTGTTAGTTCACACATGACCTAAAAGAAGCACTTGGTGAGGAGATTGATAAGCTCTTGGAAGCATGCTTCATTCGAGAGGTGCAGTACCCGGAGTGGTTGGCTAACCCAGTCATGGTCCGGAAGCTCAGTGGTAAGTGGAGGATGTGTATCGACTTCACCAATCTCAACAAGGCGTGTCCAAAAGATCTTTTCCCTCTACCCCAAATAGACCAGTTGGTTGAGTCAACCGCAGGCAGTGATCTGCTAAGCTTCTTAGATGCTTGCTCGGGGCACTATCGGATTAGCATGTATATGAAAGATGAGGAGAAGACGGCTTGTGTAACACCCTCCGGGGTCTTTTGTATGTAAAAATGTCTTTTTGTTTGAAAAGCGCCGGTGCCACTTACCAGCATTGTATTCAGCTCATTCTATGACCAAACCTCATTATAAATGTTGAGGCATATGTGGATGATGTGGTCGTGAAAAGTAGGACCAAGGATAACCTGGTCACGTACCTCAAGGAAACGTTCGACACCCTTCGTAAGTACCGCATGAGGCTGAACACAGAGAAATACACGTTTGGGGTATCATCAGGGAAGTTGTTCCGCTTCCTCCTATCTAGCCAAGGAATAGAAGCAAACCCCGACAACGTCAAGGCCGTCGACCATATGAGATCCCCAACCGAATTAAAGGAAGTCCAGAAACTAACAGGATGTGTGACAACTTTAAGCAGGTTCATCTCGAGGTTAGGAGAAAAGGGGTTACCACACTTCAAACTTCTGAAGAAAAATGACCACTTCCAGTGAACGCTGAAGACAGAGGACGCTCTAAGATCTTAGAAGGTACCTCTCGTCACCTCATGCACTGATCGCTACTCGACCAGACGAGGAACTCTTGCAATATGTTGCAGCTACCCCTAGGTCGCGAGTGTGGTTCTAGTCGTCGAATGAGAAGGTCTTCAACGACCATTGTAGTATATCAGTGAGGTCCTACATGAAATAAAAGCTCGGTACCCACATGCTTAGAAGCAAATATACGCTATACGGTGGCCTCTCGCAAACTAAGACACTACTTTCAGGCCCACAAAATCAAGGTAACATCATCACTCCCTATTCGAGAAATACTCCATAGTAGGGATGCTACAGGAAGGACACAAAAGTAGGCTTAGATATTTAGTTCATCCCCTGAATTGCTATCAAGTCCCAGGAGCCGGTAGATTTTATTAGTGAGTGGTCGTCCATTGAGCCCAAGTAGGAACAACGACTAGAGGTTTATGAGCACTATATCATGCACTTTGACAGATTATTCACATTGAAGGAAGCGGGGGCTGGAGTGGTCCTAACTTTACCGACCAGCGACATCCTCAGGTTTGTAGTTCAATTATATTTTTTGACCACTAACAATATTGCAAAGTGTGAGGGCCTCTTGTCCGTAATGCGAGTGGCTTCAGCACTTGGGACAAAGTACCTGCTAGCGATAGGGAACTCGCTACTGGTCATGAACTAAGTGCAAAAGAAGTTTCAGTGCTGTGATCAGATAATGGTGGCATACCCCCCAAAAGAAGCTTCAGTTCTCTAGTAATGCCTTCCGGGACTACTGTGAAGAGATCAGAATCAAGGTTTGCTATGCGTTGGTGGCACACCTCTAAAGCAACGGACAGGTTGAAAAGGCAAATGAGATGATACTGCAAGGGATCGAAACCCGGGTCTTCGATTTGCTTAAGAACTATTCAAGACACTAGATGGATGAACTCCCCACAGTACTCTAGTTGCTGCGAACGACTCTCAGCAGGGCTACAGTCGAAACTCCTTTCTTTCTGGTCTTTGGCATGGAAGCAATGCTCCCCTGTGATATAGCCCTTCAGTCTCCTCTAGTGACCAGCTACTCGGAGGACAACCAGATGGTGCGACGACAGGATGACATAAACTTGATCAAAGAGTTCCATGATCGTGCTCTAATTGGAGCAGTCTGACATCAATAAAGTCGTAAGGTGTGGGAGCGGACACTGGTCGTAGGTGACCTTGCCCTTAGGAAATCCAAAATAAGCAAGCTGAATAAGCTCTCCCCCAAGTGGGAGGGGCCCTACAAGGTGGCCGTTGTTACCTGACCTAGTGCAGTCAAGTTAGCCACGGAGGACGACAGTGAATTGCATAACTCCAACAAATAGCTTAGTTGCACAAGTTCTATGGGTAGGGTTTCTCGAAGATGAGCATGTTTCTCTGATTTGCATGATCTTTCGGACAAGCATGGAACATGGCTTGTAAGTTTTCCAATTCAAAAACTAGACTCTCTGTTTTGCAGGATTTCCTAGAAAGGAACAATCTCCCACTCGTTTGTAAGTTTTTCTGATTGGTAGGCTTGACCACTTGGTCGACAAATTTTTTGCTCACTAGACGGTCAGGGGCTAAGGCACTTTAGATTGTGTAGTCCTTTTTCCAGTTTCTTCCTGTTTTTCCATGCTGCTAGTTACATTGCTTGTTCGTGGTGAGCACCAAACCGTTTGAGTGGAGATTCAATTTGGAACTCATGCAATTTCAAGGATATAGGCGGCTAGGGGATAACGACCACAAAACCATAAACCCTAACACAAGTCGAGCATTGGTCGCCACCGAAGGGCTTGTCATGCCAAGGGTTGTCTTAGACGACACGAACCTAACTAGCAAGCGATATAGAAGGCCTTGGTCCCCCCCCCCCTAAATGTCCTTGTCTTACAAAGTAACCACTCAAAAATGCCCAAGGGCTGTTTCTAACGGTTTTATTCAGTATCCCTAGGATCTGAAGATGCCCCTCTATGGGTCAAACCGGACTGACTAAAGCAAAGACTAAGCCACAAAAAGAAATGACATCGTAAGGTCGTGAAGCTCCTCTGTGGTCTTTTGAACACCGACGAAGCCTTCAAAGATTGCGGGAACATGGTCCAGGTCGGGGAAGTGCTCGCTGACACAAGTGAATGCAAGGTAGGCGCCATGGATTAAGGTCGCAAACAAGTCGTTGCTATTGTTCTTACGTAGCCTCCGCTCGAGCGCACCTGCCTCCTCGGAGGCTGCCAAGAACCAATCAACATGACCAGTTATGGTGTCTCTAAGAATGGGATGGATATGAATGCTGGTGGCCGGAAGCAGTGAGTTAAAGGGGGTGAACGCCTGACTGAGACGATCGTAGAAAGATGCTCACACTTGTCGTCCTCCCTCATCACTCGCTCCAAGTCTCTCTTCACCGCCAACAGCTCCTCCCAACAAACTGGTCATGGAAATAGGTCGCAAAAGACGCAGGAGTTAGTTGGTTAAGTCTCTCTTGACTAGCATGGGACTACATGTGGCTTAATGGTGGTAGGGCCAATGCATCTCGAAGTCGCTTTGCAAGATCTCTCGCTCGATAGCAAACAAAAGCTTGCACTCAGCCATAGCTTCCAGACTACGATGGTCGTCGGTTTTATCAACAGGTATGGTCAGGATCTCAGAACGAGCAGGAGGCGAGGTCAGTTCAGGGACTCTACGACCACAACAGCGACACAAGCTTATCAGAGAAATTAAAAGTTTCATTCATGTATAATACAAGCCAAAATTATAGTTTGAGTATTACTCTTCTTCTACGGCCTCCTCGATGGTCTCCACCTGGAAGATAGACCCTATAAAATCTACTGATCCTTGACATTCTGCCTCCAACCTCTCCATGGTTGTGGGACCGGTGAGCACGACCCCCTCCCAGGTGGTCTCGAGGTTGAAGTTGGGGTCGCGACAGCGGTAGCACTTGAGAATATACGCCACCATGGCTTTAACCATCATTGTCATACCCTTTGAGGTCCTCACCGCCAAGATGCCTAGGAGCTTGCAAACTTTTGTGTCAGGATCTGGATAGCATAGGCCCAGCCCAGAGCGGCCATGTCGTCCTTCGGGTCGGCAGCATCCAGCCCGACGCTCCCCAGCGGTTGCCGGATTTCCTTAAAGGCTTCCTCAAGAATATCGCGGGAATTTCAATCATCCTCCTTGAGATGAGAAGCATTCAGCAGTGAGTGTGGCATTTTCCTATTGAAGCTTGGTATTTTCCGGCTAAAGCAAACGCCTTGCCTCCTTCTCTATGGCCACCAACCTCTCTAGCTCGACACACCTGCTATCCTCCGCCTCCTTCTCAGCGATCAGTCTTCAAATAGAGGCGAGAAGGCTGGTGACCAAGGAAAGCAGGTCAGAGCCCGGAGCGGGATCCACATCCAGCTTCGTAGACGTGGAGGTCACAGCCAATGCTCCCAGCATCAAAGCCACTAGAGGCTGGGGGATGAGCATCTTACTGAAGCACCAGATGAGTTGTAACCAAGGCCTATGGTGGGGTCGAGGACCTATAGTGACAACATAGTACGGAGTCAAGAAGTAGCTCTCTTCCCTGCTGGAGTAGGGCCTTGGTCAGCAGTAGCCTGATCGCCCCTAGTCTGGTCGATGTTGACCTGGTTGGAGCATGTCTGGTCGGTGTCGGCCTTACCGGAGCAAGTCTGGTTGGGGCAAGGTTGGTCAGCCCTCTGTCGTCTAGTACCGCTCACAAAATCTCCACCCCTGGTCATTGGCTGGCTCCGAGGAGTCTAGTCATGGCCACAACCAGGTTATTTCGTACCACGACCAGATTGGCAGTCGACCAGTGTGGTGTTCGGCGATGGGGTGGTCGTTTGGGCAACTGGATTGATGTCAAGAACGACCTCCATGACCTCGTCTACTATTGGATAAAGGTTATCAACCTCAGGAAGACCCTGTAGAGGCCCAAATCACAAATCCCTTATTCCAAAATTTAGGGCAATGATTACGGGGAGAGGTCGTACTTTCCAGTCTGAGCTGAAACCCCTCTGATGAAGGAAGGTCACGTAACAGAGGAGTGCAGCATGGAGGGCCATCTTTTCTCAGGGCAATTGATATTAGGATTTAGACCCGTGAATTGACAGCCTCATCGGCGAGATCTGGATAGTAGGAGTATGTAAAGGGTCATACACCTAGCATATAAAAAGATACCAAAGAAACGGCTGCGATGTTACCCATGGAACTCTATCATGTGTCATCATCGCTCCCATTGTACAGGAATGTCAGATGAGCACTCCTCTGCAAGGGGCACAACCGATGCTTGATGAAATTACAGACGACGTCCAATCCTGTTAGCCCAGCTTCCCCAAAATGCTTGACCCGTGTGGCGACTGTCAGTAAATCTGGAGTTGTCTTTGGGGCGCTCGCCCAGTTTTTGGTGACGATCGCTGGTGCGGTTGGCACGCGCAGGTTCTCTAAGGCATTGTCTGCCGATAGGTAGAACCAATCCTCTCTCCAGCTCGACCTTAACGATTTAAGACCCATCTCAATGTATGAATCTGTGATGCCATCACGGAGATAGAACCCGTAGCTCTCGGTGGCCAGTCTAGTCAGCGACCGGGCCGAATAGAAAAATCTAAAGAGATCAAGACACGGCTCGACCCCAATGAAATTCTCGCACATATCAGCAAAGATGTTCAGCATGATAATGGAGTTGGGGCCATGATGGAGATGATGAATGGCATAGAAGATAATGGTGATGGTGAAAAACTCGTAGAAGGTCGGCATGAGGCCGGCCAGGAAGAAGGAAACAAACATGATGTCCTTCCCCTGGCGGGGAGCAAGCACGCTGTTCCCGGAGCAGTATCTAGAATACAGGCAATGAGGGAGCAGACCGACATCATGCATCTGTTTCAGCCTCACCGCATTGCACTTGGACTTAAGGAAATCTGGCTTGTTTCCGATGCGCGGCGCTATTGTGGGTGCAAGAACGGGGATGGAGAAGACGAACTCTGAGCGCAAGGCTTGGAGGCTATGGGATATGGCGAAAGAATGTAGAACCTTGGTCTTTCCAATTTATAGAGCCAGCACGATATTCCATCTATTGTGGAGTCCAGCCGCCACAAAATTCGGAAGGATGCGCATGGGGAACAAAAAATTTCAGGTCTAGTGGCAATTAATGTTTCTCTGTCCCATGATTTTTTTTTCTCCCCCATGTTTTCTTTCTCTCTCCGGACGTTTAAACCTCCACTCATCCACAAAAGCAGGTCGCATTGATGATCACTCCTTGGGCGAACATATGTTCACATGGGGACCAGGTGATTCGACTAGGCCCGGCCACAGCCAAATGGTGTCCAGTGACCTCTTAACCATATGGTGAACCACTTAGTCTACCCCATCCACAATGGAGCTTGGGGGCCACTGTCGATATAAAAGCTAAGGGGGCCCCTGTCAGGAGGGCCTAGGTTGGTAGACGCCAAATGATAGTTTATATTTCCAAAACCATGCCCCTTGTGTCACCAGGCAGGGCTCGACTGACCAGTCCCCTGGTCGTAGATGAAAACCCCGTGACCACCCTTTGTTGATCGCGGGGCAGGTACTCACCTAACCAGTCTAATCGCATTTAATGGCATCTACTTATATATTTTCCTTACCCAGGCACCATTTTGGCGGGCGAAGTCATGGGCCGGCGCAGAGATGGTGTGAACCGTCCTGTAGCATTTAATGCTACAGGCAAGCGAGCTCAACGGCCTTGCAGGCGAGCGTGACGAGCATGCAGTGGGCCTGACAACGTTTGGCTAACGGGACATGGTGTGCAAGACTACCAAGACGGGTCGGGTGTGCTCACCCCCTGCAATGATGTCCTAGGAGTAACTATTTTGTCAGGTATAGAGCAACCAACGTATGTGACACAATTTTCCTGTATGTACACGGTACACTTCACCTCTTGCTATATAAATGGGAGAGGACTGGGCTTGTAAAAAGAGAGACTCCTGATAAGTTCATCTAACCCATAAGAAAATACACAATATGTAGGGCTATTATCCTGAGAGAAGCCTGAACTTGGATAAACCCTGGTGTTCTTAGTTCCTTCGACACACACACTAACAGCCAACATAAACGTTGATCACGCACCCATTGTCCGGCATACCTCAGATACATTGTCAGGGATTAACCCTCGACACTGAACTTCAGTTATTGTCGGCACATGCATACAACACACAATGCTCATCTTAATAGCCCCCCCCCCCCTTCAATCACAGCATGGTCTCTTCATGTTGACATTGCAACAAATAGAATTGAAAGGTGTCCTTGATAAAGGTTTGGTAAAGATATCAGCTACCAGATCTTTTGAGGAAATGAATCGAGCTTCCAATGCGTTGCGCGCTACCTGCTCCTGAACAAAGTGAAAATCTACTTCAATGTGTTTAGTGTGGGCATGAAACATAGGATTGGTAGTGAGATACTTAGCACCGTGGTTATCACACCAAAGCAATGGTGATTTGTACCAAGGAACATCAAGTTCCTTCAACAAAGACTGTATCTAAATAATCTTGGCTGTCACATTAGCAATTGCTATATACTCAGCCTTGATGCTCAATCTTGAAACCGTGGCTTCCTTGCGAGAACTCCATGAGATCAAGTTCGATCCTAGAGATACTGTAAAGCCACTGGTTGATCTCCAATCATCAAGGTAGCCGACCCAATCAGTGTCAGAAAGCACTGAGAGTGAGGTGATTGGATCTCTGAAAATGTAAGCCTTGATCTAGTGTACCCTTGATATAGCAAAGCATACACTTTACTGCAGCCCAGTGAACATCTATTGGTGTTTGTCTTAACTGATAGACTCGTTTAATTGTAAAGGATAAGTCTCGTCTAGTTATTATCAAATATTGAAGCCCAACAACAATGCTTCTGAACCGAAACATTTCCTGTTCATTTAGTGATGTCCCTTGATCTCTAGCTAATTTCTCACAAGATATCGTAGGTGTAGAAATAGGCTTACAGTTCTCCATATGTGCTCTCTTCAACAGATCAAGAGCATACCGCCTCTGAGACAACACAAGATCAGTTTTCCCCCTCTTGACTTCAATGCCTAGGAAGTAGTCCAACTGCCCAAGATCCTTGATAGCAAAAGTACTCATGAGCTGTTGGATCAGTTTCTTAGTAGCTGCAGGTGATGAGCTAGCAATGATGATGTCATCCACATATATTGACATGAAGATTGTTACTCCACCTTGATTGAACAGAAACAAGGAGGCATCAGCCTTTGATGACTTGAAGCCTAGTTCCTATAGCTTGCTTGTCAATAGAGCGTGCCAGGCTCACGGAGCTTGTTTGAGCCCATGCAGGGCCTTCTTCAATCTACATACATAGTGTGATGGCCTATTTGGAGCTTCATAACCCGGGGGTTGCTTTATGTACACCTCATCCTCTAGAAAGCCATGGAGGAAGGCATTCTGGGTGCCAATTTGATGCAGGGCCTAACCCTGAGACACAACCAAGGACAAGATAATTCGCACAGTGGAAGGTTTAATTACTGGACAAAAGGTATTAATATAGTCAACAGTCAACACCATATTGTTGCTATAATCCTTTAGCTACCAACCGAGCCTTGAAATGCTCCACCGAATCATCTGGTCTCCTTTTTACTTTGTATACCTAACGGCTATCAATTAGGTTGATTCCTTTCTTTGGTGGAGCTAGATCCCAAGTGTCATTCTTCATCAATTCACAGTATTCATCATCCATAGCATCTTTCCAACATGAATCCTCCATCGCTTCTTGCAGAGTTGCTGGTTCAAATATTGCAGAAACAACAGGCAATGTTTTTGTTGAGATTTTTGTCAGGTGATGGTGTAACAAGATCGTGTGTTGTTGAGTAGTGCACAGTCCCATCTATAAATTATTTTGGCTTGGAGATGTTATCACAAAGTCGAGTACGCAAAGGATGTACCCCGGTTGTCTCAATTGGATCACTTTCAATCAGTTGATTAGAATCATGAGTGGGAGTTCCTGACATAGAACTTCCTCATGTATTATCTGCAGAAGATGGATTAGCAATGGTGTTGTCAGCATTAGACACAGGTTCAATTAAGCTATTGCTCAAAGGAGATGCAGTCATCACTTGTTCAAAAGGATTGGCTACTAGAAGATCATGTTCTTGATATAGGCAAGGTTTGTGTACTGTGGGAAAAATCATGGGATGGTGTGAATTCTTAGGCATTTGAGGTTATGAAATAGAAGCAGTAGCAAAAGGAAATTGTATGTCATAAAACACAACATCACGAGATATATATATTCTACTAGTGGACCTGTCAAAACATTTATAGCCCTTGTGTGATGAACTATAACCCAGAAAAACACATTGCATAGACCTGAAGCTTAGCTTCCTAGAATTGTAGGCTCGAAGATGTGGCCAACAAACACAACCGAAAATACGAAGTGAAGAGTAATTTGGATCGATTTTTAGAAGCTTGTGCACTTGTGTATCATGGTTAATAGTTTGACTAGTTATTTGGTTGATCAAATAGCGTGCAGTTTGGAAGGCCTCATCCCATAATAGAAGAGGCATTTGTGCTTGGGCAAGAAGTGTGTGGCCAGTCTTGACAATTTGCATGTGTTTTCTCTCAACCACTCCATTCTGCTGGTGTGTGTGGGGACAAGAAACACAGTGCAATATGCCTGAGCGATTGAAATAGTTATGAAGACGATGATATTCACCTCCCCAATTGGATTGGACAGCACAAATTCTAGAATAGTAAAGTCACCACATGTTTTTCAAACTGAAGAAAGACATATTCTACTTCAGATTTACACTTCAAAAATAGATCCAAACGAATTTGCTATAGTCATCAACAAAAGAGACATAATACCTGAAATTATTCACTGATGTGAGAGCTGCCCCTCACACATCAGTATGAACTAATTCTAGAGGAGCAGAAGAAACATGAGAAGAAGAATCAAAGGGCAGCTGATTTGCTTTCCCTTGTTGACAGACATTACAAACAGTGGAGAGGTATTATTTTTTGCTACAGCTATATTATTTCTTTGTAGAATTCTAAGAGTGACTAGAGAGGTTTGATGACCCAAGCATCGATGCCAATGTTCTTGACTAGCTTTGGCTAAGAGGAAGGCTTGATTTGGTGTCTTGTGAGGAAGCAAGTAGAGGTCATTCCTACATTTTCCTTTGAGCAAAATTGCTCTCGTGGTTTGATCCTTGACAAAGAATGAATTTGGATGAAATTCAACAAAAGCTTGGTTGTCAGAGTCAAGTTTATGAACAGATAATAGATGTTTGTGCATTTGTGGAGCATGTAAGATATGTTTCAAGTAGAGAGGATGGGTTGAACTAGTAATAACTGAATTACCAACATGAGCAATAGACACACCTGCGCCATTTGTGACTTGGATTTGTTCTCCACCATTGTAATACTCCCTAGTTATTAGACGCTCCAAATCATGGGTGATATGATCTGTTGCTCCTGTGTTAACATACCAATTGGGATCAACAGCATACCCATTGGTGGTGTTTGCAGCAGCTAGCTTAGCGGTGTCATCGGCTTGATAATTATGATCAAATCGATACTAGCAGCGTAGAGCATCATGATCAGGTTTGTGACACACCTGGCATTGGACATCTGAAGACTTGCCTTGATTGTTATGGCCATCTTGACCAGAATGGCCACCTCGCCCATTTGGAGCCCGGCCAGCGCCACGGCCACGCCCACGACCGTTCCACCTAGGGCCATGCCCTTGACTCCTGCTAACATTGTTGGCCGATATGTGAACATCAGTGTTGTTGTTCTCAAGCCTCATTTTGAAGCTCAGCATGTGTGCATAAACATCACTCACCGTGTATGTGTCTTCACGCGTCATGATGCTCGTGGCCAGGGTGCCATATTTGCTGTCGAGGCCGCGCAGCATGTAGGCAATTAGTTCTTTGTCTTCAAGTGGCTTGCCGATGGCTAAGAGAGTATCAGCAAAGCGCTTCATATTGCAGAAGTAATTGGCGATGCTCATGTCCTTCTTTTGAGTGGTGGCAAGCTGCATCCATATCTGCATCATGCGTGCATGTGAACTGGATGCGAACATCTTCTCTAGAGCATGCCATGTGTCATAGGACGTCGAAACACCGACCACATGTCCTAGCATCTCCTCTATAAGGGGAGGAGAGGATGGCACTGAGGACAAGTTGATCTTGGTGGTACCAGGTTTTGAACTCTGGATTGACAGCGATGCATTGAGAGCCACCACTGTCGTCTTCAAGAGGGATCACGACGGTTTGATTTGGTCGTGCGATGGATCCATCGACATAGCCCAGAAGGCCTTGGCTTCGCAGGTAGGGAAGAAGCTGAGTCTTCCACAACAAATAATTGTCTTGGGTGAGTTTCACATGGATCATGTGGTTGAATGATGGCATGGGCAGTAGGCCAAATGAGTTGAGGAGGAAGCAGAATTGTTTGTGGCGATGGATTGGGGAGTTCAGGCATGGTGAATTTTCCAGAGTTTGTAAAGGACGGAGTGAATTGTGCCAACGCAAGTCTGATCCTCATGGGATCATTTTCATTATATAGCCGATTGATTACATGTTAGGAGATCCATGATCCTATTGATCAGGAGATCATGCCCAGAAGATAGCTAACCACTAAGTAGTCATCAATAGCTATCTCGATTCTTCAGCAGGTTCAGCAGGTTTGACGCTTGACGCATTCTTCAGTTACAGGCGCTCTGAACTTCTTTGAATCTGAACTTCAGTTATTGTCGGCACAGGCATACAGCACACAGTGCTCATCTTAACAGCGGGTCCCTCTGATCTCGTCTGCATGGGGTCAAGGGGGCTCAGGTGATCAGCCGGCACGACAAGGGACAAGGTACTCCTGCCTGTAGGTAGTATGCCATCCAATTCAAACCCGTCGATCGTGTGATGCAAGAACTGATCTTCCTCTCCGGCGTTGGCAATGAGTTCGCTAAGTTGCGCGCGACGTTACTTGATTTAGCCCTATTTATCTCACCTCTGTAAACTTCTCTGGGAGTTTCGCATGGCCTTCCTTTTCTTTTTGCCCAATGGTAGCCCCTGTGATTACGAATTCATCTGGGTTTTCCCAAAAGATTTACAGTTTCCTTTGTTTTCCACTGGTCTACATGAACGAGAAGAAGGAACGTGTTTCCACTCGCGATGTGTCACATCAAGCTCGTAGCACATGATGTACCGACGCCAAGTTTATTTATCTACGTGTTTCCACTCGGGATGTATCATATCAAGCTCGCGGCACATGACATACTGACGCAAAGTTTATTTACCCACGTGTTTTCAATCGGGAAGTGTCACAGCTGCGCCTAACAATGTACTCCTATTTTGACAATTTTGTGATTTCTACCCTGTCACCTCATCTCATTCTCATCACGTATTCGGCACCGTTTGGCACCGCTACAAATTCAAGATTTTTTTGAATTTGATCAAATTTAGTTTAAAAAATCTTAATTTTAGATCTAGAGATGTGGATGGATTTAGAGTATTTAGTTTAAACTACTTTATTTTAAACTAAAAATAAAAATTTAAACCACTTTATTTTATCATACAAACTCTAAATTCAACATGTATTTTGAAACTTGAACTATGCCAAATAGACCCTTCTTATCTAAGTACCAGTAGTAGTATACGTAGGAGTAGTTGCTATTGCACCGTGTGCAACATGTATGGTCAAGTTGCCAACTCTGATCTCCATTTTATAAGCAAAGAAATCGAGATGATGAAAGATAGTTTTATATGACTGGTGGAAAAAAAAAACATAGCGCTATCACCAAATACAATCTTAGGGTCCGTTTGGTTCTCCAAATTGATCCCAAAATTGTTGAATTGAAGTTAGCTCAAGCTACTGTCGTTTGGATGAGCCCAGAATCAGAATTAGAATTCGGACCCGATTCCTACTAGATTTGAGATCTATTAAAGCGAGGGCATCTCAATACCGAGCCCTAACCCTCTGAATTGTTGTGAATCATTGGTCTTCATCTCCTCACGACGAACACAACCCTGTCTGTCGGCTGAATCCCATTCACAGCTGACGACCATGATCGTGTTCGCCACAGGCGACCACGACCGCGTCCGCCATCAGCGACCTCGGCCCCGTCCGACTCCAACGAACTCATGGCGGCACCACCTCCTTATTTCCCAAGTCCGGTGACACCATAGAGATCTCCCGGCGCCGCCTCCTTCCCCAAATCCACCAACACCATGGAGATCTCCCGCCGCCGCCTCCTTCCCTAAGTCTAGCCGATACCATTGAGATCTCCCGGAGTTGCCTCCTTCCCCAAGTTCGTCGATGCAATCGGGATATGCTAGCGCTGCCTTCTTCTTCCCCAAGGCCAATGGCGGGTCTGGAAGAGCATTGAACTTCCTCCGCATGTTGAAGAAGAACCAGATGAAAACGCTAGAGATCCTATGGGAAACGATATGTTCATGCAGTCTGATTTCGGATTTCTCAAAGCTTACAACCAAAGAACAACTAGAATTGAATGATCCAGTTTTTATTTCAACCATTCCCTTGCTAACCAAACAACAACATTAATTGTACTCCTATTCCATTCCCATCTGGATTCAGATTTGAGGTCCAATTCAATTTATTTATTGCATTTGGAGAACCAAACAGAGACTTATCGTTATTACAAGTTGGGTGATGTATAGAGTCATTACTCTGGGTACTAATAGTGTAGTACGAGGATCATACCAGAATGAACATTTCAAAATTGACATGTAAGTAATAAGTATAGGGTATTTACTCATTACTCTGCATGCATGCTAACTCTGGCCTCTGGGTTTTGGACCTTTTGGTCCTTCAGGGCCGTTGCCCAGCACCAACCAACGGCCAGGACGGGAGGATATATCTTTGGCGCACGAACGCGCGGACGACCCACGTCGCGCGCTCTCCCAATTGTTAAAGCTCAGGGAGATCCTTGCTCGCTTTATCTGTCTTGTATATTCGGCCGAAGGCCCTTTGAATTCAAGCAAGCGTGCACTGCCGATATATATATATATATAGCCATCTCAGCACCTCCGTGCGGTCGGAACACATGCACGCATGCGAAGCGGTGCCGGTGCCGGTGCGTTAAGAGTTTAGACTTTAAGCGCCTAGCTAGAAGCCACCCGATTTTTTAATCTGATACTGTCGAGCCAATTTAAAATTCGATCCGTTTGTACGCATGCATGGAGCGACTCAACGGTGATACTGCTAAAACTAGATATCTACGGCCATAGCTACACTCGTAGCATGCAGAAGTCCAGGTCTCATCGTGGGCTGCTAATACTAGTTAGTATCATATACTTGTCGAGATGATTCCAGATAACGAATCTGGAATATATCAAATGATAGGTGCGTTGATGGTGTTTCTTATATTTAGATTAGATGGATGTAAGAACGTGAAGATTTATTTATATTTAGACCTTTTGTAAGATAATAGTTATACATTATATGTATTTTTGATTGAATGAACTTATTATATAATAAAAAAAATCTCTCGGTCTTCCTTCCACCTTTATATAACATGAGAAAAAGATAACATACAAACTAACAAGGCCAACTATGTAGCCAGTCCATTCCTAACGATAGTAGATCTACCTCCAGCTTATCACGACATGGTAGGCATGTACAACCTGCCTGGTCATCCTGCAAGTAATGTCTCGTCCGCTGAGAACCGTCACGTTCGCCTGCAAGGCTATCCCATAGCATTAAATACTACAAGACAGATCACTCCATCTTCGAGTCTACCCACGACCTTGCTCACCGAAAGAAGGTGCCTGGGAAAGAAAAACATTTGAGTGGACGACATTGAATGTGATTTGACTGGTTAGATGAGTATCTGCCCTACGACCAGGGACTGGTCGCGAAGTTTTATCCTTGACTAGGGGATTGGTCAACGGAGCCAAGTTCCGGTCGCAAGGTGAGACCAGGGTTGTGAGGATATCTATCCGTCAGCTAACATTTGGCAATGGGGTGCCCGCCTGGTGGGACACCCCTTTACCTACTACACCGACATTACCCCACAAGCTCTCTTGTCGATTTAGTGGACTGAGTGGTTCACCGTAGTGGCACGTAGTCGCTACGCGCTTTGTGATCATGCTCGGGACTAGTCACAGGTGAGCGCATGCTCGCCTGGGAAGTGGTAGTCGACGTGACCTATTTTCGTTGACGACACTAGAAATCGCATCCCGAGAGGAGGTTAAACATCAGGAGAGAGAGTGAGACGTGAGAGGGAAAAACAAAACACCGCCAAACCCAAGGGAATTTTATTTCACCAGGCGTGGCCTTTAGAATTTCGATTAGACAGGACCCTACGATAGTTGAGGTATCAAGATGGCCCTTTAAATTGGAGCGCTAAGTTTCCTCCCGTACTTTTTCATCGTCTCGCATCCTCAATCATGTCTCCCTCTATATAATTCTTCATCTCCACTTCCAATCTAGTCATCAAAGAATCCTGCTCTGGCGTCCAATGGCGCACACCAACAATGAGCACGTCTTTCCTATATCCAAGTGCGATGCGGTGAGGCTTAAGAAAATGCACGACATCGGCCAGCTCACATGCCGCCTGTCTTTTGGGTACCTCTCTGGGGAGAGTGTACATGCTCCCCGCTAGGGGAGATTATGATGTTCGTCTCCTTCTTCTTGGCCGGTCTCATGCCGCCCTTCTCTGAGTTCTTTACCGCCGTCATCTCCTTTTATGACATATGTCACCTCCACCTCAATCCCAACTCCATTCTCATGCTGAGCATATTTGATCATTTGTGTGAGTTTTTTGTCAGGGTCGAACCATGTCTGGATCTCCTTCGGTTCTTCTATACATGCTGGTCGATGATTGGGGCAGTCATTGGAAGCTGTGGGTTCTGGCTCCACGATAGCGTCGTGGATTTGAACATCAAGGTGGGCCTCAAGTCATCGCGAGCTTGAGGTATGAGTGGTTCTACCTTACAGCAGATAGCTCCTTGGACAGCCTCCGCTTGCCGAGCATGCTAGCGCAGGACATCGACAACTGAGGGAGCGTCCCGCAACAACCCCGGAGCTACTGACCCTCACCAAATGGATCGTCCAGCTCAAAGAGGCCGGGCTGACAGGGTCAGACGTTGTCTGCAACTTCGTCAAGCTCCGGTTGTGCCCCTTGTAGAGGAGAGCACATCCGACATTCCAGTATGTTGGGCTTGACAACTGTCACCCAGGATAGTTCCTTAGGTAATACCGTAGCCATTCCCCTAGTGTTTTTTGTTAGGTGTGCGACCTCTAACTTTTTCCCCTTTTATCCAGACCTTACAGACGAGGTCGTCGACTCATGGGTCCAGAACCTTATGTCAGCTGCCCCGAGAAAAGATGTTTCTTCGGCTGGTGCCCCTCCGCTATGTGATCTTCCCTCATCGGAAAGAGCACAGTTCAGGAGGGTAAGTTCAGCATTTCCCAAAATTCCCACCCTCAAGTCTTCTTCTAAGTTAGGGTTTCACGATTTGGGCTACTGCGGGGTCTTCCTGAGATCGATGTCCTGTGCCCGATAATTGATGAGTTCATGGAGGCCCTCAACCTCAAGGAGAGAGGCTTGTTGAGACACTCACCCTGGCGCCCAATCGATCTCTACCTCACTTAGTATTAGCCCCACCAACAACCAACTTGGTCGCAGTACCGACCCTTTTGGTAGCGGCGAAGACTAGGTTGCTTGGAGTCAACCATAGACCATGGGTGGAGGTTCTATGACAAGTGCCGTTTAGTAGAGGAACGACCAGCCTCGCACCGAACTAGCTAGGGGCACCAAGGCTGCTGCTCGTCAAGCCTCAGGGCAAGAGGGGAAGGGTCGGCGATGGATCCGTCTTCCCTAGAAACATCCAAATGCGCCTGCGAGATGCTGATTACTGGTAGCTACGACCTCCCCTTCGCATGTTCTTAGTGGCTTCGCTAGGACGAGCGTTGTGCTCACCACTCCGATCATGCAGTAAGCTCTCCAGTTAGATGTAGACCCTACGTGTTCTTTCCTTGACTTCGAAATTTGATGTCGTGCAGGTCCTTGACCCCCTCAGCAACTCCGGTCGCAACTCCTCCTCTGCTGCCCTGGTTGGATGCCTCAGGCCTCGGGACAACTATGGCCCAGACACCGAGATCACTTTCGATGGCCTCTACAGCTACAGAGCCATCCACAGTATTTCTCACGGTGCCTGATCCTACCTCTAACCCGCTCTCCCTAGTCACCAACCTCTCCTCCTCCATCAGCAAACTGATTGCAAAGTAAGAGGTGGCAAACCACAGATGTGCCAAGCTGGAGAGGCTGGTGGCCGACGAAAAGGAGGCAAGACATGCGCTTGAGCAAGAAAAGGCCACGATCGTCTCCCGAAGTGCCAAGCAGTTGGAGGCTGAGATGATGACCCATGACTTTCTGAGGGATGCCTTCCTGGCAATGCGAGGGCCCCTAAGGAGCTTTGGTCTAGAAGTCACCGAGCCAAAGGAAGAGTCTGTGTAGGGCTGGGCCTACGCCATCATCAACTTCAACCTCAATGCGGGTGTCCTTGAGGGGGGTTGTCACGTCCCAAATCTGTAATCATGTAATTAAGCATAATCATACTTCTTAAGCACTATATTTAATTCTGTGTAATTTTGAATTGGAACGATAGAGCAATTCGTTTTGAGTCAATCGGATGAGAGAAAGAAATTCGAAAGAGGGAGGAAGTCCAGAGACTCCGGAGAAATACGGAGACTCTGGAGAAATGCGGAGACACCGAAGAAGTCCGGAGACTCCGTAGCAGTTGAAACAGACTTCTCTCTAACATGTGGGGCCCACATGAGCTTGCCAACCACTCCCCACCCTTTTCCCCCACGTGCAGCAGGCCCTCCCCTCACTCCTCTTGTGCTCCTCCCACTCGCCAAACAAAAGGGGCAGCTTCCATCTCCCTCTCTCTCAAGCACTCTCTCCTTCTCCTTCAAAATCCCACCTCAAGAGAAGGGATCGAGGTGCGCATGTGGTGTCTACGCGATCACTAGCTCGTAAGCTATCCATCCCTCCAATTCATTTTTGTTTTTCCGAAGGATTCGAGCCGGTTTTGACGTCTTTTGGTGTTCATGGTTGAAGCACAAGAAGCACCAGTGTTCTTCCTCTTCTTGAGCTTTCTTCCTTCAACCGACGGTCCCCAAGCTCGACAATGTATCTTGGGTGAGTCCCCAAGGCATCCATGGCAAGAATCCATGTTTTGGAGTTAGGGTTATGAAGTTCATGAGTTCTTGAGATTTTGGACTAAATTAAAGGATTTGGGGAGATTTGAGTTAGGAATTGTGTTGCTAGTTTGATAAGTAAATTTTAGATTCTCTAAACTATCTCAAACATGTCTTCCTTTGGATTGGAGAAGCTCGCAAATCAAATTGGCTATTTTTCCCTGCGAAAAACAGCTGTTCCGGAAAGTTCGCAGACTCCGAAAAATTTTCCGAAGACTTCGCAATCCGGAGACTCCGCAAAGATTCACAGATACTCCGCAAAAATGCGGAGTCTCTGTAGAAATTCACGGAGGCTCCGCAAATACTGTTCATCAGGCGATCGTAGCTCCAAAAAATATGAAACCAGTTTTGTTGGTTTCATAATAACCTTCTCTACCTATTAAAAAAGTCCCCAGCTGTTAAATAATTAATTAATATTTTAGGATGAATTAACTAGGTTAAAACTTCATTAATTCACCGTTAATTCTTTACAAGTCCAAAAATTGGTGAATCTAATTTTGCTAGTCTTCTTTTGACTTGTTCTAACTAGGAAATGCTCATACATTATAAACATACTTTTCATGGCTTTTCTTCATATGCATATGGTGACATATATTGTTGCACTTTATTCATGCTCATCATTGCACGTGTTCTTATTTAGTGAACGAAGAACCGACGTATGACCTGACCGTGGTTGAAGGCGACGACAATCTTCCCGAGTTCTGTGAGTGTTGTGCGGGAAGTATCAGGCGGTCACCTGAGCAGTAAGGTAAGCATCTAAGCATATTACACGCTTTGAATGAATTGTGGAGTCTAAATAGATAAATTATGCTTTATGTATCTTTTCATGTTTAGTGTGTAAATGTCGGGTTGATGTGAGTAGAACCTATATTGATGCATGATCTCTACCTTGACTTATTGATGAATCCATATCCTTGTAACCTGAGCTTCATATAATGTTGTTAATATAAAAGTGATACGAGATGCTTAGCAATGCATAGGTCACCGGAAGAAGTCGAGTGGTGGACTGTTCCATCGCTCGCGAGCTATAGGTTTACTTATGGTTCATACTGCAAATATTGCTGGTGGTTGGATGAGTGGTGAGGATGAGACGACATGTGGGCGGTGTTAGGGGTATCATCTGCTTTGGAGGAGATTCTCAGGGTAGTTCGGGGAAGGAGCCCGGATATTGTATACCGCTTTGCGTCGGTTAAGCACCGACCGTTGGCCATCGTTGGCTTAAGCACTTACCATATTCACCACATGATGATCTAATGGTAAGGTAAGCCGAATACCTCTGTAGCTATGATCATTTAAGCATGAACATCAACGATGTGAGTGGGCGGGCTTGTAGAGGTATTTAGTTTGCTTTAGGAGTAGTTTTGGATACCTCCACACTGAGTGATGCATGTATCAAATGGTTGGGACTTATTAGGAAAGGTTGTCACGAGTACCCCTTGTGTGCACTTTATTAGGTAGCACAAGCCGAATGATTCTCGTGTCGTGTGGGTAAAGGAGTATCCCCTATAGGGTATAAAAACATTTCGAAATGTCGCACTCTCGGTCATGAGCATGCTTTCTGTCGATGCGCACAATCGTAGAGTTTTGTTGTGGGTTAATGGTGGTATGGGTGATGGTTGGAAAATGTTGATGTTGGCTCTAATATATTACTTTTGTTCCTTTTACACTCATGTACCAGTTGTTGGATTTCAGTTTATGTTGGTTAAGTATAGGTGCTCACACATATGTCTAGTTTACTTAAGCATATTAAATGTACTTAACCTTGTGGTTGTTTCCTTACTAATAGCTTAATGCATGATCCTTAGAGTCGGGTTATTTATATGTATCCTATATGGATTAAGTCTTGCGAATACCTTCGTACTCAGCTGCTCTACAAGTTTTGCAGGTGAGGAAGAAATGGTGTTTGGCTACTTCACGTCTGTCGAGGGTGGCGGCAGGCTTGAGTAGTGCATCCTACTCAGTTGGCATGCTTTTGTGATGGAGCCTAAGAGCATATGGCTCCATCCTCCTTTTGTTGTACAGCTTTTAGTCTTCCGCTGCTTAGTTTTTTTACTAGTTAGGAGTTGAGTATATTTTAGTCTCCTCCTAGCTCTCTTTTGCTGTAAATTATAATATAATGTTAATTATTCACTCTTTCTTAAGCTTTGTTTGATGTATATGCTGGAAAGGCATGTGTTCTGATCTTGGGCACAAAACACGTGCCAGAACTATCGGGATGATATTCTGGTTAATCATCAAGGTTGTGATTATAAATAATGATCCTCCTGGTAATTAGTTAGAATATTATCTGGACGGTTCCTCACAGGGGTTGTGACCATCGATCCTGAAATCGAGGCGAGGTTGCAAGCGGAGTGCTAAGGGCTGGTGGAGTATGTCAGATCTCTTTTCTGGGTGGTGACCACCGAAGAGTAAACATCGCATTGAACCTTAGGCTTGTAGTATATTTGAATGAAGTTTTTCATTTCTTTGATGGGTTTGTGTTGCTACTGTGGTTGTAGTGCTTATGCATTGACTTGCCCTTCCGCTCACTTCGCACCCCGGACCACATCTATCATGACTCCATCGACTAGTGCAGCTGGGAAGCGACGGTCGAGTGTGAACTTAGGTTCGCAGTTAAGTGAGAGACCCTGAGAGTGATCTTTGAGGTGCATCAGCCTTGTCACAAACTGATCCATGTGTAGTCCTAGGCTAGACGAGTAATACTCGACCAGTTAACTCCTACATGTTTTGCGACATGTATCTTCGACCAGCTTGTCAGGAGGAGCTACTTGTGGCGCGAAGGTATCTGGAGTGGATGACGAAGGAAGATGACCAACGCTAGGCGTATTTCTACGATTGCCTTAGTTGGATGTTTTCTCCCCTCAACTCGTTGCTACGGTCCACCGGTGTTCAAGTTCATACAACTTCTAGGAGCACCGTGATTGGTCACATCAACTGGTTCTTGGCAGCCTCTGAGGAGGTGGGTGTACTCAAGCACTCAAGCAGAGGCTTCATGAGACCGCTGGTGACCACCTGTTTGAGTTCAGAGTCTACAACGTCTATCTTGTCCTTACTTATGTCAGCGAGCACTTCCCCAACTTTGACCTTGCTCTGGCAGTCTCCAAAGGCTTCATCGGTGCACAAAAGATCACGGAGGAGCTTCGCAACCTTGCATACTCATTTCTTCTTGCAGCTTGCTCCCTTCTTTGGATCATCTGGTTCGAACAGGTGGGAAGCATCTTCGGATCCTGGGACACTGAATAGATTTTTATAACCAGTCCCCAGGCGTTACCCAGGCGGTCATTTTTTAATATAAGGACTTGCTCCTAAATAGATTTTCCATGCGCCCATGTAGTAAGTAGGCTCCAATGGCCCGCTACACTTAGAGGGGGCTAAGGTTTTCTGTACCGCTCACTAGTTAGGTCTATGGTGCCTTGAATAGATTTTAGCATGACAAGCCCTTCGGTGGCGACCAGCGCTCGACCCGAAATGGGAATTGCGGCATCTTGGTTGTTTTCCTTTAGCCAGCACATCTCTGACATTGCGCGAGTGGCAATTTTTTATCCTTTGAATAAAAAAACTTACAAGTTGATGGTAGTCTGCTCTTGTCCAGAAGATCTTGCAAAATAGAGAAAAAAAAAGGGCCTCACACTCGAGCAATCTTACACAGAGAACTTGGGCAATTGGTCTATGTTCCACGAGTTGTGTGAAATATGGCCGTCCTCCATGGCTACTTTGAATGCAATAGATCGGGTAACCTCGACCACTGTGTAGGGCCATTCTCACCTGGGGGAGAGCTTGTTCTGGCCTGCCTTACTCTGGATTTTCCTAAGGACAATGTTGCTTACAAACAGGGTTCACTCCCACACCCTACGATCGTGGTAACGCATGAAGCTTTGCTGGTATCGGGCTACTCAAATTAGAGCTCAATCGCATAACTCTTTCATCAGTTTTATGTCATCCTCCCCTCGAGCCACCTGGTTGTCGTCCAAGTAGCTGGTTACTCTAGGAGACTAGAGGGCGATCTCGAAGGAGAGCATTGCTTCAGCGCCAAAGACCAAGAAGAATGGAGTTTCAATCGTGGCTCTACTAGGGATCATTCGCAATGACCAAAGTAGTGTGAGGGGTTCGTCCACCCAACATCTTGAATAGCTCTAAAGTCGATCCAAGACTCGGGTTTTGACCCCTTACAATATCATCTCATTTCCCCTTTCGACCTGACCATTGCTCTTGGGGTGTACCATCGACGTCTAGCATACTTTGGTCCCAATTTCTTCGTAGTAGTATTTCAACGCGCTACTAATGAACTGAGTCTCGTTGTCTGTAATTATGCAGTTTGGACTGTCAAACTATACTACTAGCCCTCGTATGAACTTGATCGCTACTGCAGCGGTGACCTTCCTGACTAGCTTGGCCTCAATCCACTTAGTGAACTTGTCGACTGCTACGAATAGGAATTCAAAACCGGCAGGGGCTTTAAGGAATGATCCCATAATATCGAGCCCCCAAACAGCATAAGGCCAAAGAATGGTATGGTTTGTAGTGCTGAGGCTGGTCGGTTGGTCTGTAGGCCATGGTACTAACATGGCTCGTACCATTTCACCAACTCACAAGCATCCTGAAGGGTCATCGGCTAATAGAATCCTTGCCGAAACGTTTTTCTGACCGAAGTACGGTTTAAAGCGTGGCTACCACATATGCCTCCGTGGATATCAGAGAGTAGGGCACTCCCCTCTTCCTAAGTGATACATTTAAATAAAAGGTTGTTGATCCCCCTGCGATAGAGGCATCCCTCTATTAGGGAGTATCTGCGGGCTTGATACGTGACCTTTTCTGCTGACGTATTATTGTCAGGGATCGCTCAATTCTGAAGGTATGCCAAGTTTTGATCCATCCAAGTCATACATGAATCAAGCTGGGCGACCACAACATGGACACCTGAGGATTGCATCAAGGAAGGCGTTGCCTCCAAAGGTGTTACCTCGGGTGCTCCATTTCCAAGCGAAGCATCCCCATTGCCTTGGACCCAGGCCACAGTGGATGGTCTAAAATGCATGCTAGCGAAAGGGGACTCTCTACTGTTCATAAACCAAGTGCAAAAAGATTTTCAGTTCTCAGATCGGGCAATGGTGGCGTACCTGCTAAAGTCAGAAAGTTGAAGCGACGTTTTATCAGTTTTGAGGTCAAGCATGTCCTGCATACTAATAACTTCCTCGCCGATGAGCTGACTTGTCTAGCTTCTCCTCGCGCACCTGTCCCGATTGGAGTCTTTGAAGAAAGACTCACATATCAATTGTAGAGGTTGCTCTCATTCTGGACAAGAGGCCCTCATATTCTGCAAAATTATTAGTGGCGGGAAAATATAATTGAACTGCGTACCTGAGGGTGACGTCGGTTGGTGAGGTCAAGACCAATCCAACTCCAGCTCCCTTTAGCATGAATGGCCCATCGAAGTGCATGGTCCAATGCTCCTTCGCCTCTAGTTGTTGTTCCTGCTTGGGCTCTAAGGACGACCACGCGACCACAAATCGACCAGAGCATGGGATTTGATAGCCGTTCGAGGGATGATCTAAATATCAAACTCCCCAAGCTCCACTTCTCATTTCGCTATTCTCCTTGCTGCATCCCTATTGTTTTGGATCTCCATAATCGTGAACGATGGGACTACCTTGATTTGTTGGGCCTAGAGGTAGTGCTTGAGCTTAGGAGAGGTCATCAGCATGGCGTACAACAACTTCTAGACATGTGGGTACCGAGCTTTCGCGTCATGTAGGACTTAACTGACGTAGTAGACTTATCGCTGAAGACCATCATGCTCAACGACCAGGACCGCGCTCGTGGCCTATGAGATAGCTGCAATATAGAGCAAGAGCTCCTCGTCTGGTCGAGGAGTGGTCAGTATAGGAAGGGAGGAAAGGTACCTTTTGAGATCTCGAAAAGACACCTCTACTTTTGGCGTCCACAGGAAGCGGTCGCTTTTCTTCACGAGCCCGAAGATTAGCAGCCCCTTCTCTCCCATCCTCGAGATGAACCTGCTCAGTACCTCTATGCACCCCATCAGCTTCTAGACTTCTTTCAACTTAGTTGGGGACCTCATCTCGTCGATGGCTTTGATCTTTTCAGGTTTTGCTTCTATCCCCCGGCTAGACACGAGAAAACCAAGCAACTTCCCTAACGGGACTCTAACGTACACTTCTCTGGGTTCAACTTCGTGCAATACTTTTGGAAGTTGTTGAATGTCTCTTGGAGATCCAAGATCAGGGTGCCCTTGGTCCTACTTTTTACGACTATGTCATCAACATAGGCCTCGATATTTCTACCGAGTTGTGTTCATAGCATGAGCTAAATGCATCGTTGGTAAGTAGCACCATCGCATTTTAAGCCAAAATGCATCTTTACATAGCAAAAGACCCCGGGGGGCATTACAAAATAGGTTTTGTCCTCATCTACCCCATCCATGCTAATATGATGGTACATTGAACGAGCATCTAAGAAGCATAGAAGGTCACTACCGGCAGTCGAGTCAATAAGTTGGTCGATCTGGGGTGGAGGAAAGAGATCTTTTGGGCAATCCTTGTTAAGGTTAGTGAAGTCGATGCACATGCTCCACCTGCCATTGGGTATTCGGACCATGACAGTGTTATCCAGCCACTCTGGATGTCACACTTCTCGTATGAAGCCTGCTTTCAGGAGCTTGTTGATCTCCTCCTCAAGCGCTTCCTTTCGGTTGGGTGCGAACCGGCTGGCCTTTTACTTCAATGGCCGCGTGTCTGATCACAACACTGACAACTTGTGCTCGATCAACTCCCTAGGGACCCCAGACATATCCAATTAACTCAAGAAAATATGCTCATGTTTTTTCGGAGGAAAGTGATTAGAGCGACTTCCTATTTTGGGTCTAAGGGGCCCCGATTTGGACCATTCTGGATAGGTCAGCGCCATCTAGGCACACTGCCTTGAGCCGGTCATCGGGATAGGCGACGACGTGAACCATCTCATAGCGATAGCTTGGCCCTATCTCCTCGAGTCGTGACCTAGGAGTTAGCTCGACCATGTCGAGGCTCCTCTTGTCATAGTGCAAAGCCGTCTTTTGGTTCCTCACAATGGTGATGATTCCCTTAGGACCAGTGATCTTGATTGTCTGGTACGTATAGTGGGCAATGGCCATGAACTAGATCATCGCTAGTCATCCTAGGATAGTGTTGTACACGGTCCCGATGTCCGCCATGTCAAACAGGACCCTCTCGGTCCTAAAGTTGTTCGGTGAACCAAAAGTGACAGGCAGCTCAATCTGCCCCAATGGCTTGGCCGAATAGCTGAGGGTGATCCCGAATGAGGGAGGAGATGGTTTTAACACACTCCTCGGGATCTGCAGGGCGTCTAGCACATCGGTGAAGAGGAGGTTAATGGAACTCCATCCATCAACCAGCACACGCCCCATTCGGATATTCTGCTTTGTGGGCTCAACCATGATGGGGTAACGTCCAGGGCACTTGATGCATGCGGGATGGTCTGCTTGGCTGAAGTCGAGGGGTACCTCCGACTACTTCAGTCGTGGACTCAGACTCGACATGGTTGTGCATACCTCGCAGGCCACCAATTTGTACTCCCTATTTGAGGGATACGTCGCGGCACCCCTAAAGATATGGTAGATCATGTGCTCAGCTTGCTGGAAACCTAGAGCCGACTAATCTCCAACAACTCATACGTAATCATGCATGCACATCTCCCATGCATACATACATATACGTAACCAACTCAGAGTCCGTCTCTGACACTAACTCTTGACACAAGTCCAGCCACCACATAAGTCCCTCATGCTTGCTCCGACTTGAACACGAATTAGTCCTCACATCCTCTCATGATCAGAGTGTCAGGTGGTCCGGCCTTGCGTTTGTTCTTGTTTTTCTCCATCCAACCGGACCCTTTGGAAAGGACGGGATGGTCAGAGGTCGGTTGCTGCTTCACATCAATCTGGCACTCTTGGGCTACGGTTGCCTGTGGGCACTTATTCGCGAGCTTAAAGAGCTCGGTGGTGCTCCGAACCTCTTTGGTGGCCAGCTTTTCGATCATCTTTTGGTCTCTGATACCCCCTCTGGAATGTGATGGTTACGGACTCACCCCTAATCTTCATAATGATATTCTGGCATTCGGTGAAATGCCTAATGCAATCTCGCAACAGCTCGCCATGTCGCTGCTTGACCTAGTACAAGTCATCCTCGACCCCTAGTCAGACGTAGGTTCCCTGGAAGTTAGCGATGAATTGGTCGCACAAGTTTTCCCAGGAATGAACCGACCCCATGGGAGAGGTTCATGAGCTAGGACCGAGGCGAACCAATCAGTGCAGTCGGGAAATAGTTTGCCATGACTTCCCGTCGCCAACCGCATCTTGTACCATGGTGGTGTAGATCTGTAGGAACTCCTCCGAGTTGGTTGAGTTGTCGTACTTTTCAGCTAAGACCAGTTGGAACTTCTCTGGCTAGCGCACCTCCCGTTGTCGGATAGAAAGCGTTGCACCCCATCGCATAACAGGGAGTCGCTCACTGATGGGCGCCCTCATGTGTCTAGGAAGAAGGCCAACAGTCTTGCGGCCTTAGCGATGGGGTGGAGAAGTACAACAACCCCCCCACCCCACCCCCCCCCCACCCCCGCGCGCGTGCGGAGAAGGCGAGTGACAGGGTTGCTTGCCTTTTTCTGCTCTCTCCAGGCATGGTTCTCCTATTTTCGGGTGGCTCTCTGGCCCCGGATTACATCACGTAGGTCACGGTGGCGAAGAGAGTCATGCATGTCAGTGGTTTGACTGTCTTGACACTACGGAGGTCACTGAGGGAGCACATGTTCTCTCTAGCCGTGGGATTCACTGTGAACCCTATCAACCACGACCTCGACCACTCCTTGCGATGGATGAGGCAGCTGATGTCACTGTATGGCACCGAGTGGTCTCCACCAAGAGGGCAAAGGTCGCGCAGCCATGGTGCTACACGTGAACTCTTCAGTACCGCCATCGGTGGGTGGCTAAGAAGAACTTGCACAGTGTGCAGGTTCTGCGTGGGGGTCGTGGCTTCGTTGTCGAGCTGTTGACCACGAAGCGGCAAGACATTGCAAGGGAGGAGCCCCCAATGCTCATGTTCTGCATATGGCGTGATTCCGCGGCGTGGCGTGACGGCCTTGAAGGCGCCACCGCCAAGGGCTCAACCCCAGGAGGGTACTCCTTCGGCTGGCGTTGTAGTCGTTGTGGCAGTATAGGACCACCTCCGTGCCTAGCGTCAGGTTGGTTTCCCTCTTGGCTAATGGCCCGGGGCTCACCTCCAATTCCCAAGACAAGAGCGTCTTTGTTGCCCTTCGTTGCATGGTCTACCATGAAGACTTCACGTTTGGTCTCTGAATCCTCATACTCTGCCATGCTATCCCATGCTCGGAGCACACTGGGCCTGTTTGGGTCGTATTCCATGACGAAAACCTCACAACGGACAAAGTCCTCAAAACGAGACTTCACGGCTGTCACAAATCCGGACATGGGTAGCCAACCATGGTCTCAAAACCTAAAGAAACGCAAAAAAAGACATGCCCTACATGGCACGATAGTTATCAGGGTATGATCCCTTACAAAGAATCTGGGGTGTACCAGACGACTGGCACATTGATTGGCGTTTCTTATGATTGGATCAAATGGATGCAAGAATGTAGGAATTTATCTAGGTTCAAGTCTCCCATGGAATAATTATCTTATGTCATGTGTATTTTCTTATGGATTGGATAAAATTGTTATAGAATAAAAATCTCTTGGTCTCTCCTTCCACCTTTATATAGTAGGGGAAAAGGAGAATGTACAAATGGACAAGGCCAAGCCCTGTAACCGGTCCATTCCCAACGATAGCAGACCTACCCATAGCTCATCACGACGGGGATTAGGCATGTTCGATCTGCCTAGTCATCCTGCAAGTCATGTCCCATCCACCGAGAACTGTCACGCTTGCCTATGAGACTATACCATAGTATTTAATGTTACAGGATGAGTCACTCTATATCCACAACTATCTACGACCTTGCTCGCCGAAAGGAAGTGCCTAGGAAAGAAAAATATTTGAGTCAACGGCATTCAATATGATTTGATTGGTTAGATGAGTACCTACCATACGACCAGTAGGAACTGGTTGAAAGGTTTTATCCTTAAACAAAGGATTGGTCCATGGAGCTATGTACTACTCACAAGGCAAGGTCATGGTCGTGAGGATATCCGTTCGTCGACTAACATTTGATAGCAGGACATTCGTCTGGTGAGGCATCCTTACCTAATACACCGACAATACTCCATGACAAACTAAAAAAGTGCAAAAGATGTCGCTGGGGTATAAGGGAAAAGCTAAGCAAGCGAGTATGAGCGAGCAAAAAGTCGATATCGTGCATAGCATGCATGTCCGGGCGGTGATCTGCATGCAGTAGTTTGGTATTTTCACAGCTGGCCTTCTGCAACTGCATCGCAGTGATTTTCGCTTGCACGTGAGCACAGTATCGATCCTGTGGGTGCATGCTCTCGGGCCCGTGTGGTGCACGTCTATAGACACATGTGTGGAGGTGGGAGAGATAAGACCATCTCCAATCATATTCCCTTTATTTTGTTCCCTTCCCGATTCCCTTCTCCATTCCCATTCCCTTTATTTTCTCTTATCTCCAACAGCTTCCCTTCGAGAGGAATCACAAAGGGAAAGGAGAGAACCCGTCCTGGAGGGAATGACCCTGGGAATCCCGTCGTGAAGGGAACCGTGAAGGGAAACCGTTGAAGCACTGAAGGGAACGAAAATTCCTTCACGATGGGATTTTGGTCCCCGAAGGGAAGCCGTTGGGGCTAGCCTAAGTGTTTGCCGGTTTGGGCTTGTGGTGCAGGGTTTCGCAAGGAGGTTAAGTTTGGTGCAAGCCCGGGTCACACGACAAGCAATGAGGCACTGTGTAACTAGCCGAGAAGTGCTGCGTCGCACGAGAACTCAAAACACAATCATGAGAGACCAAGTGAAATATGCTTACAGCCGAAGCAATTAGCTACAGTAATGGGAGTTTAATAACGTGTGGATCATCAAGCGTGTGATACGATGTTTCCGGTATGCATTCTTGTCTTCCAAAATGCAGGCCAAAATCTAAAATTAGATAACATACCTGAGCGTATTTGCCGAAATAGATAATATGTAGTTGTATTTATTAATTTAGCATTCGTATTCGGCACACGGTGTACCGAAAATAGATTTTTGGTATACCGTGTACCGAAAAAGTGTTTTCCGGCACATGGTGTGCCGAATACGACACTGTTGCCCATATTCGGCACACCGTGTGCCGAAAATGAACTGTATTTGGTGTGCCGAATACAGGCAACAGTGCCGTATTCGGCACACCGTGTGCTGAAAACACTTTTTCAGTACACGGTCATGTCATATTTGCTTTTTCCGTGCACGATCATGTCGGTACTAAATAAAGAGTTTTCGGCACATGGTATACCGAATACCGCACTGTTGCCCGTATTCGACCTGCCGAATACGATCTATTTTTTGCATATGGTATACCAAATACGTGCAACAGTACCGTATTCGATACATTATATACTAAATACGGATACTAAATTAATAAATACGACTATATATTATCTATTTCGACAAATACACTCACATATATTATCTAATTTTGGATTTTTATGTCGAAATGCAAGGTACTCACTGTACACAAGTTTGCGGGGTAAGCACTGTTTATGCTTTTCTAGGTGCATGTATGTCCTCACGCTACGAAACAGGAGTAGGACCCCTAGCTAGCTAGCTAGTGCCTAGTGCCATCTTTTTGGAGCTAGTAGTGATAGGATACTCCATGTAGGATGGTCAAGGTTCCAACGCTAACGGTGGACAGGAAGACTAGGAAGAAGGCCATTGTCCCTACGTAGTATCCTAGGAGTAGTATTTGCTGATGATGGATGAATGGTGACTAGGGCTCCACCTCCCAACACGCGTGGCACACGCAGGCCACCGTCTCTCACCTGTTTATTCAGAGCCATGTTACTCTACCGTAGAAGCAAACTTTTTGACAGAGAACTCGGGAGTAGAGTACTGGCTGACAGGGGCCCTGTGTTGAATCACCCCCAAAAAAAAAAGGAAGAAACCAGGCCCACTGTCAGTAGCAACCCATAGATTGCACGCAGTATGAACTACTACTTCGCACACGTAGCTCTCATTATCAGTATATTATCACACTCGGAATCTGGGTGCTACTGCGATTTAAGGTACAGTGCCTCCAGAAAAAATGGAGCCTTTCTTTCTTTCTCCATTTCAAATTTGGTTTGAGCTTTAGACGCCTCAGAAGGGGACAGCCCGTATGGGTCGCCCTGCCCGTCCGTACAGCCTCCGGCTTTAACAAATCCTCGTGCTGCCTCCTCCCTAGCTTGCCCATTCATGTGTTGTAGTACTCCCCACAGATTAGTTATTGAAGCGGTGTCGAGTGGATGCATCTGCATGCGGCTCGCGTAGTACATATCATTACGGACTAAAGTTTACTGGGGTTAGATCTCGATCGATCGACCTCCCTAGATCATTGGCAGCTTAAGCTTTTTAATCTGGGTGTTACGTCCTTGTAGTTGGTACATTGGGTTGAATGCTGGAGTACGGTTCTTTTAGCCTTCAACTTTGTGTACTGTGGAAACAGTGGCACACGCGGACCAGCTGGTTCGTCGGAACTGCAATCTTTGATGAAGCACCAGCAGGGGGCGATGAAACGGCTTTTTGAATGGGATATTTCGAAGTAGTGTGTGCGTCACCACCATCTCAAATATACAGTATTTATTTGGCCATCAAATTTATGTTTAGTAGAGGTCAAAGGCCGGAGCCACGATTGAGCTCAGGTGTAGCAACACGTCCTTTTTTTTTTTACGGCGCTTTCTTACAGCGTGATCTTTGTTTGAGAGGGACGTGAGACGGGAGCTCCAACTCTATCGATTCGGTTCTATTCGGAAGCGTTGTCATCGAGCTCCATACTCGTTCGTGTAAGAGCCACTCTAGTTAAAATTTGTAGAAAGAATACATAGGTAGATCATGAAAAACTATGTTCATACAAAATTTTGGGGAAAAAGGGTTGAACATTTGTTTGCTTTAAAGAAAGACTAATAACTTGTCTGAAATTTGTGAAACACAATTTGTGTATAGCACACATATGATCAACTTTTCCCGCACCGCAAACTTTTGTGTGTCAAACATAGCTGTCTGTGTGTCATGAGCTACATGTATGTACTTCTCTTTAACAATTTTTGGAAGTGCACGCATCCTTCAACGATTTTGAGGTGGCTCTTACTAAAGTTATCCTAGTTACGGAATAGTACTGCTGCAAAGTTGGGAATGGGCAACCTGCATAAACCTTTTTTATTAGTACAGCATAAAATCTTGGCAACTCTAATGCATGCACCGGTTTTTTATAGGATAATGTATGCACCCAACTAGTCGTTCAATGTAAATGACACGATATTTTGAACGAGACATGCAGATGCTACTCCATTTCGGGTGTTGCGCGAATGAACAAGCTCACCTTGTCTAATGCCACGTAAGACGGACGACATGCGTCGACCGCTGGGCCAACGCAGCAGCTCTATGACGCGTAACGCTCCGGGCCACGAATGGGGGGACTTGACTCGCTGCGCCTCGGAAAAGAAGCGCGAGGGGCGCAGCACAGCACACTGCAGAGAGGCGCTGCGCGCGTTGGATCAGCCATGCACGGGCGACCAGGGGAGCGGCAGGCGGCAGCAGATAGCATCGGGAGTCGTACCATTTCAAAACGGGACAAAATGGCATGCATGGCAGGTAGCAGCGGCAGGCAGCAAATGGATGGATGGGTCGCCCGAACACCGCGACGAGCAGTGCAGGGTAGAGCAGAGCAGAAGCATAAACGAGCCTCGAGACCACCACGCATTGATCACGCCCGGTCCGGGCATGGCCGTGCGTCGCGTGGTTTACGGGGGCGGTGCGCTTGCGCTGCCCCCAACGGCCGGCGGTGCTCTGCCTCTGCTCGTCCTCTTCCGTTTGCTGCGCCCGCTTCTCGTTCTCTCGGGCGGCGCGGTGGTGGGTGCCACGCCGGGATAGCCGTTTCCTGTCCCAGCCGCGGCTCCGGGCTTTTTGGTTTTCTTTTCCTAGTTGGGATCGGCAACACTTGGAATCCTGTTTTTCTTTTTCCCAAATGGCGGTGAAGCGCGAGTTCCCAAATCCCAATTGCTTGCGTGAATCGTGGAGTAGTAGGTGTTAACCTTGTACCGCGCCAACACGTACGCGGCCTTGTTGCTACTTCAATCTCTCTGCGCGAAGCATTGTGTTTGACAAATTTGATCCTACAACGAGCAGCTCCTCTAAGAACATTGGCCAACAGTGTGACTCTGAGCTTAGTCGATATTAGAACAGAAAAAAATAAAACAGGCATTTGTGAAGACAAGAATGAATCTATGTAACAAAGATATCTGTAAAAGATATACAACAATCATACATATCTTACTCGATCTAGTGTGTATTATAACCACTCGAATTAGGATATAAAAATAAAGTAAAAAAATTATATTAAATAAAAAACTATCCTCTATATGCGAAATATTCTAGATACGATAGATTGGAAAGGTTACGTCTAAAGTAGCATAAGTATGATACGTCCAAATTTATTCGACTATAAAATTAAGGGAGGAGGGCATGAAAGAGATAAGCCTTTCTGACAATCACAAATCTTCAACTCGTGTCTTCAAATCTACGGAGCTGCAAGACTCAAAACAAGCCTAATCAGGTAGAATCTTCAACATCCATTGAAAACCAGCAAACCTCATCCAACTAAGGTTTTAGCGGTAAGAATATAGAGAAATCCGTCTAATTTTTTAGACTAAATTTGTACACACCTCGCTGGCTGCGAAAGCATCACCCTGGGTAAAGAAAGCTCCAAACCAACATTCATGGCGATATGAACTGTACTGATGGAAACGTGACCCGCTGGGTTGGTGGCTCTGCTCCACCTGATTTACAGTACACTGTGCAACGAAGAGTGGGCTGGGCTGTTCAATCCAACCTGACCTGACCATATGCGAATGTCAAAAGCCACGCGGTGCCATTGCAGCGCGTCCCCTCCGGATCCCACGCCTGCCGTCCTGTGTCTCCAGGGACACAGGGTCCGGCTCACCAAACCCGTGCGGTGGATCGCCGCCGGCCGGCGCCACCAGTAGTGAAGTGAAAGCTGCAGAGAGAGGGCGGGCCACGTGAGCGCCTCACGATTACCGGCTCATTTCTGGGGTGCCGCAACCACCAACAGCGCCCATCCCACCGGTATTATTGCCCAGGCGCGGCCACACTCGCAAGGCTGCAGCGGCAGATGCAGCTCGGCATGCATGCATGTCCATCTCTCTCTCTTTCTTTCTCCCTCAGAATCTCCAAAAGTTGGGCTTGGGTAGGGCTTCTGCTGGCACTGTGCTTGTTCCTTTCACGGCTAGTTTTCACATTGCCCCAGATATCATATCATAGAACTCCCATACGGTGATGAGTGATTGAACCGAGGTCTGGAACGAGCTAGCAGCAGGCAGTAACAAGAGTTAGAAGGCACTCCTCATCTGCATGAACGACCTTTGGTGAAGAGAAGGGCTCTCTTCAGTCTTCCTTGCATATTTGGCAATTCAGCTGAACAGGGCTGACTACTTGAAGTAGATCCAACTAGGTAGTAAAAAGTATACCTACAGTAGTAGTACTACTAGCAGAATCACGAGCTATACCCTGCGGTTAAAGTGAAGGGAATGGAAGGCAGAAAAAGCGCCGAAAATTCTCTCCTTTTCTCCCTTTGTAACTTTGAACTGTACTGGCATTCCATCGTGCTGGCAAAATGGGTGCGCGCCGTGCATGATTGGAGTTTGTACGTGTGTACAGTGAAAACGCATGGGTACCGCGTGCTCGCGCAGAGGACGGCAATCATCTCTCATCTCGCGACACCGGATTTACAGCTAAAGCCTAAAGGCCTCTGATAACCTCACCTACTTCACTTCACTTTCTTTTAGTAGTAGATAAACGCAGCTTTGAAGGTTTGAACGCAACGTGTTCCTCCCTCGGATCATAGCAAAGCAAAACTTAGTACACTAATCGATTGATTCGATTCTCTTAACACCAGAAGAAATCTCATCGTCAGACGAGTACGTACGCACGGCTGCGAAAAAAGACGAGTACACGCCAATGCATTACAGCCAACGCGACACGATAAAGCATTGTATGTCTAATCTCTATCCAAATAATTTTTTCATGAAAACAAAACTACGGCACAATCTTTCTGCTGATGTTAAAGAAAAATGCGTTTGAAATTACCGAAGGAACAGATAGGCACAGGCAATTAAAAGTTTTAAGATTTTTCAACATGGCAAAAGAGCTGCAAAGAAACATTTGCATGCACAAGAGCAATCCAACAAGGAACTGCTGCATTGAGATCATTGCCTTGCCCGACGCAGAGCATTACAGGCACCGTACCAGTTCTTACTGGTAGAATGGGGCGTGCCATTGGCACGCCAGCAGCTAAAACAGTGAGTTGTTGCCACGTAAATAAAATTGCTGCGAAGTAACTGTAAAATTAGTTCATACATAAAAGAAGCATATATAATAGACTGACACTCAAGTCTGGTATTGTGTGGGTTCCTAAACAGCAAGTAAGCATGCGGTGCTAAGACTAACAGGTAAATGCTGCACAGCAAAATCAGCATGAACATACATGCAACCTATCTAGTGTTCCTGCTGCTTCAGAGTTCGAATGCATAAGCTGAATACATCAACAGGTTATCTATCACAGTAGCTATTATATTGTGTATACTATCAGCATACATACCACTTCTTATTTAACACAGTCTAGGCCAGTGAACAAGCTTTATATTAGATGAAGGAAAGAAAGCCAAATTCATATTTTTGCCATCACTTTTAAATTTCTAATCAGGTACAAAATAAGCTTTGGTAAGTAAGTCGTATAAGATTCATATCCGAGTCTTACATGAGCAACGATCAAAACAAGGTCTACACAATGTATTTCACTGTCATCTGTGCCTCCATATGATAGTCCCACATTCGTGATACCCTTGCAAAGGCACTCCAAGGCCTACTTAGCGTGATTATATCTTTTAACATATATATCGATATCTGCATTGTAAAAGAATGATAAGAATAAGCTAGCTTTAGGCAATGGCAGCTTGTAGAGCACAGAAATATTAGCATATACTACCTTTATGAAGAATTAAAATGACAATCAAACAGTGAAATGTGACGTGGTAATACAGCATAGATGTGCATTACTGTGTACACCATGATCAACTGAATCAACATGAAGGAACTTGCACACTAATTTTCTTACAAGAAAATAAAGTTCATTCAAATATCTGTATCTGACAGAGTGTCCTATGTTACACTAACCTAACGTAAAGGCTACAGAAAATTGAATTCAAGGTAAATAATCTGGGGATGTATTATAGGAAGCATGTCGATAGCTTTGTCAATAAGTAATTCTAAACCTTCTGGAGTTGGTTCTGTAAGTGCAAGTATTACTATGACGCCCTAGAACCTCAAAACGCAAGAGCGATTTGCAGAGAACCAAAAAATTATCTAATATTGGAACTGGCTGCATAAGATAGCTGCTGAAAGCCTGAAATAAATAAATAAGACTTAGAAAATAAATTATAAACATCAACATGAGATAACAATATTTTTATTAGGTTCATCATGCTCTCAGAATTTATCAGATTTATTGGATGCATTTTTATTTATTTGACTTTATTTGAATTACTGAACAACAGAAAATGAAAGGAATAAAAAGAATCCAAAAAAATCCTTTCGGGCCGAAGCCCACTTCGACGGCCGTTCTTTTCTCTTCTGGGCCGAAGCCGAGCCGGCCTTTCCTTTCTCCGCGGGCCGCCGTCACCATCTTCCTCTGGGCCGAAGACAACCCATCGCATGCGACGCATCAATTGGGCCGCAGACCAGCTTGGCCTACCCTCTCTCCCAGCCGCCCCTCCCTCTCTCTGCACATGGGGCCCAGTCGTCAGTGCCTTCTTCAACCTCGAGCCGAAGCCTTCCGACGCGGCCTCGCCGTCTACCCCGGTCTCCCCCTCCGCCACGACGTCGCAAAAAAATTTGCAAAAAACTTTTTATGAAAATTTTTTATGCGATTCATTTCGCAAGTTTTTTTCCACAAATTATCGAATGGGAAAAGGCTACTGCACTCTTGCTTGAACGGGAAGAACGGAAAGAGAGCTTACCAAAAACGGCAAAAGACGGGGAGTAGTCTACTTGCCACAGATGGGTTGTCGGAGGGTGCGCGAGAGGAGCTCCTAGCTCGCACGCGCTAATGATCACGCCCCCTAGTTTTGAAATCCATATATGACGAGGTATAAGGTTTAAGTGGCTATTCTTTTTCCCTTTTCCGGTAGCAGTAACGAGAGTCCGAGTGGCTCACCTGCGTGAAACAAACTTTTGGTGCAGGGTATAACTAGAAATGTCGAATGCAGCATGGACACGGATATGAGTATCGAAATCTAATTCAAATTCAAATATCTAATTTGGTAAAAAAAAAATCTAAACACATAAAATATAATTTAGAATCTGATATAGGTGTCGGAATCAGACTCGTATTTAGAATTACGATTCGGCACAAATTTTTTTGAACAGGGTCCGGTAACACTGATCATATGTCAATCGCTCTCTTCAGTCTTCGATCGTAGCACATTTGAGCATTTGAGTTGAACAGGGACGAGTGAATTCAACCAAGCACAGGCAAACATTGCTACACCAGTAAAATCTCACGCGACAACCAGTCGGTTAAGGCCAAGGGAATGAAAGGCAAAGGCGCGTCGAAAATTCTCTCTTTTTTAGCTGTCAAGTGCTCAAGTAGCATATACTGGTCACTGGAGTATAAATGGGCGCGCACTGTGCATGAATTGTAACACCCCGAAATTTTATCCTCAAAATTTTTGCTAAGAAAATAAAACAAATAAAGAACTGAAAAAAGAAGAAAGAAAAAGAAAAAATCCCTTCCCTTGGCCCTCTTTGTCTCCCTCCCTCTCTCTTGGCTTCCTTTCCCCTGAGTCGGCCCGATCCAACCCCCTCTTCTTTAACCCAGTCCTAGGGATGGCAATGGGTCTAGACCTATCGGGTTGTACCACCCCGTATCCGTATCCGTATCCGTGTGAAAAAATTACGCCTGCTATAATACCCATACCCGCACACGGGTACGAAATTTATCCATACCCATACCCGTGCGGGTAACGGGTACCCGACGGGTTACCCACACCTGAAAACTCACACTCAACGATTGGGAGGGGGTACAGAGGGTGAGGCGACGGCGGCGGCAGAGAGGGGTGACGGAGGAGGAAGCAACGGCGGCGGAAGCCACTGGGAGGGGCGGTAGAAGCCCACCTAGGCCCAACTAGCCCGATTGGGTACACAGGTACGAGTAGTAGGAGAACGGGTACGGGTACGGGTAGTAGGAGAACGGATCCGTACCCGCTCCACCCGATGGGTGACGATTTTCCCCATTAATAGACTCGCGGGTATGAGAAGTGGTCCATACCCGGCCCCTAATAGAGTAATTACCCGCTGGGTTTCGGGTTTCGGGTTTCGGGGCCCCATTGCCACCCCTACCCAGTCCTACACCCATGCGCGCTCCACGCCACTACGGCCCAGGCCGCCTCTCCCCATCTCCCTCCTCTCCTGCTAGCCCCAGCTCTGGGCCGTGACGGCGCCGCTAGCCCACATGTACCCGTGTCCCCTCCCCTCTCTGCCCTCGAGCCCATCGGTCAGTTCCTTCCCTCCAGTAGCTTCCCTTCCCTTTTCTTCTCTCAGCGTCGCGCCCGACGGATCCCGATTAATTAGTGCCCGTAATTGGAAGGAGACCACAGCCCGAGCACATACATGGAAGGACCGAGCGGGGAGAGGAAAGAGGGAATCAAATCACGACGCAATTAAGCTCGGGAACTCGGAATCCCCTAGTGCTATTGTCGTCATCCATCGAAACTAAGCCCAACGTGACCCTGCCTCCCCGAGTATAAATAGCCCCCATTTCCCCCTCTAGCCTCACAAGCATACTTGCAGCATTTCCCTCGAAAACCATAGCAACAGCGCCACCCAAGAGCCTCTACGAGTTCCCTCCGCCGTCGAGCTCGCTCGCTGTCGCCAAGCCGCCTTGCTGCTCTCCGGTGCCGACACGTCCCAAAAATGAGCTCCTTGCTATCCGACGATCCTCATCCATCGCTCGTCGTCAAATTCCAAGCCCTGCAACGAGGTTTTCACATGTCTCCGACGACCCTTCGTCGCGCCAGGCCACCGCCGCCACCGTCTTCTAGCAAGAGCCCTGGTAGGTGCGCCCTACACCGTCCGATCCTATGTTCTTGGTGTTTCAGCCTTGTTTTATTTTGCGATTAGACTTCATCGTCATAGAGGAGGAATTTGCAGGTTTCAAGGACCAAGAGTTCGAGCATCTCGCTGAGCACAGGGTGAAGGCAAGCTGTCATTGATGCATTTTGCTTCTAAGTTTTCTAAATGTTTTCATTTTATAAAGTTGTTGCTTATAGTCATTGATGGGAAAACCAAGTAAGGCTATATCTTAGTTTTCTTGTATCTACCTTATCGCCTCAGTTTTGGTGGGATCAAAGGTAGATTTGCTTAGCCATGCTTGGGAGTTGGATCACACTTGGTATAGTAATTTTGATAATGGTTATATGCAATGAGATAAAATTAGTGGTAATGTTTTTTATCAACATGGATTAGGAAATTAAGCAAGAGGTTGGGTTGGTTGCCAAGGACATGTGGATAGTAGTCTTGCTTAATTCGACTAAGAGACGATTCATGATGCGATTAGACCAAGCTTTATAGTATGACCATAAGCCTGGTATGGAATGTGCTTAACTGACTAATCAGTCTCTTCCAATATAGTGTAGAACAGGTGGTGGAACGAAGAACAAATAGAATTTCCCTAGAACTATAAGGCATAAGAAGGGGCTTCCATTGTTAAGGATATTTGTATCACACGGCAATGAAATCTTAACAGGTAGACACTTGTTGGGAAAAAATTTGCAAATACCTTGCATTAATAATACTGGCCGCACACCTTGAAAGTATATTAGTGTTTGATTGATACGGGCATAATGGATAATCACGTCTTGTAAATAAAGTGTTAAATTTATTAATCAACCATGTGCATAGTCATGAGCGACGAGAAATGACACATGATTAGAACATACTGGTTTTGGATATTTAGTTAGTGGTTCATTCATGGTTGCAGGAATCATGTTTGAGATGATCAATTTCGGTGAGGTGATTTATGTTAAGAAGGTTAATTCTTAAGGTTATTTAAATTCAGAATTTACTTTCCATTTATGTAAATGTTTTTTATTAAATTATGTCTTTATGCAAATAAATCCATGTAAGCTTTATTATTATAATTGTCTTAATTTCATTACTTTACCACAACTTACGGGTACGAGACTTACTTACACTTGCTATAACCACACAGATCAGTCGGAAAAAACACTAATGATTACTCCGAGAAAGACTGTTTTGAGATGTTGCTCTCTGCCGACTGCATGCAAGAATGAAAGAATAAATGATCTACACTAGCTGCGGTTTTATTTTTTTTACCATCAAAAATCATTTTGTAATGGATAATAACTTTTAAGTTATGACAATATACTTTTTTATTATCATCTATAAAGTCTTTGTATATTAAATTTGATACCTAACACAATATATGATACCAGTATTGATCTGTCCTTACACCGGTGGGTCCCGACATGAATGGAGTTGGTACGTGCGTGCAGTGAAAACGCATGGGCACGACTACTGCGTCATCGCGCAGAAAACAGCGAAGCATGTCGAGCAACCGCATCAACATTCGGCAAAAATTTAAAATTAGATAATATATAGACGTATTTATTAAAATAGATAATATATATTCATATTTACTAATTTAACATCTGTATTCGACTCACCGTATATCAAAATTAGATTTTCCATATACCGAAAATAGATTTTTCGTATACGATGTGCTAAATACAGATGCTAAATTAGTAATACGAATAGACCATATTCGACACACGATGTGTCAAATACAGACTATAGTGTCATATTCAGCACACGATATGCCGAAAATACTTTTTCCTGCCGAAATATGAACGTCATTGTTATTTACCAAATACGGATGCTAAATTAGTAAATACGACTATATATTATCTATTTCGGTAAATACACTCATGTATATTATCTAATTTTGATTTTTTGCCCAAAGCAAACTGCAGTAAAGTCTAATAGATAGATTCCTTAACACTGGAAGAAATCTCATCGTCAGACGAGTACCCGCCAAAACATTTGCTGCCAGCATCGCATGACAGAAAGAAGTATATGTCTATACAAACGCTTTTTACTGAAAAGAATACTAGAAAATTTATGACGTTGGAAGAAAATTCTGTTTAAAAATATAGAAGAAACCGAGAAGCACAGGCAGCGATGAGCTCAAGATTTTAGCAGAACAGCAAATGAGCTGCAGAGTGCAGAGGAGAATGGCACAAGAGCATCCACAGCAAGCAACTACTGCATTGCAGGCATTGGCTCGCATGGCCACATTATCCAACGCAAAACGTTCCAACCAAACACCAGTTTTGACATTCAGAATTACTGATTCAAGTGACACAATAGAACAGTCAGCATCACAGTGCACTGAACTGCAAACCCAATCTGATTCGTACAGCACACGAACACACAAGGAGACACGTCCAGTAATATGATGCAGCGGCATCGACTCCAGTGACCAGATTCTACATGGCGTACCTTTGGGTCCAGGTTCTCGCGGTTTTCTCATACTTGTGCCGATCCGTCTTGTACATGTGAGCGATCTCAGGAACCAGAGGATCGTCAGGGTTTGGGTCAGTCAGCAGCGAACAGATGGACAGCAACACCTATAAGCAAACAGAAAGCAAAAGTCTGTGGGATTTATTCATTCAACCTACTATGAAGGACCTACCAAGAATTGTTTGTAGATGGGATTACCAACCTTGGAAATAGTTAGTGCGGGACTCCATTGGTCCTTCAAGATGTCAAGGCAAATGCTTCCATTGCTGTTGATATTTGGATGGAACACCTTGGTACGAAACGCCACCTGCATATCGCATAGCGCAGGGGTCAGATACTTTGGACTCTATCGACTTTTGAATTTTAAGGATATGGGTATTCGATAAGGCAGATGAGTTTTAAGGCTTCAAAAGTTTCAAGCTTGCACATGAATTGTGATAACCACAAACAATAAGCACTTGTATCGATTGAGGACTGCCTCCTTCAAAATAACTGCATGACCACTTAAGCAATTAAAAAAGGCACACAGACAACTGTAGAAGCATTCTTGGTCCTTCGCCAAAATCCAGAAAAATGGAAGCAGTACACTGTAAAGATTTCAGAGGTAGAAAAACAACTCTGAACTATCATTAATGGTGCAGTTGACCTTGTACTTGTGCAAGACGATCACAACTTGATATATAAGAATCTGATTGAGCCTTAGCTTATAAATATCATTTTAAATCCCTTGATTTCATATATAGTACTACTGGGAACTAGTTCACAAGAATGGCTTTGAATGCTTTTCAGAAAGTATGTTTTTAATAAAAAAAGGTACACAATAAACACAGGCACATCCACTTACATACAAATACAGGGTTTATCAAGGTACTAAACACCGTAGATGTCAAGCGCATATGCCGGAGTCATGTTCCTAGGATGCGAAATGAGCTTATGCATATGCTTGTTTTTACAAAATAAAAGTGGGAAAATAATAACTATAAGAAAAAATGCACAGAAACAAGGATTGATAGATCAATGCTCAAATTCTCAATCAGCTACAGTACCTTTGGTGGTTTGAAAGGGTAATCAGGAGGGAAGTGGATCGTGACTAGGAAAACTCCACCAGCATATGGGCTATCAGATGGACCCATTATTGTTGCCTGCCAATGGAACATGTCTTCACCCACAGGACCTGTTAACAACAAGGTATGTGATTTGAGTGAATAAAATTCA
This sequence comes from Phragmites australis, assembly GCF_958298935.1. Classification (NCBI taxonomy): domain Eukaryota; kingdom Viridiplantae; phylum Streptophyta; class Magnoliopsida; order Poales; family Poaceae; genus Phragmites; species Phragmites australis. The sequence goes on from NC_084921.1 coordinate 36,573,883, forward strand.
AGGTTACACACTGCACTGAAACCATCTTATCCAATGGGCATAGGGTCGATATCTACAGATTCGATAGGGAACAGAACTTACAAGACAGATAAAAGAACTTGAAACAAGGTCAAAACAAATGGCACCAAGACAAAAAAAAAAAAACAATATTTCGCCTAACTAGGCCTTAGTTTTAGTTCAGAGTTTATTCTTTGAAAAACAGAGCAACTGCAAGGGCAGTCCTCCTCTAATAACTTTTGACTGCTTATTACTTCACGTGAACCATATCATCATGTTTCTACCGGGATCCACATGCACTCTAAAACCATAATTCTTTCTGATGTTCATGGTGCATCACCAAGCTCAACGGCACAACCCACACAAGGTGATACAAAATACTCAGCAAATTAATAATCATGGTTCTTTTGAATATAGTTTGCGTCCCGATTTGCACATGCCAACCAACTAGAGTAATGATGACGTATCAACTTGAAAGTGTTAATACATCAATAGAAAAGAAACAGGAGGATGTCTTTCAATTCTTTGAGCAGATCAAACTGAATTCGGGTTCCAGAAAATGATATACTGCTTTATACTAATGACTGAAATGTTACCTATAGAAAACAGCATGGGTGTAGCTAGTTTAAATTTTCAAATCTCTTGTAGATTATTCAAAAAAATAAGATAAATAACTAGTTAGTTTAATCCATAAATAAAACATAATAATCAAAATGTCCATCGATGTTTATGCTGCTAACTACTCGTTACATTGCTGGACAAATCAGACAATTCGATATATCACCTTCATCTTCCTTTTTTTTTGGGGGGGGGGGGGGGGGGCGGGGGCGCTAAGCATGTGATATTACTCCAAATATTTGTAAGTAATCCTCTTTAAAATCTGACAAATTGCAGAACAAAGTAAAGGTCTACTCCCGCAGATTGTCAACAACGAATTAGTACCTAAAAGTGAGCATGGAACCGATCCATTTCCATGCAACAACGTTCTAAGTTCTCATATCTATTCCCTCCTGTAGCACATGACCCACCACAAGGGTGTTTATCGGGTTAGTTAGGCTAGAAATTTATTGGTACAGTTCTACTGAATGAGGCAAGCACAGAACAAGAAGCCATCCAGAAGCATGTGTACAGAATCTGATTCCTACACAAGGGTACGGCTAAAAATGCAAAAACCACACAAAAATGAGCAAGAAAGAAAGCAATAGGACCTGCACTGCATGAGGTAGGAGGGTCCTTCTGCAGATCCTTGAGCTCCTTCTGAATCCTCTTTGACGCCATCTACCTTTCCTTGCCCCCCTATTTCCAGCAAACAAGATAAAAGAAACTATCAATCTAGCCCCATCACAAGTCATGCTTAGAGCATATCAGAGAGCACCCGCGATGTAAAAAAAAAAACAAGCCTGGCTAATTGAAGAATTGTTCTCTCAACTTCGCTTCTGTCTCCTCCTCCTCTCAAGGATCAATAATGGAGTTGGAGTTGGGGAAAGGAACCAGGACAAGGGTATGTATGTAAATTAGAATCCCCTCCTACAGGTTTGCGTGCTGGCTTTATTTATTCAGTTTCATCGACAGCAACAAATAAATGGATGGGGATGCAGATATGCATGTAGCTGACATGTGAGGTGGGCACAATGAGGGCTGAAATTGACGGCAAACTGTCGCTGATCCTATCGCAGAAATCAAATGCTGCTGCGCCCACAGATTCCTTTGATTGGGACGGCCTGCTGATTGATTCCTCGTGGTCTACCTGTCAGTGGCGGAAGGGGAGAATCGGGTTCTCGCAAGCTTCTGCTTGGGCGGCTGAGACAGTACAAATCATACAAGAAAACTACGGCGTGATTGGTTGTAATACGTGGTCTTCTCAGTATATGTCCTATATGTAGGTTAGAAAGAAATGTTAAATAAAGTTATATTCGTTAAAAAGAATAGTATTTAGTTAGTTGTATTTATCTGAATATGTTGAACTAAGTTTATGTTTACTTATCAAATTTGAAGTTATATGAACAGATATAAGAATTAAGATTATAATTAATAGTTCACATGAAGTTAATTTTATAACACGGATAAGTAAAATTGTCTATATGAATGAATATAAACCCGTAATGATTGGTTACTCCTATCGTTTTATGACAATGATAAATGAGAGAATTTGATTTGAATATCTTTTTAGGATATGAGTGTATATTTACATCAGACATTAGTCAGATCATAATCTTATCCTGCAGTCAACCAATCAAGCCCCTAGCAGCTTCGTTGAAAGATGAGAAGAATCTATTTTGTTTCGTCAACTGGCTCGGTTCTAGGAAGGTTCTCGATTTCTGGTGCCTACCAACATTTCAGATGGGCGCAGCCCCACGGGAAAAGCAACGAAAATTTGAGCATCTTCTACACGTACAAAGAGTCGTTCTAACAATTCTGTAAGGGTAAAACAATTTCTTTTTGCCCTAAAAAAAGAACGCAGTAAAAAAACAAACGATGCATGTGATAAATAAATAGATAAATGACCCAAAGGTGGTGTTTGTTTGCTTCGAAATAACTTGCAGGCATTGAAGCCATTTCAAAAGAATTTTGTATGAATTCCAGGAGTTTTTCCCTTTGCTCCAAATCACGAAAAACTAAACTTTCCTGAATGATTCAATTCCTATAACATTCTCCCGTTTCAAACAACCCCTAATCCATCTCACATGACTGTTTTAATACCTCTGATTAGATAGAATAATAGAGAAATTAATTAGCATAAGAGGCGAGAGCCATTCAACCGTTTCTTAGATGTTTTATAGGTGTGATCGTTTTGTTATAGGTGTGGTCATTTCAGACTACGGGCAAAGACGAAAAGCTCACTTAACAACCGCAGCACTGAAAAACATGCAGACAAATACCCAACAAGAGTGTAATCAGCATACTGCTATACAGGGACGCATGTTCAAAGACACTGATCAAAATTATTGGTCTGCCTGTTTGAGAACTGCAAAAAGTTTAGACAGAAAATTTTACGCCTTCGTCATCTGCTGAAGTGCCTTTAAAGACAGCTGCTTTGCCCTTTTGTTCCAACAGCCGCAAAGCCCGCATGAGAACACCACGATCAATTCCCGCAAGTTCTGTAATACAAAAGAAATAAATCAAATGTGGCAACACACTTCTGGCAGGATAAAGAATAGCTTTGTTTCGAGCTATATGCTTAGGTTTTCCTTATGACGCACACAGTTCATGAATAAATGACATATCTAGACATCATCAAGTGTTTTTACTGCAAGTTGCTGCGACGCAATGGAGAAAATACGTTGAGCCCCAGATATACTGATATTTCAAGACAATGGCAAATCAAATGCTAATCTCATCATTGACATGTGGGGGCAGCAGTACAGGCACAAGCACAAGGAGTCCCAGGCGACGGCTTCTTCAGCTTGATTAGTTAGAGATAAATTAGAAATAAGATAGATGAGTTAGAGATAAATTAGATTTGGTAAGAGATAAGAATTGGTTAGTTTGAATTGTTGCTATATAATGCCACTGGATTCATTTGATCAAGAAAGAAGATAAAACCCCAAAATCACCCTATCCCGAGCCTTGTCCCTAGGCGCGACGCCATGGCGCCACCCAAGTTCAAGCGCTCGGCTCTGCGACCTCCTCAAAACCCTCATTCCCTCCACTGCTACTTCCTTTGTTCACGGCGCCCTTCCGCCTGCTGTGATAATTTGGTATCATAGCCAAACGCCGCGTTTGCGATGTCAATCTGGACGACATTGTTTGTCAGCTCGCCGAGATGAGCTCTAGCTTCTCCAGGCAGTTCGCAGACATCGGCGAGCAGTTGATGGCCCGAGCGCAGAATCTCAAGCAGATCCCAGCCGAGATGAACTCTAGATTCTCCAGATAGTTCGCAGACATCGGCGAGCAGTTGATGACCCAAGAGCAGAATCTTAAGTAGATCCCAGGCATCAAGGGGGACATCTCCGACTTAAAGAACCAGGTGGTGGCTCACAACCTGGCGATCTCTGGGGAACTCGAGCGGATCTGGGCACGGCCTAGCACTCGACGACGAAGAAGAGACGATTGACGACACGACCAAGACCAAGCGTAGCGCGCAACCGCTGAAAAAGCCTCAGGAGACGACCGACAACCACGACAAGCGGGTCATGGCGTGCTACTAAGCTGGATTTCCCTCGCTATAACAGAAAGGGCAACCCCTGCCATGGCTCAACAAGTGTGAACAATTTTTTAGGGGAGTATAGACGCCGGAAAACCGCAAGGTGTGGTTCGCTTCGTTCCACATGGAGGACAACGCGCAACAGTGGTACTTCAAGTTGGAGCGGGACCATGACATGCCGTCATGGGGGAGCTTCGTCGAGCACGTACATCATTGTTTCGGGCCGCCAATTCAAGATAATCACCTGGGCAAGCTTTCTCAGCTTCGGCGAACCAGGACAATGGCAGATTACCAAGAGAAGCTCCTGGCGCTAGTTTGATGCTGCAACGACGTGACCGACAGATCTTCACGACGGGCCTCCTAAATCCTCTACGGACGGAAGTCGAGCTCAAACACCTGCAGACGCTGGAAAAAGCCATGTACTTGCCCCCCGCATTCGAGAGACGTGCTCGGGTACAAGCAGCAGTTGACACACCACGCGCGTGACCCAGTGCGCCACGGGCGGCCGCCCCAACGAAGGAGCAACCGGGGGGCGAGGCGACGATTGGGAACGCTGCTCCGCGCCTGCGACGCTTCAAGTATTTAACACCGCGGAGATGGCTGATCGCCAGGTGAAGGGTCTTTGCTTCAACTGTGATGAGAAGTTCGGGCCACTCGACTACCCTGATGGCGGCAGGGGCTACAAGTTCGATAGGGAGCCAGAGGAGCCAGAAATCTCGTTGCAAACGCTCTCGAGCATCAAGCACAGTGAGACCATGAGATTGTCGATGGTCATTAGCCGCAAGACATTCCAGGCGCTTCTCGACTCAGGCTCGACTCATAATTTCCTGTCCGAGGAAGCTACGCGCGAGGCCGGCCTCATGCCCAGTGATCGACCCGGGCTCAATGTTGCGATGGCAAACGGCAACTGAGTTTCAAGCTTGAGCGTCTACCATGGCGAAAACATGCGCATCGGAGATGAGACGTTCAAACTGGATTTCTACGCCATATTACTAGGCGAACATGACGTGGTCCTCAGAGTGCAATGGTTGCACACTCTCAAGCCGGTCGTATGGGATTTCGACCACATGACCATGTTCTTTTGGCAATCGTATCAACGTGTGACTTGGAAGCATATGAAGAGAGGTGGTCCACGACCAGTGCTGCAAGCCTGTACCGCGCAAAATCTGCTAGAGGCACTGTTGGCCGAGTTCCAAGAGCTCTTCGAAGAACCATCAGGGTTGCCGCCCGCCCGTGATTGCGACCATCGCATTCATCTAATGCCGGGCACAGGCCCGGTGGTGGTGCGACCATCTCGATATCCTCCATTGCAAAAGAACGAGTTGGAACGCCAATGCGCCAGCATGCTACAACACGTCTTGATTCGCAAAAGCACATCGGCCTATTAGTTCCCGTACTGCTTGTAAGAAAACAAGATGGACCTAGCGTTTTCACATGGACTACCGAGCGCTAAACGAAAAAACAGTGAAGGACAAGTTCCATATTCCCGTCGTCGAGGAGCTGCTGGACGAGATGAAGGGCATGTGCTTCTTCACCAAGCTAGGCCTATGCTCGGGCTATCACCAAGTCCGGATGCACATCCCGGACATACACAAAACGGCATTCCGGACCATGAAGGTCTGTTTGAGTTCACGATGATGCCATTCAGCCTTATGAACATGTCGACGACGCTCCTTGCCCTTATGAACTCCGTCTTGCGGCCCTACTTACATCGGTTTGTGCTTGTCTTCTTTGACGATATTTTGATCTATAGCCATTCGCCTTGTACTCCAACTTTTGCAGCAACACTGGTTGTTCCTGAAACGATCCAATGCTACTTCGGGGGAGAGGGAGGTGGCCTATCTCGGCCACGTGGTGTTGGCAAGTGGCATCGCCATGGACCCGTCAAAGATCTAGGCGATCACAGACTGGCCGCGTCCCACGTCGGTATGTGCACTCTAAGGCTTCTTAGGGCTCGTGGGATACTACCGCAAGTTCATCAAGAACTTCGGAGCGATCGTCGCACCATTGACGAGCCTCCTCAAGAAGGAAGGCTTCTCTTGGTCGTCCGAGGCTGAGCACGCCTTCACTGAGCTCAAACACGCTTACACGCCCTAATGACGATACATGTTCTCCAGTTGCCAAACTTCATTGTCGACTTCATAGTGGAGTGCGATGCATCGGGCTCAGGCTTTGGGGCAGTGCTCCATCAGATCAGGGCGAAGGGGCAATTGCATATTTCAACAAGCACACGTCGGCAAGGCATATGAAGCTGGCGGCCTATGAGAAGGAGTTGATTAGCCTAGTGTACGCGGTGCGCCATTGGCGCCTGTACCTTTGGGGGCATGCTTTCATCGTCAAGACCAACCAGTATGTCCTGAAATACTTGTTGGATCAACGTCTCTTGACAATCCCACAACATCGCTGGGCCAGCAAAATGTTTGGTTATGATTTCAGGGTCGAATTCAAGCCTGGCAAGCTCACGGTGGCTTATGCGCTTTCACGCCGTGACACTCCGGAAGACAAGGGCGGACACCTCTCGGCGATCTCAGAACCACGATTCGATCTCCTGGAAGACATTTGTTAGGAGACAACCACTGTGCCCGAGCTGGTGGAGTTAGCGGCCAAGGTGAGCCATGGCAACATGGGGGCCGGGTGGGAGGTGCGTAACGATCTAGTCCTCCATGACCGTCGGGTGCACATTCGCGTCGCATCTCCACTAGTGGCCACCATCCTCATGGTTGCGCACAAACCTGGGCATGAGGGCATGCAGAAGACCCTTCATCGGGTGCGTTACAACTTCGAATGGGCCAACATGAGGCGCGATATGGAGGAGTTTGTACGCGCTTGCGCCGTCTGTCAAAGGAACAAGGTGCCAACGCTGCATCCTGCGGGTTTGCTGCAGTCTCTACCAGCACCCGAACAGGTTTGGGAGGATGTGGCGATGGACTTCATCAAGGCGCTTCCAAGGGTACATGGAAGGTCGGTGATCATGACGGTTGTCGACCATTTTTCCAAGTACGCTCATTTTGTTCCCCTGGCACACTCGTATACAATGGAGACTGTGGCCCGTGCATTCTTCACCAACATCGTACACCTCCACGGACTGTCGGTCACCATAGTCTTTGATTGGGACCCGGTGTTTACTAGCTGGTTTTGGCAAGAGCTCTTTAAGTTCTCCGGCGTCCGGCTACTCATGAGCACCGCCTTCCATCCTCAGACGAAGGGGCAGTCCGAGGCGGTGAATAAGGTGATCACCATGTATCTCAGGTGCATGACTGGAGACCGGCCGCATCAATGGATCCAGTGGCTACCATGGGATGAGTACTTCTACATCACCTCCTACCACACAACGCTCTAGACGACTCCGTTTTGCATGGTCTATGGCCGCGATCTGCCTTCACTGCAAATATATAATTTGGGAACTGCCAGAGTGGTTCCTGCTGATCAAATACTGAAGGACCGAGATGCCTTTCTTCAAGAGGTCCATGAGCATCTTCTCCAAGCTCAGCAACACAACAAGCATTTCTATGACGACAAGCATTGGCAGTTGTTCTTTGAAGTAGACCGGTGGGTTTGGTTGTGCCTCCACCATCGCACTGCTACAACTCTCTATGACGCTACTCCGAACAAGGTGTCTGCGTGTTTCTACATGCCCTACAAGGTGATTGAGCGCATTGGATACGTGGCTTATCGCCTAGATTTGCATCCAAGAGCCCGTTCGCATCCGATGTTCCACGTTAACCTCTTGAAGCCATTCATTGGAGAACCACCGAAAGCGCCACCATCGCTGCCACCGGTTCATAATGGGCGTGCCATTCCAACGCCTAACCGTGTGGTGCGCTCCTGGCTATGCCATGGTGAGTGGCAGATATTGGTGCAGTGAATGGGAAGACCAACGTCAGAAGCCTCTTGGGAGAGTGTTCCAGAGTTTTGGCTCTGTTACCCAGCGTTCCAGCTTGACGATGAGCTGTTTCCCGAGGGAGGGAGAGATGTCATGTGGGGACGGCAGTACAAGTGCAGGCACAAGGAGTCCCAGGCAACGGCTTCTTCAGATTGATAAGTTAGAGATAAATTAGAAATAAGATAGATGAGTTAGAGATAAATTAGATTTGGTTAGAGATAAGAATTGGTTAGTTTGAATTGTTAGGCACCAAGGCTATATAATGCCACCAGATTCATTTGATCAAGCAAGAAGAGAAAACCCCAAAACCACCCTATCCCGAGCCTTGTCCCTAGGCACGACGCCACAGCACCGCCCAAGTTCAAGCGCTCAGCTCTGCGACCTCAAAACCTTCCTTCCCTCCACCACCACTTCATTCGTTCACGGTGCCCTTCCACCGACTATGACAATCACTGTGAAGTTTTTCAAACTCACTAGTTCCACGTGTATCAATTCCAGAGCGTATTTCTTCAATAGTCATTACTTCCAATCCATTATCCTTTACCTGCAAGCACAAGGCAAAGAGAAATATTATTATTATGACACAATGAACAAATTGCCGCTATTTCTTCATAGGGAAAATTGCTAGCTTCTCAGGAAATATGTCAAACAGAAAAGGAAGACTTACAAAGTTCAATATGTAATTGGCCCAATCCTGTATCCGTAGCCAAAGAATAAGGCACTTTTTGTGACCTTTGTCCATCCACTCTGCACGTCCTGCAGTTTCAGCATGATTTCAAACAGATGCTGAACATCAAACCAAATTACACCACACTGCCTAAATTTACCATAAAAACTGCAACAATAACTAAATTTTTTAGCAGTGTACAGAATGAACCTTCATTAACAAGAGCTGCGAGGAACACTTCCTTTGCTTCATGGCTAAGAGATCCTGCATTACACAAAGCCTATAAATTCAGTACACAAAAATATAGTAGTTTAGTCTAGTGAAATAATTTTACATGTATAACTAATACGGCATGCTCAAAATGACCCTCTGTGCAAATTACCATTATGCCAGAGTACTAAGCATAAATTTTCAGAGAAACAAATGATCTCTACAATTACTCTAATAAGACATATTTTGGATGAATAGCAGGAAGCAATGTGTCAAAGATAGGATTAAGATAAATGAATATTACTCTCAATCTTGGGATTGGAGAACAAGGGAAAATCTTCTTCCAGGGAGATTATATGTATATTTTGGCTTCTACAGTAATCAAGTATCAGATCTTTCCATAGCTGCACTTGTGTTTCCCGTGTTTCACGCACAGGCTGCAAACTGCATATTAGCATGCTACAACTGTCAGTTCTGATATTCGAAAGAACGGTTGAAAACAACTTCTAGTGGAGTTTTTTCAGAGATTTAGATATAATGAAGCGGGAGTTTGGTAATGAATAAGCATGTAAATGCAGTTATTCATCAATTGATACGAATAGGCTCTTAAAACACGGGAGAAGTATCACCATCCAATGGAAGACAACTAGCTATGAAATAAAAACATCACAATTCTACATAGAGTACCAATATGATAGGAAACTAACATTCATGTACAAGATATTGCTTCAGACTATTACTTTTCAAGAACAAAATATCGATTCAGATATGTTAAACTAGTGCATAACCTTGAAAATGTAGTTTAGCAATACTCTGGCGTTAGTGGTCATAGTCTATAACATGTCCTGTGATACCTAATTTACATTAAAGTGTAACCACAAACCAATTATGTACTCTGTTGTTTGTCCAGCAAACTAAGTTCAATGCCAAACTAACAGTTCATCATGGGAATTGGATAGATGGTATACTCCCTAAACTAAAAACTCTGCAGAAATAGAAAACAAGCACGAGCGGTATGTCACAATACTGTTTTTAGACAGACTAATCCACTACGTAAGCATAAAAGCAAGTATCTGAACCACAATAGTACATTAGTACTTGAACGCTAGGAGCACAAAATTTCTATCGATTTTTTCGCCCTGAAAACACTGATTAAATCTACACCCATCACCAATTCAGCAATATCTCGAAGTCACTTCTTCCTCGTACTGCTGCGAATTTCGCAGATAACAGAATTATGTATCGTGAACTTGTAGCATTGTTGTTGACCGCACGGGAAGGCCTCGTCTAACGTTCACTTGAGAGTTCATAGTTGGACGAAAAACAAAAGGCAGCGGAGAGAGAAAGAGAGGAGGGATTACGTGAAGTATGGCGGGTAGTTGAAAAAGGGAGGGAGCCTGAAATCCCCCAGCTTCTGCATCTCCGCAACAGCGCCCGCTCAAAAAAAAAAATCCACGGTTTCCCTGCAGCAATCCGATCTGCCAAACGCGGATTAACGCCGCTCACCAAACGCGAACTGCATGCGGAAAGATAAACTCGTATTACTACTCCACCACGCAGCACGAAAATCGCAGCGAAGTACTCTGATTGGACTACCATCCCAGAAAGGGAGAAAGATTGGACTGGACTCTGATTGCTCATAGCACAGGAAGGGAAGATCCAGAATAAAACCAACTTGTAGGAGGATCCATCCGAGCAAGCTCCATCCTTACCAGTGGACGCAGAAATCAACCCCCAAGTCCGGACGGGGACGGATCTGAACTTCCAGCACCAGCAGAGGGGAGGAGGCCCGGGCAACGAGCCAACGACTACGAGAGAAGAATCCGAGATGACGCGAGCATCGGTGGAAGGGAACTTGGAGGTGCCGTGTGGGTTCGGCGAGGGGCCGGGACGGGAGGAGGGCGTCACGAGCCGACCGCCGGCGGCCGGGGAGGCGAAATTGAGGAGAGGCTCTGGCTTCATTTTGGGCTTGAAATCTTCTTCTATCTAACTAGCCCATCCTGATAAGCCCATATGGCCTAAAATTAATAGGCTCGCGATACCTATCGGGCCGGGCCACCAGTGTTGACTTACCAGGCTTGGGGCGGTTGGACATGCACGTACGTGAAGCATTTCTCCGTCAGCGAGACGAGAGCAAAGGGGCCTGGCAAGTTTGGATATTTTTATATTTCGAAAAACAAAAAAATGTGAAAATAGGCATTCATTTGAAAAAAATTACAAAACTAAGGATACTGCTGCCCGTTGAATGTAGAATGATGCTATAATCTAGCTCTTAAAAAAATACAACTCAACCAATTACTTGTGCCATGAGAATAAATGTTATTATGCAGAGCCTGACACATTCTATGCAATAATTTTTTTTTGATTCTCACTGTACAGATTACATTTTCGTCTAAAAACATTTGGATAGCTAGATGGTAGTATCCTATACATCACTAATTTTTTTGAACTTCTCATGATTATTTCAAAAGTATTTTGAATTTTAAGAGCAATAAAATGTAACATTTTTTTATTTTTAAACTCGTTGCCCATTGGTATAGCGAATATGATCTTTTTAGAGCATGTGTCTGATTTTAATGATTAATGTAACATAGTTAATATGACTAATATATTTATCAAGTATATTTTTTTTAAGTATATCTCATAGATATATTATATGAAGAAGTCATCGAAGTGAAACTCAAGAAAGTTTGAATTGAACGAGTTCAGAGAAAATTGCACTCACTGAATGATCCGGTGATCAGTAAAGTATACACGCCAAAGCATTTTTCAAGAGCGGTATTTTGGTGCAAAGGAGTTTTGTACATAACGGATGGTCCGACGATCATAAGCTTGTGCACACCAGAGCATTCTCAGATGAAGATGAAAATGCAATACATGTTGGATGGTCTGGCGATGAGGAGTTGACCACACTTGAGCATTTTTCAGGAGATGTTGCAACAGCTTGTCTGGTGTGGTTGTACACATAGGATAGTCCAATGATTAGAGGACCTACATGTCGGATAAATGAACAGTGAGAAATGGCTTGGTTGGCTCTAAATATACACAACAGATAGTCTGGTGATGGAGTTTAAGGTTACACCAAAATATATGGTGTTTGCAATGAGTTTGAGTGCGGGTCTAGCAGCTAGTTTTTGTTGTTACACAGCCGGATAGTTCGATGTTTGTATTGTTGTAACGTCAGATCATCTAATATTCATAATCTTTTTTACTGTGGGAGCAACGACTAGTTCATGGATTTGATGCTATAAACACTCCTTACCCAGGCATTTAAGTGTGTTGTAGTCCAGAGAAGGACATAGACACTTAAGAAGACATTTAAGCTATCAAATTGTTAAAATCGATCATTTAAGGTAATTAAAAACAAGATTAGGAGGTGATTAGTACTAATAGACCTAGAGAGAATTACTGCTAGGTGTTGCTACTTAGAGAGTGGATCAAGAAGTGATCCTATATTATACCAAGTGGTAGATTAGCATCTTAGAGTCTTGTTGACTCACTGGCATCGTGAGCCTTGGTGTGGAGCGGCGACAAGAAGCTTGTACAAAGATACAGAGACCTTTGTCTTGGTAGCTCAAGCTCCGAAGTGAAGATAGTGGTAAGTGATCAGAAGAGAGACTTATGATGAGATCTTATCTTGGTGGCTCAAGGGTCTAACCGAGTGCCGTTCGGAAGCTATAGTCTACGTGATTGCTTTAACGTGGATTAGAGGTGGTGTTTATGTCATCAATATTATGAGATAAAAATCTCTTATACCGAGTTTGCTCTCTCTAATATCTTTACGTTTTCGCATTGACATATTTGCAATCTACATTCGAATGTTTACCTTCGTAGAGTAATTTGTAGGATTAACTATAGGTTACAAAACTTTTTAAATAGTAGAGTAGACACACTAAATGAACATAGAACATATTTAGATACAAATGACATATGTTCTATATTTATCTTGTGAATACACTAGAGTGGTTTGTTAGGATTAGCTATATATTGCAAATCTTTTTAAATATTAAAGTAGATACACTAGATAAACATAGGACATATTTATATAAAAATTGATATATATTTATCTTATAAAATTTTTAAAGCCAATTAATTTTAGTGTTCTAATTCACTCATCTTATATAACACCATCGATCCCTACAGTTGGAAGTACTTATCATCCCTCTAACGAGCGACGGAAATATAGTTATGCATCTTTTTAAAATAAATACATATTTATATATTTTGTTATTTTTGAGATATAAAAATAAAAAAAGGTAGGTAAGTTTGCGAGAGCAAAGTATACACGCGCGACTCGTGGGTAGTGTGAGACAAAATGCAGGCCACATTATTAATAATACGAGTTGATCGGTCTTAAAATTTAGATCCTATTTATTTTAGCTTTTAATTTTGGAACAAATGTTGAAACAAACAAACTAATTTTAGAGTGATTATAAGAATCAAAAGTTGTTTTTATAACTAGAATTTAAAAGCTCGTATTTGTGTATTCTAAGTGATGATGTTCCGAGGCTGACAATATGATATTATATATATTATACATTTCGTCCACATAAAAAGCTAATCAACTTTGAATAATCGGCTTTTTAAAATTCACAATACAAAATCATTTTTTCAAAAAAAACGGCTGAAACCAGTAGGGTCTTAAAAACGACGCGGATAGCGAGTTGACCGGTCCATCCAAGTATGCTCTTTCTTCAAGAAACAAACAACACGGACGGAACAATCACTAAACACTGTTCCAGTTCAACGAAAACGAAAATCAGACGGTGCTGTTACCCAACGTGCCCTACGTGACGCCTGCCGTAAAACAGATGACGTCGGTATGAACTAGTCGCGCTCGGCGTCTGCGAGTGCATTAATTTCTCGCCTCCTGGCAAATTAGACCGGCCGGCCGTTTGTGGTCGATGCATGTCTCGGTCCCGCCATTATTTATTTATCTAGTGTTTCGAACGACCGCGTCAGAGTCGTTAGCAGCTAGTAGTAGCAATCAAATTTAGGGTCCGATCTGCCACACTCCCAACTGCCCCAGACCTGCAACTCCACAACTGGACGAAATGCCCGACGCCGACGGGGAACGCGATACTCGCTGCTAGCTCTCGGCAGCCGCCACACGGCGCGGCTGCGAGCGCGAATGCAAGGGAACCTGATAAGCGCGGTTTGTTAATTTAGGGTGTGTTTGGTGCTTGGGATCTTTCTCCTTCTGTACAACAGATGTGTAGATTCTTTTTAATTTTTTTTACTTGTATCTATTATTTAAGTTTAGTCCGATAGATATAAATATATGGTATTATCTTAGTCGACAATCTGACTCAAAAAGTGAGCCTAACAGTTAGTATTATAAATTAATCTTTATATTAGTAACCAATCATCATCTTAACTCTTACATCTACTATTATAGTGTCAAATTCAATCAACTAAATATAAACTTAATTTATTATATTTAGATATATACAGCTAATAAAATATTTTTCTTTTTAATAAATACTCAGTACCGCTTAGCACAATTGATTATACGGGACAGTGTTAGGAAACAACCTTGCAGCATCTGCAAACCGAGGAACGTGCAAAATTCTTCCAGGATTAAATTTCGGCGGCTGAAGTTCAGCCGTGCCAAGGCTTGGAAACGCTGGAGATTCTTCTCGGGAGTTGCCGACCAGTCGCAAATAATTAATCAGGTGGGGCGATAGCCTGTCATGCATGTCAAACTTTGTGATCACGTCCTGTCTTACGTAGAGATGGCAACACTTAAAATCCCTATAGATAGAGGATATCTATCTGTATTTGTGAGTGTATTTTTAAATTTGTGTCCGTGCTCTATGAGTACATTTCTAAATTTGTGTCCATGCTTATTACCAGCTATGGATAAAAGGTTTGCGTACTAAAATCTACTACCATAAAAGGTTTGCGTACTAAAATTTCTTATCCGGGTCTGATGTAGTCGTTGTGGGATATCAACACGGTTGGAATCTCCATTAAAAAAACACGGTTAGAAAGTTCTACTTTTCTTTAGTGTATATACCTTGCGCTTCTTACACTGCCCGGTCCATAAAGTCACCAAGACTCGCTCCCTTGGATCACGCCTGCCCAGTCCAGTCCGTCTTGGCCCATACATATATATATATACCTCGGCACCTCGCATGCACCGAGAATGGCAGTAACAAAACATAGCACAAAGCTGTCGAGGCTGAAAGGCTACCCAAGCACAAGCGCTTGGCAAGTAGCAGCTAGCTCTCGTTTCTCAAGCCGCCGCGGGCCTCTCCTCTCTTGCCTGCTCGCTCTCGCGCGCGACCATCGGCAGTGAGAGCAGTGATGGCCCTGCTGGGGTTCATGGGCGTCGACGAGCTGGTGGTGACGGTGGCGCCGGTGGCCGTGTATTGGGTGTACTCGGGGATCTACGAGGTGCTGCTGCGGCGAACCACGGTGCTGGACAAGTACAGGCTGCACTCGAGGAGGGACGAGGAGACCAAGAACATCGCCTCCAGGAAGGACGTCGTCAAGGGCGTGCTCCTGCAGCAGGCCATCCAGGTCGCCATCTCGGTCGCTGTGCTCAAGGTACTTAATTCGTTAAGCTCCACACTTCAACATCTAACGCATGCATGCCTTAATGCCTAAGTATTTCCGTCAAGGTTGACAATGTAGCTTCCACTTTTGCATGCTGTCTTCTTCCTTTGCGTGCTTGGTTTGGATCACCCAAGGAAAGAAAAAACGGAGCTTCCGTGCACGTGTTTTGTGCTCTGTGCGCAATGTGTGTTCTCGGTTTTTTTTTTCCCTTAATAGATATTGTATTTGACATGAAATGGTTTTGGCTTGAAAATTAATCCAAAGCACACCTCTGTCTTCAGAGAACAAAGTAGGACAGATATTATACCATGTGTAAGCACAACTGGGACGAACAAGAGTAACTAAAAATAATTACGAGGATGGTTAAAGTAATAGACGCTCGGTGGTGGGGATCAGTAGAACACGACAAGACAATCAGGGATTTCAATTTCGTTTTATAATTTTTTTAATTTCGTTTCACAATTTCATGAATTCTCGGTTATTTTTCATCTTATGCCATGTGGTCCTACATGCCAGTGAACAAAAATTACATAATTAGATATTTGTTCTCCTTCAACATTCTTAAATTTCACAAAATTTTACCAAAAATTTGGTGAAATTTTAATCCTGAACTGATATCTATCTGGTCAGAAGTCAGAACTCGGAAAAAAGGAGGTGCGTCTGGAACCGGTGAATTCATTCATGGCAACGTTTCCCCCAGCAGCTTCAGACCTCCAGTTCAAGCATGTGCTTGCATGACCTTCGAGGCGTCAAAGTCTGAAACGGATGCCATGCATCAAAGTCAGGGACTAATGTTAGACTAAGAACGACCATAATGTTTATTAGTACTAATAATTATTATCGTATCTCCTAATAATATTATAATACTTTATATTTTTATTTTCAATAACTATCATATTTTCTACATTCAACTACTCTTCCTCTCTCTCGAGTCCACATTTCATCATCTATCAATAGTATTATAGTCTCATGTTTCCGCTGCAAATTTGCGGCCCCCTCCTTCCGTCCGCTTCCCTGTAGTGGCACTTTAGTGCTAGATGGAGGCTCTGCTAAGTGCTGCTTTGCTCACTCGACAGTAGCAAATCAACACTGTAGCACTATGCACTGGGATGGTTAGGGATGATGTCTCTGCTGGAGTCGGTCTAACTAGGTAATAAAGTGAGGTTGGGTGTTAATGAGTATTAGTTATTGTAATAAGTATAATATATTTTACTAAAATATCTTAAGATAAGATTCACGTCACAATATATATACCTTATGATCTGGTAATAACACTATGTCGGCAACAAGTTTTTTTTAGAACTATCTACCTCCACGTTGTATAATGTCGATAGTAAAATCTTACTCCCCTGTCTTATCCTCCTACTGCGGCTGCTCTCGTCGTGACTGCTGACCCCAGCTCTTCCTTGGTTCCTTTACCTGTGTCGCAATTTACATTCTTTTCGCAGCACCGGACATCATCATATTTAACGCGAACCGCCTTGTTGCCCGACCCAAAATCAGCATTGACAGCAGAAGCGTATTTGCCAAGGCAAGCTGATCGAGCTGAGTGTAGCCTCTGCCGTGCTTCGCCTGCTCGGCGTTCATCCGAATGGAATGGCTAGCCTGACAAGCATTGAAGAGTAGTCCTGATCCTTGAAGGCCTTAACCACACAGGTGTCTCAGCCTCACCGCTGGTCAATGCCGATGTGCTGTCCACAGAGCAGCCTGTTGCACACGCGTACGTAGGTGCGCTGGTGTTTCCATGCACCGTGCGTACACTTGCACCGACACTTCCCTGCTCATCTGTGGTGCTCATCCTTAATGCACCCAACTAATCTGTCTGGCGTTCTTGTGCAGCTGACGGGCGACGGAGACGGTGCCGCCGCCGACCGCGCGGCGAGCCTGACGCCGGAGCCGTTCCTGGTCGTGGCGGCGCGGTTCGGAGTGGCCATGCTCGTGCTGGACGCGTGGCAGTACTTCATGCACCGTCTGATGCACTCGAGCCGGTACATGTACCGCCGGTTCCACTCGTGGCACCACCGCGTGGCCGCGCCGTACGCGTTCGCGGCCCAGTACGGCCACCCGGTGGACGGCGTGCTCACGGAGACGCTGTCGGGCGCGGCGGCGTACCTGGTCTCGGGGATGTCTCCGCGCGCCGCGGCGGCATTCTTCGTGTTCGCCACCGTCAAGGGCGTGGACGATCACTGTGGCGTGGCGGCACCCTGGAACCCGCTGCACGCCGCGTTCGGGAACAACACGGCGTACCACGACGTGCACCACCAGCGCGGCGGCGGGCGACGCAACTTCTCGCAGCCCTTCTTCGTGGTCTGGGACCGCTTGCTCGGAACGCACGCCCGGTACGCCGTGCTCCCTAGGGACGGCGGTGGGTTGAAGGTTAAAATCTTCGAGGATCAGATGCACTAGTACCCCACCTTTTTGCAATATTGCAGCCTGGCACCACGCCAGGCTGACCTCGTCTACCATTTTGTTCTGGCTTGGAGCAGGTGCCTCGTCCACCGTGTCAAGCATCTAGTCGTCTTGTGCAACTGTGTATAAGGAGCGCGTATAGAAACAAGAGTGTAACGTGGCCGCCGAATCCACCAACTTCGATTGTCTTTCAGATGGCATTAGATTCAGGACTGTACCCTGCAACTCTGTTAGCACCTTTGCGAGATGTAAAAAACTGATGACGCTACGGCACACGTATACCCTTCACACTCCAGGAACGAAGTCGATCACAACAATCTTTGCATCTAACATAAACTTTAAACTCAGCAACTGGCTGATCATGGTTCAGGACCGGACCTAGTGATCCCATGTACATGAAAAAAGTAGTACATGCCTTTCGTCAGGGGGCGAACTCGGAGCACTACAGCCTGCCCGGGTGATCCAGATGGTCGCTGCAGTTGGTCGATGGGACAGCGGAGAGCTCCAGCTTCCCCGTCCACTCCTCGCCTGGCTTCAGAGTGATGGCTCTCTCGACCGCGGCCGCGTCCACGCAGATCATCTGCTTGTACTCATCATCGCCGAAGTCCGCCATAGTTTTTGACTTCTTCTCCCAGGGGTTCCATACAACTGATGACCAAGAAGAAGAGCAATAAGTCGTTTGCTCGGTTACCACAGAGTTTCTTGTTTGGTGTGGCAGGGAAGGAGATAATCTTACCAATATCAGGAAGCCCTTCTTTTCTTACGATGAATGTACGTTTCTTTTCATGATCGAGTACAGCGATTACGCCTGGGGAGCCAACATAAACTCGGTCGACCTGCGCAACAGTTAGCACCTCTTAAGTTGTAAATATCCCCACTGGAGCAATTCGCAAGAGCAGACGGAACCACATCAAGAACAGTAAAAAAAATGTGCATACTTAGAGCTGAGCCTCCATATAATAAGCTATAACATACCAGTTAAAGCTTATAGCAAGTTTGCAACTACCAGTTAAAGCTTCTAGCAAGTTTGCAACTACCAGTTAAAGCTCAAAAGTATTCCAATTGGCGCTGGTTATGAGCTACTTGCACATAGTCAGTAGAGCCAACAGCAATATAAGTAGACTTGAGGACTCCAAACAATGATGCAATTGATGCATCTGCACAACTTCATATCCATGGATACAAGTATGCAGCTTTAGCAGTATAGTCAAAAGACAAATGACTCATATACCTGAAATGCTGAAGCAAACTGAGTATATTCATGTACATAAACATAGAACAAAGTTACCTCTGATTCAAATGTTATAGCATCTCCTTGTTCTGTAAAACGTTCCCGCTGGCTAAGGTTGTCAAGATAATCAAGGGTCTCCAGGCCTTCTATCCTCACTTCACTGGAGTCAAGGTGCAACACGTCAACACTTGTATATTATCGCCGGAAGTCAGGAAACTTCTATTTATTATTCTTTGAAAAGTAGCAGGAGATTTTTCTTTTTTGAAAAGTAGATCATAAAAGGGAAGAAAGTTCAATGTTTTGTTGATTGTGACGACATGAATGATGTAGTTCATAACCGATCATTAAGCCTCAAGTGAGGGCTGTGCATTGCTTCGTAGTAACAACATATCAGATTCCTAAGAAAATCCAATTGAAGTTAGCTCTGTGCAATTTGAAATTTTTGTAAGCAAGGTATGCTGAAATGTCCAATTCAGGTTGGTTCATTCTGTATTTGCATGCATGTTATCTACTTATGTTGGTAGCTTATACACAAATTTCACTTCTCATCAAGCTTATAAGCCTCTGAATAATGAAGATTCTAATTGTAGCTTTAAAGCCTTCGGACATTTAATGCATTCAAGTGGGGAATCTCTGTGTCTAAGTGTAATCTTACAAAGACTACGTAGTGATCTTATTTTTTTTCTCTCAGGAAAAACTTCTAGTTTTGAGCCCTGTCTCAAGGAGAAGAAAAAATGATGATGGCTTAAATAAGGTATTAATAAAATCCATTAAACTACAGAAATATCAAACAAAATAGTGATCTTGTTTAAAAAAAAATTGTGGGGAACAAACATCGCATTAAATTAAGCATATGACAAGGAACTCAAGGAATATGAAAGGATTAACCAAACAAACAATGTCATACCTGATGTCAGAAACAGAAAGATATGTATGATAAGCAAATGAGAAACTGAATGGCTTCCCGTTAACATTTCTGACACGCGATATCAATGAAAGGTCGCCATCCATTGAAAGAGAAACTCTGAGACGTAATTCGAAACTGAAATTCAAATTACAACCAAATCAGACAAAGCTCCACATCAAAGTTTATGCCGAGGCTCAATTTCACTCAAAACACGCCCTCATCTGTAAGAGATTGAATAGAACACTTGCAGCATGCATATATTCAGCAGATGGGTATGTTATTTAACCCTAACCATTTCCATTTGTGTATTTGGTCTATGAACTCATTAAATCATACACTGTTTGTTTCATCAGAGAATTAAGCAACTTAGCTTTGAGTAGAACTAAATTATTTTACACAGAGCATCCCATCTATATCAGGACAGGTGTAGCCTGTCCAGATTCCATATGTAAGCAAAATGTGCGCATGGAAGGAATGATCGATGAAGCAACATGCCATTGGATCAATCTTAGCTTCTCTAATTTATTACCCAATTGCTATTCCATCATATACATCATGCATGTCAATATTTATATAGAACCAGGTTCTGGTAAATTAGGTCATTTGGAAATTTGTCCTCAGGAAGTCCACAGAAAATACATGCCCGGAGCTATTCGACCAATAATCCCCCTTTCTTCTTAGAGAGAAACCAACCAAGCCCCGACACCTTAGTTGATAATACTTTGACATTTGCTTACATTTAACGGTAATAGAAAGTTCATATCCTACGGTGATGCAAATGCATTTATGCCAAAGCAATTGTCATCATACCAGTGTGGCCAGCACTTCGGGTCATCTTCAGATGGCTTTAGCAGAAGGTCAACAGAAGCTTTGTTGTTGCTATCACTATGATTTAGTGGTGGAGCCTTGTCATCTACGGTCCATATTCTGTTCCTTGCAAATCCATGCTGCTCCAATGTTCCACAGTTTCCAAACTGACAGTTTTAAACAGTTAAAACATTCTTTATCTAAAAAACAGTTAAAATATTCAGTTTTGCCCTCATTCAAAAGTAAAATTGCACGAACGATTAATTGTAAAATGTCACAGATTTGCATAGTTCACTACAAAAACATAGAGTGGACAGAAATAGCACAATACCTGCGGAAAGCATATTGGAATTCCACCACGCGTCGCTTTTGGCAGCTTCGAGATTGCCTGTGTGCAAAACCAATGGTGAAGAAAGCAGACTGTAAGTCCTTGTGCTCTCCCATACAGAAAGTCAGAAGCAGGGGACATCAGGAATTGGTAAGAAGTCTTGAAAGGTTTGCTACAATTAAGGAGAAAGGGTGACAGACAGATAAACAGAATGCAAGCGAGAGGTTCTAGAGGAAGATTTTTGCCAATTTGCCATCTCCCCCAAAAGAAATGTTAAGGGGAAAAATTATGATCCTCTAGTGAAAAAAGATGGCCTTGCCTTCGTCCAATCACATAAACTAACTACATACATGCAGTAAACCAGTGATACAGAGCAGGGACGAATTAGTGACTGATGAACACTCATTTTGTGTCGTAAATATCATCAATTTGCAAGTGCAAACATTTTTTTTCTTCACTAAATCCCCGTTCAACAATCATAGAATAACAATCACACCCGGTCACTGGCACGGAACCAATTTCTTTCTCTCGAACGTATTAGAGAAGCCACATTGCCACGAAACTGAACCGAGATCGGTAGCCGAAGGTCTCACCTTACTGCTGGTGAAGAGGAGCTCCTCGCCGCGCTCGTTCCTCCACGAGACAACCTGGCCGCCGTGCAGGCTAACCTGCATCAACCAAAACGCTCACATCAGACCAGCTTGTCGTAAGACCGAGAAACGGCGAGCCGATCGCCCGTCGGAACCCGCAAAAAATCCGAGGCAGAAGCGACTGACCCGGACGGAGGCCCCCCGCGGCGACCGGATCGCGACCTGGTCGGCGCCGTTCCGGTCCTTGGTCACCTCGAACGCCGGTCTCTGGTCCGAGCAATGCCCCATGCTCATCAACCAGAGCGGGAGCAACAACACCGCTTCCGCCACCCCACGATCCTCACGAGAACCGACCAACCAACCGCCGCCTACCCGGCGCACGCAAAGAGAAGAAGCTAACGCACGAGTGGCCGGCCCACGCGCAAAGCTACAACCACCGACCTAGTACTCCGCTGTACTCCGCTCCGGTACACGACTACCACTACCAGTACAACCAGCCTACCGCCCCCAACGAAGCGATGGAGACAGCGGCACCAAGGGTCGCCATTAGAACAGTTGGGATGTCACGGCTCCCCTCCCGAACGACTCCCTCCCTCCCTCCCTCCCTCCCTCCCCCTGCGAGCCAAGGGAAAGGGAAAGCCTAAAGCTCAAATCTCGTGACACCTATGGCGCAGCAGAGCAGCAAAGTGCGGCAGCTTTTATCTCTCCCTAGCCTTTTCGCTGCTCCGCAAGGCGCCACCAACCACCACCACCCCGGCGTTCCTCGAGCGAGATCACGCGCCCACGCCCAGACGGCAAGAAACGGCGCGCGGCAGCGGCAGCGGCACGGGCTAGTACTAGCTAGAGGCTGCCTGGGGAACGGGCGTGGCACGGAGATCTGCCCCGTCCACCCCTGGCAAAAGGTGGCGGCACGCACATGGCGGGGTGGCGTGGCGCGAGCGCATCATGGGAGCCACCTCGGCATTGCCACCGTACGGCCAGGGATCCGAGGGAAGGGCACGGGGAACAGCTGGAATCCGAGAAGCGCGGCGGTTGGTCCGTGGGTGGGTGCTGGGGTGCCGAGGGTTGTTCGGCTGGGCTGGGTGAGGCGAAGATCCGCACCCGGGTAGGGGAGGTGGGTGAAGTCCGCGCGGTTGGCTCGGTGGCGCACGAGAGGAGAGCCGCAGCGGCGTACGGAACCCAAGAGACGCGGACACGTGCAGCGGAGTGGGCGTGCAGGGATGAGTCACCCGTCAAACTCTCCTTCCTTTTATGGAAATCTTTCTCGCTCTGAGCAAATACTACTATCGCCCGTCAAAAATAAGTTTTGAATATGACACAGTCTGTAATGTGTAATTTTGACAATTATCTTATACTAAAATATATTTATAAAATCTAATAAAGTTACAAAAAATTATGAATATATTTTTGAAGATAAATCTACACATATAGTTTTTATATTGTCAAACTAAATATTTTAAAAATTATCGATAGTCAAAGTTTCAAAATTTGACCGAATCTTATAAAAAATATTAAGTATATGTGACTTGAAGGAGTACTTGTTTTCGGGTGCCGACTAACAGGTACATTGAAATCTGAGAGTGCGCGACACGTTCGGCTTTTTGTTGAACTTCTATTTTTACCTGAAAACACATGTTTCTCTGGCAGAAAATTTTATTATGGTTTGGGTGCCAAATGGCAAGCGCATCAGGAATCTGGAATCATAGACACGTCCAACGGAGCAATTGTGCACGGATGAGTTTGTTCAACCTCTTGTTTTTTTTTTTATGTAAACACATTTTCTCTTCAGTGCGAACTGACAAGCACTCTAGACTTTGAGAGCAATCCATACATCCAGCGAAGCAGTCGTGCACTGCATGGATGAATCGCCCAGAGCTTTGCTAAACTTTTTTTTTCAAAACAATAAACGTTGTTTTGTCGTAAAGCAAGTTTTACTTTCTGCTCCAACGCTAACTTGCAAGCACACTAGACTTTAAGAGTCATCGCCACATACAGCAGAGCATGGGTGCACGAATTAGGTCCCATTTGATTGTAAGAAGAGTTTTAGATTCTCAGTTAATTCTTTAGAATCTCTGTTAAACGTGTTAAAATGTAAAATATTTCATCTTTAATCTCTTGAAACGTTTCTCATTTTTAATATTATAGAAGAATCACTAAAATGGTATTTCACTCGTTTAAATTCTTGCATATCATTATTCTTTAAGAATCTAAATTCAGAATCCCTATCAAACATTTTTTAAAAATTGAAAAATTTATCATAGAAATGTTTTAAAAAGAATCTAGAACTAAAATATTTCTGAGAGAATCTAAAGCCTACTAAACTAGCCCTTAATAACCAACAATTTTGTTAAACTCCTTTTTCAGAAAAAAAAAACATTGTTTTCTCGTAGAGCGAGTTCTATTTTCCGCTTCATAGGCATCAGGCAAGGACACTAGACTCTGAGAGTCATCGACATACTCAACAGAGCTACAGCGCACGGATGAGTCACCAACAGCTTTGCTAAATTAAATTCCTTTTCCAAAAAAGTCCATTGTTTTCTAGTAGAGCGAGTTCAATTTCGCACTTCATAACTGTTTAGAATGTAGATGAAATAGTAGATAGAGTAGAGAATCATGGAGTGAAACTTTGTATATCTTATTCATAAACAATGTATATATATATACACACGCGCTAAGGGATACGAACATGTTTGTTCGGTGCAACTGCTACCCGAACAAGTGTCCCTTTGATTGGTAATTGCATATGACAGTTAGTGATGCTAATTGATCATATGTTTGTTTCTCTGGAATATTTTTTCGTAATACTTCTTCTTGATTAATTATTTGTAATGTAAATTTTTTGTTTAAAATTTCTCTAAAACTCTGTGAAAAAAATATAAGAAGAAAATAATATATTGATATGTCATTAAAACTCAGTTAAAATCCAATAAAAAAATATAAGAGAAAATATATAACATATATCGGTTATTGTCTTATTATAAACTCATATGAGAAATCTAGGAGGGAAAAACTCATTGATGATCTTAAAAAGCAATAATTATGATTTTTAGATCATATTAAAACCTTTGAAAACTATATGAGAAAATAGGAGGAATAAAATAGATATTGCCTCATTAAAAATCTTATATAAGAAATCATGTAGGAAAAGCTCATAAAGGAAAATAGTATAATATAATATGAATATCTTATAATTCAGGGATCAACTCCCTTGAAACATGCAAATCTCACCGTCGTCGCATACCAATTCTATAAATATATTTTTATAATGTAGAAGTTGGTAATAACTTAGTGAATAAATCATTGAGATTATCACATGATTTAATTTACAAGATTTCTATTTTTCCATTATTTTGCAATTCATGAGGATAGAATATTTTAAGTGCAATATATTTGGTTATATTACTCTTTACGTAACATGTTTGTATTTAAGCAATACACGTAGAATTATCTTCATAGATAATTGTTGGTGATTTAATGAAATCAATACTATATGACTGTTGTATATGGTTGATCATTCTGTGAAGTCATACACATTCATGGGATGCTTCATATGATATATTTTCAAAATGATTTGTGGATATAGCCACTAAAGTTTGTTTTGAAGACTTCCATTAAATAGTTGTTCCACCGTATAGGAACACGAAGTCTGTCTATGATATGATATTGTGCAGATCTGATAAATAGCCAGCGTCAGTGTATCCAATCATATTCGTATCTTGTTTTTTTTAAAAGAAAAGACCAAGACCTATAGTGCCTTGGAGATATCGAAAGATATTTTTGACTCCCATCTAATGTCGTTTAGTTGGAGCAGCGCTATGCCTAGCTAGTAAGTTCACTGCAAATACAATATCAGGCCTGGTGCAATTTGCAAGATACATAAGCGCTCTAATAGCACTGAGATAAGGAACCTTAGGTCTCAATATTTCTTCTCCTTCCTCCCGTGGTCTAAATGAATCTTTCTCCATATCAAGAGAACGAACAACCATGAAAATCTTGGATAGATATTATTTGTACATATTGAATTTCTTCAATATTTTTTGGGTATATGCGGCTTGGTGTACTAGAATATCTAAAGGAATATGCTCGAATTGTATACCCAAGTAAAATTTGGTTTTACTCAAATCATTCATTTCAAATTCCATCTCTAGATGATTATGTACATCATCTATATCTTCTGTATTTCTGATAATATTCAGATCATCAACATAGACAGAGATAATACAAAATCATGTGGAGGACTTCTTTATGAAGACATATGGGCAATCACCATTATTGGCGTACTTTGTGTTAAAATAACTCTTTTAGTTGGTTGTACCACATTCTTTTCAATTGCTTTAAGCCATATAATGATTTTTTTAAAGCTTTATACAATACATGTTGCGGTTTACATTTGGATTCGAAATGTCTAGTCCTTCGAGGACTTTCATATATATGTCCGAATCAAGTGACCCATATAAGTGTGCGATCACTACATCCATCAACAATATAGATAGATAATTTTGAACTGCTAATGAAATTAGATATCAAAACATGATTCCATTCATTACGGGAGAATAAGTCTCATTGAAATCAATGTCGGGTCTCTACATGAACCCTTGTGCAACAAGCCTCGCTTTACATCTCACCACCTCGTTGTTTTCATTCCGTTTGTGGATGAAAACCCACTTGTATACCACATAGAAATATTACGAGGAGTAGATATTACTGATGTGAATACCTCTCTTTTAGAGAGCAAGCCCAATTATGTCTAGATTGCATCCTTCCATTGTGTCTAGTCCGAGCGCTTGCGGCACTCTACCATGGTCTTGGGATCTGGATCATTGCGAAGGTCATTTGCAATCTTTGAGAAGAAGTATGTGTCGATAATTGTAGTCTTTCTGTCAAATAATTCTTCAGAATCAATATGATTGATGGAAATTTCATCTACCCTTTCCGACTCATCGTGATCTCCCGTTATGATAGAGTTTGGGTGCTTCGATGTCCTAGCATCAGTATTTGTGTGCACAATTGAGCTGGGATGTGGATATTGAACATCCACTAGATGTATAGTATCTATAGGCCTTGTGTGTCATTTAACTAGATGTTGATTTGTATTTATTGTTTTGGAGGAGAGATTCCTCTGTTTCCGTGGTAGCTTGCAAGAAGTTTTATCCTTTGTGGCCATACTTCTTCCCCTCTTATTTTGATTTGGGAGTTGAATGGTTTTGTTTGATACATCTATTCTTTTCGGTACATTCATAGCAGGAATATAATATTTAGTGACACCTTTGTTATCAGTAAATGCATCTGGCAGGTTATTTGTAATATTTTGCAAATTTATGATTATCTGAACTTGGAGTTCAGATTCCTGAGTACGTGGATCTGAGGAGGAAATATCTGTGATATTCCAATTGATTTTTTGGTATTCTTTCTGGTACTTGAAATCTCTCACTAATACTAGGAAATGCTCCTCATCAAATATACAGTCAGCGTACGGGGCTGTAAATAGGTCCCTTGTGAGGGGCTCGAGGTATTTTATAATTGACAGAGAGTTATACCCCGTATTTTATACATGTAAAATCTGAAGATTATAGGATTTTGGTAGTATTTATGTCATGACCAATTGAATTGCTAATAATTTTTTTGCATCATCTCGACACCGGGATGACCAAAGCGATCATGTCATATTTGGAATGCGTCAACATTATGAAATTTTACCTTATCCACAATATGTGGTACGGGTTTGATATATATATAGTACAATCCTGAAGATAAAAAGAGAATTTTCTCTAGTATTTGTTTGGCATATCCGTTATTGTTGGTAATGAGAAGATATTCCTCTTTGTTGTCATCATGGCTTTCGATATGGAAACCATTTTGATGGATATCTCTATAACTTAGTAGGGTACGTGTTGAATCGGGATACAATAGTGCATCATCGATTGTAATTTGAGTACCTATAGAGAGAGTGATTATGGTGCGACCAGAGCCAACAATCATAGCATCGCATCCCATGATTGTCAAAACATTTCATTTACTCTTTTTAAGAGTTTGAAAATATTTAGTCTCCCTTAGTATAAAATTAGTGGTACAACTATCCACTAAGTATATTTCCTCTTCCATCGAATTATCCCCTGTAAATATCTATATATAGAAATGGAGAATTTAAAGTGAAATTCTTCATAGATATATAGAATACATATAACTCTATTGAGTATCAATGTGGTGATACATTATTGAAATATAAAATATAGTATAAGATGACAACAACTTATTATAACACTATTTAGGACATAGATATAACAATATATAATTAATTGGGAGCCTAATTGAGGTCTCTGAATAAGTCGTTGGAAGCAAATTTCACAAGCATGTTGTCCGTGCTCTTAAGGTCCTCTTGCTGCTGTAGAGTGATGTTGCTGTTCGGTTCGGAATGAACGCTTTGGGAACAACTTGCCATCCTGGTGGTGTTAGGTTGAAGATTGAAATGAGCTTCATATCTTTTACCTTGAGTTGGTCGGCTTTGTCCGATGGACTTAAGGTAGAAATCAACTAAGTGTTTTGGGTGTAACATTTCTTAGTTGTGTCATTGTAACAACCACATTTACGACAAATATTAGATTTATCTTTGTTGTTATTGAATATGCCCTTCCACTTGTTGTTTTTATAGAATTTCTGCTTCTTGTTGCGATTCTTCTTGCCTTTGAAGTTCTTTGGGCAGCATTTGTTGTTATTGAACTTCTTAGTATTATGAATATTAAAGTTAATTTCAGGTAAAGGGGCAGTGTCTGTAGGGCGCTGTTGATGGTTCTTCAAAACAAGTTTATCGTGCTTTTCGGTCTGAAGTAAAGTATGAATTAATCAGAATAGTGCTGGTAGTTCCTAGCATGATATTGTTGTTGTAATGCCCTATGGGCAAACAATATTGTAGACAAAGTTTTTTCAATTTTCTCTGCATCTGTGGGAGCTTTATCATAAAATAGCAACATGAAGCAAATCTTGTGTTAACACTTTGAAGGTAATCACCAAAAATTGGTGTAGACCTTCTTTAATTCATACTCAAATTGAGTACGCACGTTGAGGATAGTCACTATATGCTAAACATAGTGTAGATCTCATAATAGTATTTAGGTACTACCTTGTGTATGGCCAATATGAGATATGAATTAGGGTAACCACCTGAAAAGGTGTAGACCTTTGTTCCAAATTTTACAATAGATACGCACATAAAGGATAGTCACTATGTGTTACATATAGTGTAAATCCCACAGTAGTACTAGGGTACTACCTTGTCTATGGCCAATATGCAAAGGTTTGGAACATTGTGTTATATCAAGTGGAAGAGGTAATCACTTAATTTGCATTAATGAGTATTTTTGCAAAAAAATAGAATTTCAATTGCAAAGCAAAGTTGTAAACACAATGATATGTCATAGAGAATTCACAAGGGTAAACACATGGGGCATAACAAATAAAATAGGGTCTGGAACATCAATTTACAATATAAAATAGTACTAAACATAATTATAGTTAAATATATGGGCTATAACATAATTTAACAATATTGTAAACAATAAATATTAACTGGGCTATAATTATGAAGAAACACGGGGGTTAAAAATAGCCAATTCACATGAGTTCTCGACCTGTGGGCTGAGACAACTTGGGATCTAGCTTGTTAGGTCATTCGGCTCAATTACCGGTCGGGAGCCCCTTCACCTGCCCCGTATATAACCAGTAGAGCCGACGATTAGGGTTGCCAACCCTAACCGCACATCTCTTGTAGCCGTCGTTGCCTTGTGATCCACCACAGCCGCCTGGGCTGCTACCGCCGATGAGAGGAGGCTGCGTCGCAGCAGAGTGACCAGAGCCGAACCGGGAAGGAGGGTGCGCCACCGGAGAAGGGCTGGAACCGAGCCGGTCATGTGTGTGGTGGTCACCGTGGACCACCATGGTGCTGCTTGTGCCGTTTTGGAGCCGCTCAAAGCCGCTGGAGAGGGGTCAAAGCCGATCCGGTGGGATGGAGGTTGTGCCTCCTTGTTCTATGTGTAATCGCCATCGGGAAGCCAACGAGCCAGCGAGGATGAAGGCCTGACCACCGGATCCATGAAGACAAGGCACAAGTTCCAGTGAGGACACTGGCGAGGGGGTGCGCCGCCCCCTTCCCCTCACACGCGCGCATGAAAGAGCCCAAGAGCCCTTTCCCCAAGTATGTGGACGCTTAAGCGCCTTCGGAGGGGAGGCTAGAGGCCGTAGGGGCCCACGACCCCAAGCGGAGGCCCGGACGGCGATTGGCCACTGCTGTGGTGAATCGACGGAGGATGCGGTGGGCCGACTTAGTAGGGGTAGGCACTGTGGATCTGGCGATTGAGGTCGGGAATCTGCGTCCCTTTGCCATCGTGCCTCCGGCTAAGGTGAACGGCACGAATTCCATGGAGTACGAGGTTGAAGACTCATCGGAGATCCCGACCTCAAAGCTGGAGTCGATGAAGGTCGGGCCATGAGGAGAAGAAGCAGAGCCATAGTCCGCCATGGCTCCAGGGATTCTCCTACCGCGACGGACCCTGAAGATCCAGTTACGGCAAGTGATCTTGCATTGGGGGGCTCCAGAGCCAATGCTACCATCTCGGTGAAGGCTCTAGTGGGTGTCGGTGAAAGTTGGATGGAGTGCACTAGAGTGGAGCATGCGACGTCGTCCCTTGGAGGAGTAAGCGGGGTGTACTATGGGGCATACATCCAAATGTGCTCCTCCGAGGAGGACACCACCACCAACGTGCCGTTGAAGAAAGGGACAGAACCGTTGCGCGCTGCCATTGTGGGCGGTGGGCCGGAGCCGACCACCGTTGTGGTGGTGCCCATCGCCATGAAGGATCCCACACCAGTGGCTAGGGCTGTCGACGGCCTAACTCCAAAGGAGAAGGGTGGCAAGGGCAGCGAAGCCGATGGTGGAGAAGGCGGTGGCCAGACGGTAGGCGAGGCTGCCGTAGGTGTTATGGCTGGTGGAGGACCGTTGTGATGGCCAAACCGATGACGAGCAAAACTGTGGCGCGAATGACGACGTGGTCGACGACGACAAGGACGATGCTGCAGGACGACAATGACAAAGTATGATGATGCAAATATGCCATGGATTGGACAAAATGGGTTCGCTATGGAGTGCTCACCGTCTTAGAGAGGCCTGTGTGCCTCTCTGTTGGTGCTTCTTGTCTAGCCGATTGGCCACTTTGCTTCTGTTGATCGCTCGTGAAGAACGTTCATGTTGATAACGTGTTTAGAATGAGATAAAAAATAGTAGATATAGTAGAGAATCAGAGAGTGAAACTTTCTACCTCTTATTTATGAACAGTGTGTCTATGGGATATAAACATGTCTGTTCGGGTGCAACTGCCACCCGAACACCCGAACAGGTGACTTTTGATTGGTAACTGCAAATGGTAGTTAGTGATGCTAATTAATCGTATATTTATTTTTCTGGAATGTTTGTTCGTAACGATAACCAACTGGCAAGCATACTAGACTCTGAGAGTCATTAGCACATTCAGAGAAGTAACCGTGCATGGATTAGTCACTCGTAGCTTTGCTAAACTCTTTTTTCCAAAAAGAAAAAACATTATTTTTTGTAAAGCGAATTCCATTTTCCGCTTCATAAACAACGGGCAAGCACACTAGACTATGAGATTCATCAACGCACTCAACGGAGTAATCGTGCACAGATGATTCACCAACAACTTTGCTAAATTAAACTCCTTTTCCAAAAAAAAATCATCATTTTCTCGTAGAGCGAGTTCTATTTCTCACTTCATAGCCAACTGGCAAGCACACTAGACTCTAAGAGGCATCAGAGCAACCGTGTATGGATGAGTCACCCACACCTTTGCTAAACTCCTTTTTATAAAAAGAAAAAAGTTGTTTTCTCGAATTCTATTTTCCGCTTCATAGGCAACTGGCAAGCACAATAGACTATCAGAGTCATCGGCACATCTAGCAGAGTAACCGATGCATGCACAACTTTGTTAAACTTCTCTTTTTTTTTTAAAAAAAAAGCATTGTTTTCTCGTAGAACAAGTTCTATTTTGCTGTGATTCTCGTAGAACACTAGAATCTCTAAGAGTCATCCATACGTCTAGTGAAGCAACCGTGCATGGATGAGTCACCAACAACTTTGCTAAAGTTCATGTCAAGAAAAACATTATTGTCATGTAGAACGAGTTCTATTTTTCGCTTCAATGACAACTAGCAGGCACATTATAATCCGAGAGTTGTTAACACATCTACCAGAGTAGCCAAGAATGAATCATGAATCACATACAGTTGTTAAACTTCTCCACTCCCACCCTAAAAAATATCTTTTCTCTTAGAACAAGTGTTATTTTTTTTTTTTTTTTACTTCGATGTCAATTGGCAAGCATACTGGACTCTGAGAGCGTTCGCGGAGCAACCGTGCAAGGACGAGTTACCCATGGCTTTGTTAGTCTTCTTTCTCGTGAAAATTAGAACTTTTTAAAGGAAATTCTATTTGGTGCCATCTAGCAAGCACCCTAGAATTCCCTCGAAAAGAAAAAAGCACACTAGAATTCTAGTGTCATGTGTTATGAATAGACATTAGTGTAGCCATGTGATCAATTATCAATATTAGTGTCTATTGGGAAGTATTGTCTTACCAATAGATATATCCTTTTATTATGCTTTTTTATCGTATATAAATATGTAAACACCTCATATATCAATAAGAGTTTCATTCTCTCTACTTTCTATCTATATTTTTATTTCATACCGCAATACGTTATCAGTCACTTTGCTCCAAACTACTGCGCTAATCGGCCAATCCGAACACAAGCATGAAGAAACTGAGTGAAGGGCGTGGTGGACCATCCCACCACGCCATCTCCGGTGACGGCAGATCGATGCCGAATCTTTGTCCGGCACAATCCTTTATCAGAAGCCTCCTCCGCTACACAGACAGGAGCATGAACCAGTGAGGTGCGGCACCAGCAGCCCTACGACGATCAATGCGAAGGCTGCGTCTCCTTTCACCCCGATGCGGTGACTCCACTGAGCAATCACAACAACAGAAGAATAGAAGCACAAAAGGCCTTGATCACCCAGGCAATGTTTTGCTCTACAACAACGCTAATCGATCGGCCACATCGCTGAAGAAAGAACAACAGGGTGGTGGTTGCCAGCAAAGCATCCGGCGGCAACAAGCACTCAAAGCGACGACCACACGGTCCTCGACCAAAAGCGCCCTCGAATGACGAACATAGAGTGTCACCAGCATCTCATGGCTGATCCACTACATCGAAGGCATCAGGACCATACCAAGAGCACATTGCATTGGCTCTGCGCGCAAGGACGAACATCGCCATTGATTTGCCTACTCCAAAAGAGAAGCCAATCAGCCTTCCCTGATGCATCTAGCAGAAGGAAAATCACTCTCACAAGGTAAGCATTATGCAAATTGATGATCTTACCTCTAGTGCCTCTTCGGGAGTACGGCTTCTCGCCCTTTGGCGATCGCCAGAGGCCAGCGGCGCAAACATCGTTCGAAGCTCGCTCTCCTCCCGATGATGCAGCGCACAATCGACCCTCGGCCAGCACGCTCGCTCCTATGGCGTCACTCTGCACTCCACCCACATGACGGATCACCCTGAGCGACAGTTGCTGGGCTCTAGGCGACGACGGCCCTTGGTTGCTGCCTGCCCTCCCACTACCACCACCAGGCGACATCGGCCTTTCTGTGGGCGGCCTGCAAGGCCAGCCACACTGGCAGTGGCGACCGGCCACTCCAAGGCGACGACGGCCTTCGGTCGGTGTTCGCCCTCCCGCTACTGCTACCTGAACAGCGCCTCCTATCGGTGACACCCGATCCATGGCCTAGCGGTACTTCAGGACTCCGGGACCGCGCTCCCCTAGTCGGTCCCCATGGCCGAACACCCCTCGCCGGAGTCCACGATCGAGTCATCTTGGCCGCCTTCCTCAAGGTCCTGGTATCGGCATCTTCCGCTGCTGATCCACCTCCGCCATACTGTCAGCTTCATCGAACGGCAACTGCAGTTGTCGGAGGGTGAACTCCTCAAGTGAGGATCCGGAGGGAGCCCCTTTGAGATTTGGCCGGGGGGATGATTCTGAACCCGCTTTGTAGGTGAAATAAATGGGAGTAAATGAGATACAGGTGGGGTGGAATGATCGGATGCAGGAGGAAGTAAATGCTCAGGGGGGTTTTAGACAGGTTTGGGCCGCACTGAGCGTAATACCCTACTCATGTGTGTATGCTATAAATGCTCTGAGAATATCTCTCTGAGGATCTACTGTGTTACAAGAATATTTGTCTAAGTCTAGAGCTTCGTGCTCCTTGTTCTTCGATCGATCTAAGTCTTGGTCTTCGTCTTCTCTGTCTTGTATCAGCTCTAGGCTTGTGTGTTCCGTCGTCCTCTTCTCCGGGGAGCCCGTCCCGCTTATATACCCGTCGGGGCGGTAGCGTGCCCAGAAAGGATGGCGCCAGTTCCAAGGCGCCATAAATGGAAAACCACCATCAAGGGCTGCCGCGCGAGGTGACAGGGAGGGTTGAAAATGCGCCCCCGTCCGGTCTTGTTCGTCATCATTTTGCTTTTCGACGAGCACTGTGGGGAGGGCCCACCGGGCAGCCACCGAGCAGCCCCGCGTGCCCGCCCGGTCAGAGCAGGCTTGACGCAGTAGGGTGACAGGTGGTGTGCCTCTAGTTCTGTGACGTTGTCCCGAGGCGCGTCGGATGACGCGTGATGGGACCCGTGCATTAAATGTCCCCAAGCCTCCCTACCAGGCTGTGGCAGGGACTGACAGCAAGCATAAGGGGAGTGGTTGGAAGTGACAGGTCACACGCCCTCTTAAATGTGGCATCGGGCCTCTCACCAGTTGACACCTCACCGCTAAGCCCTTGTGAGGACCACCGGTGAAGGACTTCTCAGGCCCTCGGGGAACTGCGAGTGTTTGAGGACCACTGCTCGTGGCCCCGAGCACTCTCTTCTGGAACTTGACTGCTCGGGTCCTCGGGAAACTCGAGTGCTCGGGGGCCACTGTTCATGACCCCGAGCACTCTCTCCCGGAACTGACTTTTCTTGTCATCGGGGAACTCGGGTGCTCGGGGGCCACTGTTCATGACCCCGAGCACCCTCTCCCGGAACTCGGCCTTCTCGGGTCATCGGGGAACTCGGGTACCTGGGGACCACTGTTCATGGCCCCGGGCACCCTCTCCCGGAACTTGGTCTTCTCGGACATCGGGGAGATAACCCCCGAGGGAGGGCGCCACGTGGCACTCTGCTGTTCTGGCCTCAGGACTTGGGACCCCTGGTTCCTGTGTCACCGACAGCGGTGGTAAACTAGCGGCTGGCTCTGCCTCGGAGGCAGAGGAAAGGGGTGGGGGGAGGGGAGGGGAGAGATGGCCCACGGCCAGCACAATGCGCCCGACGCGACGGCGCACGACCACTCGACACCTAACACAGGTGGCGACGGCTGCAATAGGGCGGTGGTTAGGGTAAACCGTCGGCTCTCCCATTTATATGGTGAGGAGAGGGGGGGGGGGAGCCCGCCCGGTATTTGGGCCAAAAGTCCAATTGGGCTCAGGCCAGGTTTCCTTGGGCCCCCTCACGCCGATGCCTTCAACCTGCCTAAGGTTATTTTTCAGAAAACCTCTCGGGTTTCTAGCATATTGCAAGATGGTCCAACTACAAGTACTGCGTATTAACTACTTATCATGTTTAGGCCCTCGGTATTTTCAGTAATTACACATTGTGTTATTTACTGATATAAAATTGTATTCCAGACTGTATTTTCTGGAAAATCTGTAATGTTCAATATGTTTGCTATTAAGCATTTCCTATAACATACAGTTGAATTAACGACCGTGTTAATTTTGCAATTGAGAATTTTCTTACAGAATTACATATTAATTCACCTTAATTAAGCTCAAGGACTCCTACGCTTAAATGTGCTTAATTCAAGCAGAATTAAAATGCAAAATTAAATTAAGTGATTACCTTAATTTAGTATTTGTGAAACACAAGGTGATTGAATCAAGCATCTACTGCATATTTGCATATTATGCTCCATCAGTGTGAGATCTACATAATGTTATTTTAATATTATGACTACCTTCAAAGTGTCCCTCTAAATATTCAATTTTGCATAATATAAAGTAATAGGAACATAGATATTTACTGATAAATGTCAGATTATGCATCATACTACTACGAGATCTACACCACATTTGGTGATTATCTTCAACGTGTTAACTGCATAATTTAAGGTCTACACTATATAATTCAAGTCTCAACTCGACTTTACAAATTTTGCATTATTATTACAATATTACCATGATGATTTTTAATTTACCTACAGTAAATGAATAAAATCTATGGTCAAATCCATATAGGATACACTGAGCAGCAAAGAGTTTGATAAACTCACGCTTGATAGTCACAATTATCCAACATGAGCATGAACGTTAAGGTCAGCCTTGCATCCCGCGGAATAGTAGTGGCACTCCAAACCTCACTAAGCGGGAGATCTACCGCTACCAGATCAAATAAAATATAGAACTTTATATATAATAAGACACCATATCAATTCGGATATCAAACATAAGTATCTGATAGAAGAAAATCTGAGCACTCTATGGTTAGCTTTCAAAACCAGATATGAACAGCAATATGCAGTCATTCTGCTCGATGCAAGTCATGAATTGACACATCTCCGACTCTAAGACTTTAAATCCTTCAAAGATTACATTCATGTTGTTCATAAAATCTGCTCAAAAATATTTTTTTTTTACGAAAAAGAACCTATAGATACGAAAAAGAAAGAAAAAACTTTATCGACTATGCTTCACGCAGATAGAATCTTACAGCAACAATACAGTGCAAGAATACCAAGTTTATTATGATTTAATCCATGTATTAGTTCAGACCGAAAAGCATGATGAACTCCTTCTAAAAAATCATCATTAGTGTTCAATTGACGCTGCTCCTTTACCTAAAGTACATACTAATATCCAGAATAACAACAAGTTCGATGACTCTTTTATATGCCATCTAAAGACCTTTAATGGCAAATACATATGCAACAAAAAGTAGAAGCCATATGTACCGAATAAGAAAAAAGGTATTTCTAGACCCAAACTTGACAAATCTATTGTTTGTCATAAGTATGGATGCTACAAGTACTCCACTAAAAATACCACAACTTGAGACATTTAGTTGATATGTATTTACAATCCGTGGGACGTAACTGACCTGCTCAAGGGTAAATATTTGAAGCACATTTCAATATTTAAATTGACTCCATCAAGGAGGCTAGTTATTCACAATAAGTTCTACAAGAATCAAGTAACAACCAGACTCTTCTGCAACCAAAAGATCTCATAAACACGAAAAATATGTTTATCAAATTTACTTTGCACGGCATATTTGGAGATCTTAACTAGTCTTCTAATTCCTTAGATACCATGTTATCTATGTCTCACTAATTGTTGTAATACAATAT